>NC_079136.1:87351468-87676662 GCF_945859705.1 Episyrphus balteatus | reverse complement strand
CAGTTTCCTTTGCTACTGCTGCTGCTGCCTTCTTTGGCGGTTTGTCAAGAACCAACTTCTCTTCGTCCTTCTTCTTTTGTGCTCGAACTGAATCCTTTCTCGGTCTACCAGGACCATACTTAACTGGAGCACTTGAACTAACCGTCTCAACTTCAGTCGCATCTTTATTTTTCACAACTGGATGCGATGTATATCCATGATCATGTGCCAGGTAGTTATTTTGTGTATTGGAATCTGAAGAAGTCTTTGATTTGACATCGGGCTCGTCTGACTTCGGAGGAAGCGAATAACAATGTTCCAATGCAACTTGACTAGCTTGACTTGCTTGACTAGATCCACCATCCGAAGATGTTGGCGACATTTTAACCGCATCTGGAATACTGTTTTCTTCGTCCGCATCCTTGATAATGCCTGGAACATAACCATTGATTGTCTTCTTTTCTTCGGTGGGCGGCAATTTCACAGGTTCTGGCTGTACAATTGGTTCCTCGGGTGGAGGCTTAGTAGGCACCACCGCCTGGACGGTTTGTGCTTTCTTTCCTTTTGGTTCCTTGGTCTTTTTCGTTTCAGTCTTCGGTTTTGGCGGAGATTTCTCCGTTTTCTTTGCCTTTGTTGGCTTCTCTTTTGTTTCTTTTTTCTTGCTTAGCTCAGATGTTAGAGACACACCGGGAGTAGGCGGTACTTTAGTAATATCAGGTGTCTGAGGAACATCAAGACTGTTTGATTGAGGAATCATTACCGACAATTTAGGAGCCACTGACTCTTTGACGGTTGGTGGTTTCTTTTCTGGAGTTGGTTCTTCCTTTTCTTCACGCGCTTTGCGCTCCCTTTCCTCTAGAAATTCTCTTTCTATTTGCGCCATATATTCAGTGTTTCGTCTTCGTTTTTCTTGATATTCTCGTTCTTCTTCTGAATCACTATATATTCTATCATAGTCAAATATGGACTTTTTGACTTCTTTTTGCTTTTCTGGTGATTTTTTAACATCTTCAATTTCATCCGGCTCAGGTTCTTCTTGTCCGCCAGGTGTTGGAGGTGCATCTGGTGGTGGACTCATACTTATTTCTTCTAAATCTGATGAGAACGCCATTCGATTGACAGCAGCAGTAGCAGGGGTTGCCTTAGTTGGTTGCATCTTCTCATCTTCAGAATCAGAATAGATTTCAACTTTTCGCTTACGCTGTCGCTCTTCCTCTGATTCTGAGTAGAGATGATTTTCCTTTTTAAGGTTTATCTTTTTCAGATCCAAATCTGAACCTGAACTCAAATCTGAGGCAGTGCTTGCATTATCATCATCATCGCTATCATCTTCGTCATCTTCATCTCCATCCTCTTCTTCTTCCTCCTCTTCTTCACTGGTAGAGAAGAAACTAGATGAGCTTCCCTTACGTTTTGTTCGAACGGCAGCCTCTCTGTTACCAGCATTACCTGTTGCTCGCTCCTCAACAGCCGATCGACGGTTGTAAGTGGGCGTGTTGGTGCTGTCCTCTTCCTCATCAGAGCCTTGCACCATTTCTTCTTGATCGCTCAAATGCTTCTCTGTTTCATCAGCGCCCTTTGCAATTGGACTTGGAGCTCGTTTACGTATTCTTCGGAAAGATGGCATCTTAGGAATTGCCGCCCGCAGCCCCAGACTTGTGTAGTTGTTAAAGTCTAGATTGTCTCGATTGCTATTTATCAGCGCATTTATGTCCGGAGCCTTATCTAAAGGTTTAGTGCAAGCACCGGGTGCTGCTTCCACTACGGCATCTTCTTTTTTGTTCTTTTTTCGACCCTGCTCATCCCACCAGGCCTCAAAGCTTTTGTAGGCTGTGTTCTCAATCATTTTCTTGTTAAAGTCCCGCTTGAGAATCTGTTTGAGCTCCTCACTTACCCGATCTACTACTTCTTTAATGGACTGTTTGTACGGATCATCGTAATTATAAGCGGCTTCTCTGTACTCGTACTTATAGGGATCATAATAGGGATCGGTTGTGCCAACGTAAGCTGCTTCGTGGGGAAGAAGGTGAGGGAAACCAGGCATGTAAGATTGCATGTACGCTGGATGAGGAAAATACTGGGCTTGTTGCTGGTATTGCGGGTAGCCATCCGTTGAATAATATCCGTATGCTGCACCAGCAGTACCTGGATAGACATACGAAGATCCTGGCATTGGGGGATAAGCCGGATCAGCTGGAGGATTATTCGGTGGCAGCGGTGGCTGCAATGGTGGCGGAGGTTCTTCTTCGATCTTTCCATCGTGAGACGACAAGCTAGAAAGTGACATTCGATCGTCATCTTTTTTGGAACGCACTGGGCTGTTAGCCTCTTTTTTCAGCAATATATCATCATCACTAGATGATATGTCGCTAGCATTGTGCTCTGGGCGTACAACTTTTTCGACTTTTTCCTTGTGTTTGGATTTTTTGGACTTGGACTTTTTGGACTTGCCATTATCAGCTTTGTCCGAATCAAGAGTCAGTTCTCCTTCTTCTCTACTTTTGTCCTTTTCATTTTCGGAGTCGCTGCTCTCCATTTGAAGGAATGGCGGCGCATTACCAAAAGACTTACCTTTGAACATCATTGCGATTCTTGTGTCTAGATCGACATTAGTGTGGTCAACTTCTGCAGCGGTTTTTTCAGGGATATCTTGATTTTTTTTAGTTTTCGATAATCCTTCGTCATCGTTCGGTGTGGAAAATGATTTTTGCTGTGCTTCTTTCGGCCATTCCTCCTTCGGAGGCAACACTTCTTCCTCAGGTTCATCCCAGTTTGGACTAGCCTCTGGTGGTGGTGGAGGAGGAGGCGGTGGTGGTGCAGGTGGTGCTTGAGCTGACCAGGTTCTATTACCCGAGGCTGAGTTCCAGCTGCTTTGTTGCGGCGGCACTGGTGGGTATGCATGGTAAGAAGCATGCGGCAGGGGAGGTGCATGATGATACCCATAGCCTCCAACACCAGTTGCCAGGGCATAATTATTCACTGGAGATGCATATAGATGATTGCCATGTGGTGGCAGCGAATGCCCGGTCGCTGTTGACGACTTAGATAGTTCATCGTAGTCGATTCTTTCGCTCCTACTCGAGTAACGACTGCTACTGCTGTATTTATTTCTATCACGATCCTTTCGATCTAGATCTCTTGAATGTTCTCTGGTTCGATCTCTGTCACGATCCCTATCTCTATCCCGATCACGACGATGCTCTTTGCTGCGATCTTTTGATCGATCTCGCTTGTGATGGTGATGATGGTGATGCTTGCGATCTTTATCATGTCGACCTTCTTTCTTATCGTAGTATTTATCACGATCACGATCTCGACCACGTTCTTTATCACGAAGACGATCATCTTCTGGGTACCGATCTCGACTGGTATGAGAAGAATAATGATCGTACTCTCTATCACCGCGATAGTATGCGCTACTGGCGGACGATGGGAGGGAGTCTACAACATCCTTGGAGTAATCCTGTAGATAATCTCCTGATGAATGGTGTGTTGTCGGTGGAAGAGGTGGTGGTGGGGGATGAGTTCCTGGAGCCGTAGGTAGAGGAGGTTGAGTTGCTGTTGTTGGTGTAGGAACCAGTGGTTGTGCTGTTTTATTTTTATTTGTCAACGTTTCTATGCTTTTCTTGCAGATGGTACCAAAGGGATCATGAAAAACGCTTAAAATCTGAAAAGATAAAAGATTAATCCATAAATAGATTTGTGCGATATGATGAAAATATAAATAATAAATCTATAGTGAATTAATTATTATAAAGGAGGAAATTACACTGCGACTTTGAGAGTCTATTGTGGGACCAATTGTAGCTGCATGGGAGTTATTTTACACCATTTACAGCATTGGTACGCTTTTGGGTTCCTGCCTTTTTTTAAGGAGCCTACTACTTCGTTTCTCCATATTTCGAAGTGTACAGAAACCTTAACCTAATAGAGAGTTATGTTATAACTTATGTATAACTTAATTTCCATCGTTTTACGCCAGATGGTAGAAAAATTATTTCCATTGGAATTAAATTTTAAATGGATTTATGTTCAAGTACTATAAAGAATAAGTATATTTTAAGTTAAATTAAAAACAACTCGACTTTTATTGCATTGAAAATGTCCAGTTCATCCCAAAAATAACTTATGTCGAATTCCTGTCAACCACTTGCAGTCGCTACTAAAATCGCTACAGAAGTCGATACTTTTTGGCTGTTTAGGAAATCAAAAGAGGAAGCGATCTTTTTCTGTGAATGTATTTGTATCCAAGTGACCGATGAAAAACAAAAGAATATACAAGACTTCGTTGTTAGAACAAAACAACATAAATTTTGTTCATTTTGTTCACTAAAAATGATTTATATTTCACAAATACAAAAAATTTGGTTCTTCATTTCTTTACAAAATTTTAGTTTGGTTTGACGTTTTGCATTTTGCAAAATTGTAGTGTGTGAAAATCTGTGTAAATCCGTCTCAAAAAAGAGATTTAAAAAGGATCGATTCTTCGGGAACCGAATATAGTTGATCCCTCCGAAGAGAGCTATGGTAAAAAAACGGCCAGAATATGCGACAAGACAATAGGGCATAACCTTTCATTATAAAAACGCTTGGCCACATGCTGCAGGACCGGTTAAAAACTATCACTTAAACACGCTTTCTTTCAGAACAGGGTATCCGAATTTGGCTTGATTCATTTTTCATTCTTTGTCTCTAAAAATGAGCGATTCTTTTGGGACGGAATCCATAAACTTCCAGAAAGATGGGAATAAGTAGTGGCTTGCGATGGACAATATGTAATTTGGGAAACAAAATTGTAGTTTTTATTTTCTTTCAAAAAACGATGGAATGTAAGTTATACTCTCAAAATTTCCCTTGAATAGTTCGTTTAACTTGCCTACACACTTCATACTTATTTGGAACTATTGGAGACTTGGGTATCTTACATTATGACAATCTCACATGGTGACATTTTGTATTTTCCTTCGATGTTTCTTTTTCATTTCTTTTTTTGCATTTATTTCCACTTGGAATATATGCTAGTAGACTGTCTCTTCGAAATAGAAAGTTTGGTTCAATGGTAAAATATTCCTGCTTCAGTTTTATCAACGGTTTTCGACCAATCATTGTACCACATGATGGCGTTTGTATTGAGGTTGTAGTTTATTCGATTCACTGACCCATTCTGTTTAAAGTGTTTGTGGAAACTGTTTCTTAATCATGTAAACTCTTGAGATGTCAACGAGATATTTAAATTGACAATTCGGTATTGAATCTCTCCGTGTTTGCTTTTTTACTTCTTTTCTTTGTTGAATCTCATTATTAAAAAAGCATTTAGCACCTCTTCATCTTCTTTATCGAAGACAGTCATGATATCGGATGGGAATACAACCCTCCCAATCTACTGATTCACATTATTTCACATTCACAAATTTCGGCAGGCATCTCGGTTCTGAATTGTTCCAACTAAATGTAGTCGTTACATTTGCTTTATACATGAGTTTTTGGGCCTGCCTCTGTCTTTTGCACTGGATTCTCAGGGTTTCTTCTTTTTACATAACCGTACTAGCTTAGTCGGTCGTGCTGTATTTTATCCCAGAAGTTATTTTTGACATCAAGGCTCCCCCGGATTTTCTTGCTTCTGATTTGATCAAGCTTTGTTACTTCTACTGTCATGCGAGTGCTCGTTGCAAGGATCTTGCATTTTCGCTTATTATGGCTCCATCAGCAACAAAAAAATAACTGATTCACTTTCGGATCCGTCACTTTTTCTTCAAGCTCAGGACGCTTCCATGGTGCACCTCTTCGTTGTCAAATCGAGACCGACTTTCATTGCTCTTATAAGCAAGTTCCATTGAACCTTTGAACTTTATTTCATGCTTGTTTTTTTTTTTTTTGTTACAATTTGGGTTCTGTGATGGGCAAGTGCTCCATAGGTGATGGCGTGTCAAACAAACATGGTTTACCCCAAATGTGTTAGGGATCACTTTATCATAATGTAAAATTACGAGTACCTCAAATGATTTTTGTGAAAGATGAGAAATGGGACACTATCCTTGATAAGTTTAATTTCACATGATATCTTTGGTTTGATTTAAAAGAAGACCTAACCATCAGTACCATACACTATTTCATTCAATAAGAATTGTTTAATTCCTACTTAATATTGCATCACACTTTTAAACCTATTGCAAATATTACACTGTTTATCTCTCAAAAAAATAATTTAACTTACCTTTCCCATCACCGACTTTTGATTGTATTTTTCAATGCAAATTCTCGACGCCTTTACATTTTCAAATACAATCCGAGCTAGTCCCAAATGTTTGTTATTTGTTGGATGATGATAAATTGTTATCTCGTCATACGGACCGCATTTATCCAGCATTCCGGAAAGAAATTGCTTATCGATGTTGTCATTTAAATTTGTTATAGTTATCTCGATGGCTGGCGGTTCTCCAACATAATATTGATCAATTTTTAATCTGTGAATTTTTACATTAAATCGTAACTTGTTTGTCTATTAAAAACGAAGACAAATTTCTTACCTTGGAACTGTCAATACTAAAGGTTCCAATGGTCTCCCACGAATTCGCAACATTGGATTCCGTGGATCACGAGGAATCACTGGAGGATACGTGGGATCATTTGGAACAACCCCATCATATCGATATAATTTCATTGCACCTTTGGTAAGGGTCGGATCGGCTAGCATTTTAAAGTTTCTCGGAGCTTTGGCAACACCGCCGCCGACCCCCGCCGCTGTTGCTGGTGGAACTGCACCAGCAATGCTAGTGCTTGAACTTCCAGCACCGCTCGTATGAGCCATAGCCCGGCTATGCAGCTCCATAAGACCACTGCCGTTCATCTAAACAGATGCCGATCGTCGATTTTAGGGGGAGACAAATACCCCAACAACAACAACAAAAAAAAAATCCGCGAAAAATGCTAAACCAAAGCAAAATGTCAAAAAGTGCTCCAACACCAGCACAGCACCTAACCTAAAATAGTACACAAAAAAAAAAAACGAAAAAAAAAATAATTGAAAGTTTACTCAAATTGCCGATGGAATTGAAATCTATTAAAAATATCAACAATTATATGAAATTAATAGAAAGTAATTACATTTTTAAAGAAAAAAAATGAAAATAATATACCTTAACACGCTCCTGGCAAAAGAATTATTAGTCTTTCGACAGAAGTTTGCTTCATGTTTGGTTGAGTCGCATAGTGCGACTATTGATTGAGTGTTAACAATGAAATTTCACTCTATGCTACTTCTCGAGACCTTTAATTGTAGTTTGATTGTAATTATATTTTATAATTTGTGGAAATTAACGCAGAAATTGAATTAATAAATTGCGAGTTTTTCTCATCGAATCGATGTTCCTGTTTTTCGCCCAAAAAGTAAAAATGAAATTTTGTGTGAGAGCGAGATAGTGAATATCAAACAAATACTATCAAAGTGAAACTTCAAAATGACACACATGTAAGCACACACACACACGTCACAACACACAAATTAGAATTCGATATTAATTTTGTGTGTCGTTTCGTTTTGATTTTGTGCTGTTTATTCGCTTTCGCATTCGTTTCCTTGTCAACCATTTTTGAAAATACAGCAGTAGCAGTAGCGGGATAGGGAAGGGACAAGGGAGTGTGTTGTGTGTCATATTTTCGAAAATGGGTAAATTTTCGTTGATGCATTTTATTTTGTGAATGAATACCATTTTCAAATAGAGGTATTAATTAATTATCAATTAATTGAACGTCTTTTCATTTTTGGTGTGTTTTATAAATTCGCTGTTGGTAGTTGTTAATTAACTTGCCATAATTTTTTATATGAAGATCGTGGCTTGTTGGACTTTGGTTCACAAAATTCAGTAATGGCAGCATTCAAGGCTATAAAAAATGTTTTTTAAGTTCGAAAGTGTAAGTGGTGCCAGAATGCATATATTTATAGAAATGTTTTTTTTTTTTTTATAAAAGCCCTTTTCCTTTGGGAGGTGGCAAAGTACTACTAGTAGCTTACTAGCGATTTTCAATGGAACGCACTTTCAACGAATTCAATACAAATCGTGTCTACTCGGGAAGAAGAGCATGAGTAGATGATAGTACTAGATTAAATAAAACATCTAGGTACTAGTAGTAAACTACCACCTCCAATGGAACAGGGCTAAAGTTTTCATATTCCTAAGTTTTTTTTCGCATCGCGAATTTTAAGTTATCGTCATCGTCGAGAAACATTTTAAATCATGTTAAATAATGGTGTTTTCGTTTGGTAAAAAAAATAATTTATTTTTTGATCTAAATCTGTCCATAAACTGTTGTTGCGACTACTTAATTGTAGTTGAACAGCTCAAAAATTGTTTTTTTTTGACAGATTTAAGCCTGAACTACATCAAAACACAAAGTCAGAAAAGTACAAAAAAGTAAACACGATGTTTTTTCTTGTTCCCCCTAGTAGCTTGTTTGTTATCTCTCTTTCATTTTTAAAAAGTATTCGAGTCAAAAAGCTTGAACATGACCAAGCTTTCAATTTTCACAAAGTTTCAAAAACAAATACACTCAAACAATATTTTATATCCTTTCCGTAAGGTCGCTCTGCGATCACATAGTTCCTGTCATTTTCGAAGAAAAGCTCTTTTGACAAATAAATATTTTTTTTCAAATACAGTCGAACTTCATCCAGGTCAAATTTCCGTTTAAATCGAACTTTTTCACCTTTTAATGAAACCGCCTGTAGCAAAAAGATTGAATAGATGCCTCTCTTACTCGAATTTCCTATAAACTCGAACCAAATTTCGTGTCCTGTGAAAATTTGACTTAGATAGAGTCGACTGTATTTTGTTTTCTTTTTCAAATTTTTTTTTATTTGAAATTTAAAACTTCAAAAAACAAAAGAGCTTTTTTTAGTTATTTTTTTTTCCAATAGAGGTCAGGTAAAAATACATGTGATTTCTATATTTTGAGCTTTGTTTACTTTTTTGTACTTTTTCGACTTTGTGTTTTGATGTAGTTCAGGCTTTAGATAAAAAAATAAATTGATTTTTTTACCAAACGAAAACATCAAACCGGTTAATTACTTTCCAATTTATAATATTTTTTCGATAGCTTTATCTCAATCTGAGATTGTAGATTCTAGAATGGGGATGTAGGGGACTCCCATTAGCCCTGTTCCATTGGAGGTGGTAGTTTACTACAAGTAGATGTTTTGGTTAATCTAGTACTATCATCTACTCCTTCCCGAGTAGACACGATTTGTATTGAATTCGTTGAAAGTGCGTTCCATTGAAAAGCGCTAGTAAACTACTAGTAGTACTTTGCCACCTCCCAAAGGAACAGGGCTGTTTCGTCATCCTTGGTTAGGGAGAGCATGATTTGTAGAATACAAACTCATCATATGATTTAGGGCAGAGTAGGGTTGTAAAAAATCATTTTATTTTTAATGCATTTGCTCTCCATTTCAAATTTAAAATAAATATTTATTTCAAATAAAACAAGTTTGCTTTGAAAAAAAATATTTATTGCAACTGAAAATATTTGCAATAAACATAGAAAAATTTGTATTGGAACTGAAAAAAAAAAATAACTGCAAATTAAAAAATTGCATTAAAAAAAAATTGTATTCCAAATAAAAATATTTTGAACACAAAAAGTAATGAAAACATTTCACTTATAAAAGAAAAACAGAAATGGGAAAAGAAATTTTTACATTTTATTGCTTTATTAATTATTCCGCACCCGGACACCTAAAAGCTTTGACAAAAAAAATATCCAAAACAAATGGAAAACAAAATGGCAGACTTTTCAATGACACCAATTAAGATACGGGGAAAATTCCTAGAATTAGGTAATATTATGACCTTAGCTGTGTAAGGTAAAACTTATTCATAGAATAGTTAAATTTGTAAAATATGTTTTACTAGAATCTTAAAGTGAAAAGAGTCGTACACTTTTTTGGATGAAGGTTTATTTTACTCTACGTAAAGAAAATATTGCTACTCGTAAGGTATATACTACTTTATTTTGCTCACCATAATTGTCTTATAACTTTACGGAGCCAAGAAATGTTCAATACGTAAGGTAAATTTTACTTAAAATCTAGGGCTTTTTACTTTAATTTCCTTACTAGTCGTATGGAGTATAAAATACTAGATTAATTTTTCTCCGTGTACACACTGTTGTGCTCAATCACGTTCCACTTTTACATTTTCAAGGAACAAACGTGAAAAAGAGGAAAAATTTAGCAATGGAACTGTACTGCCCTCAGAAAATTCAGTTGCCTTCGTGAGCATCTTCCCCCTTCCCCCTTCACTCTTCATCGCTCTTGCCTACAAACTCACTGCTTAGGCGATTGAAAAATCACCGTTTAGCCAGGCACTTTGAGCCAATGTAGTTAAGGCTTTACTGGTCGAATTTCTTACAAATTTGACTCTTTGACCATACATATGCTTTCTTAAGTGTAATATTGAAGATAAAATAATGTCAAAAAGTCATAATTTGTAAGAAATTCGACTAATATTAAAAAAAATATTTAATGCACACATTTGCATTGGATTTTTTTTCAATGCCGAACATTTTTTATTTGGAATAAAATTTTTTTTAATTTAAAATATTTTTATTTGCAATAAAAATTTTATTTTCAGTTCAAATTTTTTTCATTTCCAATAAAAAATTTTTTAAAATGCATTCTTTTTTTAAATTGACAACCCTGATTTAGGGCCTGTTATACGAACATCCTGTTCAGAGCCATGGTTTAAATTTATAGCTCACCTATTTCGGTAGATATTAGGGGTATTCAAAAATCGGTGTAAGCTCTGGGTAAAGTGTAGTACGCTGCTGATGCGAAACGAATAATCCCATACAAAAATGACAACTCAATTTTAAAGTTTAACGAAATCGTAAACGAAAAGTTCATCTTTTCGTTTTGCAATACGCTGTTCGCCACAGCCAAATTGAAAAGACTCCACTTCTTTTTTTTTCGCACACAAACAATTGCCAGGGACATTAGGGCTAGTAAGTCAACAGCGAACATATTAGCCCTGTTCCATTGGAGGTGGTAGTTTACTACTAGTAGATGTTTTGGTTAATCTAGTACTATCATCTACTCATGCTCTCCTTCCCGAGTAGACAGGATTTGTATTGAATTCGTTGAAAGTGCGTTCCATTGAAAATCGCTAGTAAACTACTAGTAGTACTTGGCCACCTCCCAAAGGAACAGGGCAATCGGGTACATCAAAATCAAAAAATTCAAGAAAAAATATCCGAAAATAAGTTTAAAGCGAAAACAAAAATAAAATAAATTTCGTTCAAGATTTCGTTGTGCTATTTTTGTATCAAAAATTTCGCTTCACTTCAGCTGCGTACTAGGCTTAAGCCTAGTACGCAGATCGGGAAAAACAAATTTTATCTCTACAATTTTAATCTCTACAAAACATTTTTTAATCCTGCGCAAAATTTTGAAGTTGGAGAAATTACATAGGGTAAACTGCCCAATCTTTGGCACCTTAAGCTAATGTCTCACCAACTTTAGTTCGCAGTTTTTTCCGTATAGCATAAAACTATTATTAATACTTTTTTTTTGTAATTATCAATATCTCGTTTGCTAGGAATATGCCAAAAAAGGCGGGAAGAGTGAATTTTTAAACAAAAAATAAAAATAGTAGTTGTAAATGGTTTTTAAACTCAAGGTGTCAATCACATAGGAAGTGGCAACATTAGGGCAGTTTACCCTAAGTAATTCTATCAATAGTTTTTTTCTTCTTTCAAAATAAATAAATTTTTTTTGTTCAAGATATTTTATTCAAGAGTCCACTTTAATTTTGTTTGATTTTTTTTTTTTCAATTTTGTTTCATTTTTTTTCTTGTCACAATTTTTGGCGGCAGAATAATGCTTCGAACCACAGTACACATAATAAGGTAATATATTCCGAACGTCGGCCTTTAATTTTTATATTTGAATCGCAGTAAACAGGAAATTTGTTTTTGTTTTAATTTCTAAAATGTCATTTAAAAATATTATAAATTGAAAAATAACAAATTTTCTTCGTGTTTCATCGCGGAAAATGATAAATAATTGTTTAAAAAATAAGTGGTGTGCGTGGTTTATCGGTTTTTGTGCGTTTTTCGTCGGTATTTTAAACAGAATTCGGTAGCTGACATTGGTCGCCAAAGTGTCTTGTTTTGACAATCTGGCGACCAATGTCAGTTCAGAATATATTACCTTTTTATGTGTACTGTGGCTTCGAACATTATTTGTTCGCGCAAAATTAAGTGGAGACTTTTTCTTTACAGCGGCTCCAAATATTTAAATTTTGCGCGTGAACTGCGTACTGCTTGGAAAAATATTCAAGGCAAAAATTT
Source organism: Episyrphus balteatus (assembly GCF_945859705.1). Taxonomy (NCBI): domain Eukaryota; kingdom Metazoa; phylum Arthropoda; class Insecta; order Diptera; family Syrphidae; genus Episyrphus; species Episyrphus balteatus. The sequence goes on along the minus strand of NC_079136.1, from coordinate 87,664,338 downwards.
GTCCCGAGAAAAAATTTGTATGAGAAATAAAATTTTTCCCTATCTGCGTACTAGGCTTTAAAATTTAAACCAAAATGAAAATTTTACTATTTATCGAAATTGACACACGGCCTTATAAATAATCTTTGAATCCATTCATCCGAATAATCTATTCCATTTTGAATTTGCAAATAAATATCCCATTATTACCAAAAACAAAATTTCCCTTTATTAAAACATCATGATTTTCCTCGACTTTGTCAAAATTTTGTGGTTGCATCACAGGTCCCAAAAAATTTACACAATTATTTTGCTTTTCACAAAATAAAAAGGTAAAATTCATAGCAGATTTAATCAAAAATTGATTAAATCATCAAAATACTACATATTTAACTTAACATAATCTTTGGACAATAGTTTATTTTTGTGTTCTAACGTTTTTTCTTCTCCCATAAGTACCATGTCCTACAGAAGTTTCTTTGGATTTGTCTCCATGCCTTCCGTGCGTGCTCAGGAAGAAGCTGAAGAGGAGGAATTAGTTGATCCTCAAACAACCTTAAGAGTGAGTTATATATAAAATAATTATAGTAAACTGTTCCTCATCAATATCTCATCCATTTGAATACAGGAGAAATGCGCTAAGGACGGACACATTGAGGCTCTGTACAACAAATACCAGGCATGCAATGACCGTGTCAATAGCCGCTCCAAAACTGCCGAAACATGCTCCGAAGAGCTATTCGATTACATTGGTGAATTAGATCACTGTGTATCGCATAGCTTGTGGAAGAAACTTAAGTAAAAAAAAAAAAAATAATAATAAATTGACAAAATCCTAACCTGTAGAGAACACCAAATTATTCAAGTAAAGATCTTGCTTCAGAAAGAATACATAAAGATTGTTTTGATGTTTTTATTTAAATTAAAAAATAATATTTATTTAATTCCCATTCTGGTCATAGTTGTGGAAACGTTATAAGAACTTGTAACAATATCCGAAACATATAGATTTTTAAAAATCTATTTGGAATGTCGGTTTCATGCCATTTCAGCAAACACTCGTTTCTAGGTATGGAATTTTGGGACTCGTAACATTACTATGATTTCAAGGATATTGCACTGTTTACTTAGCATATTTTGAGAAAGGTATGGGTTTAGGAATCAGTGCATATATTCGGGGTATCCGTTTGGAATAAATTGGGAACAAAATCATTTTCAAAAAAAAAAAAAAATACACGACTGGGGTCGCACGTACTTACTCTTATGGTAAACGTTACTCTTATGTATAATCTTTTTACTGAACAAAATTAGGGCAAATTTTATATTTTTAAGTAATTTCATAAGTAGTGAAAAAAATTATTCGGTCCTAGCGAGGTAATCCGTCGCAGCGGAAATTCTCCGATTTCATATGCTTCGAGGTGTGTTTCCGAATTCCGACAGGTAAAAACTGTCCGATTTCGATAAAATCGGACAAAATCGCTAGGGCCGATAATCTGTTTTTATAATTGACTAAACACTGTTTTAAATGATCTTTTTAACAAAACCAAGTATGCCATTTGATTTCCTGTATACCCTCCTTTTCATCAGAATACGTACACAACTTTTCTAATGTTCATTTACCGTTTGTCCCCCATAATTGGTGCGTTACCCAACAAGGTTTTATTGTTTTTTGATAGTTTAAGATGTTAGAAAAGCAACGGCTAAAATTATTTCAAAATGGACCATAACTTTCCCATTGTTTTTCTTGTAAAGTAATTTTTGAGGAAAAATTAACTTATTTTTGTCTTCATCAGAATAGGTACACCCTTGTTATCTTCAATGTTTTTGTGGATTTCGAGCAAATTTACCATTTAAACATAAAATTGGACTTTCCTAAGTCTAATTTAATAATCATACTACCATTTTGAAAAACATGGGTGGATTATAATCGCTAAATTTTGGTGAAAACACCTTAAGAAATAAAACAAACAATGAAGGATCCACCAGTACTGGTATGGTTAAAAAATTACGAATTGTGAATATGCTCTATCCAGACTTTAGATACAAACATTCTGGGAGTACAAAAAAATGAATGATGGTAAAAAAAAACTCTTAGACGAGTAAATTTTTAAATGTGCTACCAGTTTTGGTGGATTAACGACAAGAATAAAAGTGAAAAACAGTTGTTATTTGTAATTTTAGGACAGTAAATAGAATGGTCATTAGTCCGAAATTTCTAAAATGGCTGAATTTTGAAAAGACACCATCACTAAACCAAGAACAGAATTGTATTAGTTTATGGTTTTTGAAATCCCTTACCACATGAAAAGTTGAGTGGTATTTCTTGTTATTTTTGGATTGATGAACATTTAATTTTGATGTCCTTGGTGAGTTAAACTATCAGTTTACATTTTGCGAAAGGAGAAACCATTTTGAGACCAGATTCATTGTTAAATAAATTGCACGACTGGGGTCGCACGTACTTGCTCTTATGCTTAAAGTAACTATAATGTTAAAGCTTTTTATTCAAGAAATTTAAAATTCGATATTTTGAAGAAATTTCATAAGTAGTATAAAAAAATTAAATCTGTTTTTATAATTAATAAAACTCCGTTTTAAAATATCTTAAAAAAAAAACAAATATGCCATTTTATTTCTCGTATAAAAAGGTATTTTTAGAAAAAAAATTTTGAAAATTGTAGGAGCCGTTTTTTAAAAAAATAATTTTTTATATATAAAATTTTTTTAACATTTTTCAAAAAAAAAGTTGGTATGCCATTTTGAAGAAATAATTAATTTACACATAAAAACTAAATTTCAAAATTTTTCATTGATCCGTTTTCAAAAAATTGATTTTTCAAAAAAAAATTTTGAAATATTTTTTAAAAAACCAAAAATGCGTTTTTTGAAAATTTTCTAAAATTTTAATATTATCTTTACTTACACACTTTTGTATAAAAATTTTCATTTAAATCGGGTTAATTTTGTACGAGATATTCAGAAACGAAAAAAACCGTTCTATGACAGGTACCGTTAATAACGGTACAAAAAATATTTTTTTTATTTAAAAAGTTGGCCCTTATGTGTAGTAGTACACACAAAAATTTTAATCAAAATCGTTAGAGCCGTTTTTGAAAAAAATCAACTTTTCTATTTCCGTTATATGGCAGGTACCGTTAGTTTTGGTCATAAAAAAAAATTTCAATTTCCCCTCTAGGGAATCACCAAAAACTGCTAACTACCAAGTTTGAAGAAAATCACTTCACTCGTTTAGGCTGCAGCTCCAGATAGAGACAGACGGACAGACAGACAGACAGACAGACAGACAGACAGACAGACAGACAGACAGACAGACAGACAGACAGACAGACAGAATTGCCGGACCCACTTTTTTGGCATTCTCCATCATCGCAATGTCATGTAAAATTGTTATCTCGAGTTCGATTTTTTTTACGAATCCTAAACTTGCCCTATAGTACCTATATCGCAAGTAAAAAGAAGTGTTAAGGCATGTAAGAAAATAATCTACTACGATAATACAAATAATGAATTTTAAACGTGAAGAATGGTCATAATTATTTGTAAATGCATATTCAAGAAACTTTTCCTTAATTCTCTAGTATTTGTGAACCAGTATACTGAATTTCTCAACAGGACCACGCCTACTACCACAAAAAATGCTCTGTAAAATATTGGGAGGAAGTGAAAATTAAGGAAGTACTTCAGTATCTGCCATAGAAAACAACCCTGAACCTTGTTGAAAATGTTTGGAAATGGATAGCCCGTACTGATAAAATTTATGAAAGTCGATTTTAAGACAAAAATATTTCCTAATCCACCATTTAACAATTTACGGAAGAGATTCAGATAGATTGCATAAAGAAATTTAACAATGCAATTCCTGGACAGTTTTGTTATTTTTTATGAATAAAAACGCCACTATACAAAAAATAAAATAAGTAAAATATATTTTTAAGAAGAACTTGGTTTAAATTAATTTCATGGACCACTTTGACATCATTCTTTATGTGTACCTATTCTGATGAAACAAAAAAATAACTCAGTTTTTCGATGTGAAATACTTTGCCATTTAGAAACAAGAAAAATAACCTCACGTTTTGAATTTTTTTTTTTTGCTGATTCTGCTTACATCTTAAACAATGACTTGACATCAAAAAATTATTATTTTTCCTACACTGTAAGGAAAAAACGAATACTGAACATTTGAAAGGTTGTGTACCTATTCTGATGAAAAGGAGTGTAAATAAGAATTTTTAGAAAAAAAAACAGCCTCATTGCGATTTCAATGATAAAAATTAAATTTCGATATCTTATTACTTAATTAAGAAAAGTTTTGAAAGCAGAGAATGGTCCTAACCGTTGTTAAATGGAATCTAATTATAAAATCCCATTAAAAGGTTGGCCAGTTTTCCTATAAATTAGGTTTAAAAATATCAAATTTCAGTATTTATCAACTATCGATTGATAGTTGTTAATCACAATAAGGCTCAAAATTTCGAAAATCGTTAGTCATTTTTTAAAATAACAATTTTTTATATTGGTATACAAATTTTCTAGCATTTTTCAAATAACTAATTTACACATACATAAAAACGAAATTTCAAAATTTTTCACAAACCCGTTTTCAAACAATTGATTTTTCAAACAAAAATTTGAAATATTTTTTAAAAATCGATAAATGTGTTTTTGAAATTTTTCTAAAATTTTATTATTACCTAAACACTTTTGTTTTTCGTTGAAATCGGTTAGTCTTGTAAGAGATTATTTAGAAATCAAAAAACCGTTCTATGACAGGTACCGTTAATAACGGTACAAAAAATATTATTTTTATTTTAGTTAGCTCTTATGTGTAATACTACACACAAAAATTTCAATCAAAATCGTTATTGACAAAAATTAACTTTTCTATTTCCGTTATATGGCAGGCACCATTAGTTTTGGTCATAAAATTTCCCCTCTAGGGATTTCTAAACTTGCCCTATAGTACCTATACCGCAAGTAAAAATCACAACGATTCTTGTCGGCATTCTTTTGGGAGATGTTAATCGTATGAAGGAAAAAATTCACTTAATTCACGTATTACATTGCGAAGATTACACTTTTATAATAAATTTTTTTCGAAATCTAAATCGAAGCTGATGATACCTACTTATTTATACATGCAAAATCGAAAACCTTGATATCGTTACCAGTAGCGTGTTCCAGGTATTACGTTGTCGTTACTTAGATATGTAAGTTTGTGCCAAATTTACTTCATGCCAAGGAAGTAAGTCAGAAAAGCACCTACATTGAAAGTTGAAGTTTTTCGCACTTTTAGATGTTAACTAGGTTAAATAGAATAACTAGTATAACAACTGTCGAACTTACAGTTTATATATTAGAAAAAGAAAGTGATAGAAATCTTTAATTTACCGGTATGGTAATATTTTTTTTATAGAAAAGAATGTAACACATACGCCCGAGTGACTCGCAAATCATTCGAGTTTTCACTTGAATGATCTGTCTAATCGCACACCACGTAGCCGAACCTGCAAGTTTAGATTTACACTACTGGTATCTGTACTACAGTGCAATATTTTGCAAATGGCTGGGCTATTTCTATTATTTTGATTCGTCTTACATTTGTATAGCATGGTTTATATAAATCCTTTTTATCTTGAATTATTGAGGGATACTTGCGTTCGAAAAAAAATCGCACTCGAGATAACAATCACACAAATGATATTACGATTATAGGGAATGCGAAAAAAGTGGGTCCCGCAATTCTATCTGCCAGTATGTATCTATCTTGACCTACAGCCTTTAAACTTGGAAGTTATGAGTTTTGTGAGATTTCCTGGAGGTAAAATTGAAATTTTATTTTTAAGTCTAGAATTAACTGCCATATAACCAATATATGTAAAAAAAAAATACTTTTCTCAAAAACTTCTCTAATGATTTTGATTAAAATGTCTGTGAACTATCAAAAAATAAGGTCGTTCGTTTTAAGTAAAAGAAATATTTTTTGAATAGTTACAAACGGTACCTGGCATAGAAATTTAAATTTCGAAAAATTGAATTCGGTTGAAGAAAAGATCACTTTTTTGATTAAAATTTGTATTACTAATAATAATAAAAGCAATTACGGTAAAGTAATGGCTGATAATAAAAAAAAAGAAAAATAACAAATTGAAATGGACTTCTATGTTCTATCAAACTTCTAAAAATCCTACTGGGCACCACCCCGATTCACATAAATTATGGATAAAAACGTGGTTAGAAAGCCAAAGTAAAATAAAACTATGTTGGCAATCTGGCTCCTGCAGCTTTTGCTATAACGGTAAACATGTGAAGATTATAAAGAAAGGAAGCAATATTCGAAGTTAGCGAGGTCGAAATATGGCATCAAAGCCTCCTGAGATAACGTTTCACAAGACCTGTTTGCGTTTAAAAAATTATCGTTTCGTTTAAGCTATATTAAATAGTAAAAAAAGGTCTTGTTATATTCATATTCATAAAAAAAAACAAAAACTGCTTAGAACTCCAATCGTCACTTTATTAAGTCCATCCTCTAGGTGTTACATTTTTTAAATAATGAAGAAGAATTTTGAACTACAAAAGCAAGAACGTGCGACCATTTTATTTCTACTGCCAAAAGACCGTCGACTCAAAATAGTTCTGATATCCCACGTTGAGGCGAATAGTGTCATAACTCAAAACACATGTTTTTTCAGGAGAAGTAAAATAACAAAACCATAAACATTCAAACAGATGAATTTCTGCTGCAAAACAGAACTACTTTTCAATTAACACTTCAATAACGAAAAAAATACACGTTTTTAAGACCTTTTCGGAAAATTCTAATGGCTGTCGCGAGAAATTTTGTTCGACAACTTCAGATTCGTGTTCAGCACCTCAAACACAATTAAAACTTCCACCTAAAATAGAATATTAGAAAATCTGTGTAAATTCTTTTCATTGAAAACAAAAATATAGATTATAATTAGATACATAATATTTAATAGATTTTATTTATTATATTTTTTAAATTGTATAATAATTAACATTTCGTATATTTATATAATAATATATTTAGTTATATTAAAAAAGAGCTAAAATATTAAATCAGTTTAAGACAAACATACATATTTCTTGGTACCTTTGCGTATATTGTGTACCTTTATAAATTTTGTATGACATTCATATTACACAAATTAAAAAAAATATATAATTAATTGAAAATATTTACCGACAGAAAAAACACGATATTTTTAAATTAATGAACAGATTAAAATATTTACAAAACACTGCACATTTTGAAATAGATTAAAAAATAACGTAAATAAGTATTAATTAAATTTTGAAAATAATAAGAATTAAAAAAAAAAAAAACAATATGAAGGAATGAATTAAATTGGGGATGTGTTGTTGTTAAGTGGCGACCATGCACCACACTCTTCATCTCATGGCATAACATTTGTGCCCACTTGTAAGACGCCAAAGCAAACACTACAAACACGGACGGGCTTGTTGATACCAAACTTAAGAATTGGTATATCATTGTTGGAACACTTTGAACAAAGAGTCCTACCGCAATGACGACTGAAAATATAATTTAACACAATCTAGCATTATTTTCATAGAAATTACATATATATTTTTATTTACCAATGATGTTTACGCATTGTTAGTGAAAACTTTGTTCCACACTCTTGACACAAATCTGATTCAGACCATGGTGATTCAAGCGGAAGTTGGTCCAACAATTTGTGCAACAATTGATCCGTAGCAAGTTTGAAATTAAATATGGTAACACCATCACGATTTTCAGTTCCCATGCAAGCACGATTTTTAACCAACACCTTACACAGTGGTGCCTGACCACGCATAAAGGCCAACAAAAGTGGAGTATTGCCATCCATGTCGGGTACATTAATGGGATACTTTGGCATGCATTCGATAAAAAGTTCACATATAGCGGCCGCAGTATTATCTTTTCCAGTGCGGCAGAGCTCATGCAATGGATTTCGCCCTTTCATATTAAAAGCCTCTGCATTAATGCTGGACTCAGTGAGAAGTTCTCGGACTACATTCAAATGTCCCTCACGAACAGCAATGTGCAATGCATTATTACCATCACCATCAGCTGAATCAAAATCTGCTCCATTTTGAATTAAGGCGGATACAGCTGGTAAATTTCCGCGTTCAGCGGCAATGTGTAGAGCTGTTTTTTGTGTTGCATCACGATCGTTGATCCTGGCTCCGGCCAATATTAGGTTTCTGATGATCATTTCATTTGTTGATGCAGCAGCTAGATGAAGCGGCGGTGTTTGATTTACGTCTTGAACACGACTGTTAACATCAACTTGAATTGATAACAAAAAGAGTACACTTTCCAAATCATCCTTAATGATTGCTGTATGAAGGAAATTCTTTCCCCTTTGGTCCATTTGTTCGGCGGCATTTGGTAGGCGCTCTAAAATATTTTGGGCAGCTTTATTCATTCGCATAGTTAAAGCCGCTGCGAAAGGTGTATTACCAGCCTTGTCGCGAATTTTTAAATCGATTCCCGGATGACAGAGTAGGATCATTATTATGTCATTGTGTTGGTTTTCAATAGCAATGTGTAATGGGGTCTTGTTTTCCCAATCGAGCATGTTCACATTGGCACCATGATCGATAAGAGTTTGTAGAACTTTTGTAAGACCCCACTGACAGCATAGATGCAGTGGAGAAGCTTTATCTTTGGACTCTTCACCACCTTCACCGTTCATTCCTGGTTGACGTGGTGAATCTAAATCGCAACCGCTTTTGATAAGGAAAATCGCTGCAGCTTCTTTGTTCACATCGATGGCGCGATGCAAGAGGGTTTGTTGACATCCATCAGGGCCTGGTCCCCAGCAATCAGTGTCTACGCCATGACGTACAAGTACATGAGCCACATCTTCATACTCTAGTTCAAGAGCCGTCCACAGTGGTGGATCTCCTTTATTGTCGGGAGCACTGAGAGCTACTCCACGAGTGCAAAGAGCGTCTACCACTTCCGCCAAGTGGCAATGGATAGCTAATTGCAAAGGAGACTCCTGTTCTCCAGTTAAAGCATTCATGTCAGCTCCCTGTTGAAGGAGGAAGACTGCTGTCTCTGAATCATGATTTAGAATTGCTTGATGGAGTAATGTCATATCCTGACCATTGCGAGCATTTACATCGGCTCCTCCCCGTATCAATATGGGAACCAGTTCAGTACGATTTAATGACAGACTTAAGCTTAAGGGCGAGTCACCTGAAGCATTTTTAGAATTAAAGTCCGGAGCTTCCTTACCATCTCCACCACGTTCTTTGAAATCGGCAAATTCGGTTATAACTTCAGGGCAGTCAGCTTCGACAGCTAGATGCAGAGCTGAATTTAGTTCTGCAATACTAGATTGCAAATTGGGTGATGCCCCCGCGTCTAGAAGCTTCCTGACCAATTTTGACAAATTTTTTTCACTTGCAATATGAAGAGCGGTAAGACCTTGGCCATTCATGTGATTTAAATTGGCATGATCAGATAGAAATATAGCGGCATCTTGAAGACCTTGTGAGGCCAACTGTTGCAAAAGGCTCTCATGTGTATCAGATTTAACTTGATTTGGTCTAGCTCCTTTCTTGAGCAGTTTTTCGGCCAATTCAAATGGTCCGCTCTCGAATTGCGGTGGAGTCAAACTCAAAAGCAAGGCACACATATCGTTGTTTGTTCGTATATTTACATCGATCTCAGGAATTTCTAGCAATAAATCTACCAATTCTGTGTGTCCTGACATAATAGCCGAATGAAGAGGTGTTTGACCGCGCTGATTTTGAAGATTTACATCAGCTTTACGATCTAAAATTTTCTTACCAATTTCTAGCATATTGTTAAAAGTTTCGGAATCAACATTTTTTGATGAATAGTTGCACACAAGATGTAATGCCGTATCCGAGGTTACTCTGGTAAAATACAAATGTTAAAAAATGTACAAAAATCAAAATTTAGTGGAACAATTACCTGTGTGGAAGATTAACTTCACAATTTCGATCAAGCAGAAAGTTTGCAGCAAATTCATCAGCACGTTTGATAGCATCTATAAGGAGTGTCGAACCTTCAGCATCATATGCATTAATATTTGCACCTCCGTTCTTTACCAATTGTTCGGATATTGCTAAATTACGAGCAAGTAATGACATTTGCAATGGTAATTGACCTTGCAGGGATAAACTGTTCACAAGTTCGGGGAGCTAAAAGTTAAAAAAAAAGTTATGAGATTATATAAAAATTACAACTGATCTAAAAAGTACTTTACATGAACAAAGCATTCATGGTTTTTATTTATTAAAAGGATATTTTGCACAAGAAAAATGAAATGCCACAGCAGATAAATAATTTTCCGGACCTAAAGTTGTTGTAGTGTTGTTTTATAAGTATTTCCAGTATAAAAATGGAGTCTGGCCAACAGATGAATAATTTTTTTTGCAAATTTTCTCAAAACTACGAAAATCAAGTTAGCTGGATCTTGCATTCAGGTGACGATATAGTAGTCGAACCACTTTGTCATGATTTTGTCGCCTTGGAGAAAAGTGGAGTATGTATAGAGAGGATGTGGAATAGTTTACTTTTCTTCCTGGTTAAGTACAGATAAGTTTGGGGAAGGATTTGCAAGGTTGTTACATTTTTAGCGAGTTCTTCAGCTTAACAATTTCCATGAATTTTTCTGTACCATGACTGCGCGATATCCAAAAGAGATGATTGACAATAAGCGTACTCAAAGAGTTTGTGGAGACGGATTCAATGGATTTCAAAGGGGCTGGACTGTTCGATAGTATGCGGAAATCAGAAGTTGCTATCAAGTTTTTCTTAGACAAAAAACCACTTTTAGAGTAAGCGTGGTGAATTAACTCGGAATTCCTATTTGTAGAGTGGTATCGCAACTATTTGCATATAGAGCGCGGTATCTAGTGCTGTCAATCGATTGTGTAATGGGTAGAGCTCCATTAATGCACAGATATGCTGAGCGTTGGAATCTTTGTCTCAGACAAATGATGGACTCATACTACTACACCATAGATAAGAATTGGTTAAAATTGGTCGAATAACCGAAGTGTATAGCTAGCGAGGCTGAAGCCCACATTTGAAACTAATGAATTTTTGGAAGAGCAGAGGGCCTTACTTATTGATTTCCAGGTTAGCTTTTTATATAAAAAAAAAAATAAAAATTGGGGAATTTTATATTTATTTCCCTGCGAACAAAACTAAGCCTATTTTTTGAGGATTAAAATCAAATCATTGCAATCAGCAAATCTAGAGAGCTTTCTGTAACAGATCCTTTAAACATCCGCATAGGGAGTCACCGTATTGTTTATAGTTTTAGTGACCAATTTTGTCTTTTTTTTCTTCACAGCTCTTACAACTTTTTAAGAATTTTGATGAGATTTTTTTTTCAAAACCACTCCACGAGTTTTGGGAGTTGCATGTTTATTATTTTTTTTTTTCAAGCTTATGTAAACATCTAAATATTATGTAACATTGACGTTTCAATGTTTGAACAAAATAAGTGTAACTAAAAGGACTCGTTGGGGCACCTCACAATTTTGGTGATGGGACTATTAAGAGACAAATTTATAAAACTTTATACATTTGAAACTTTGAAAACAAAATAATTGCCTGTTTTCACTTAAGTGCAAATGGGATAATTTGGAAAATTAACTCACTTCGAATTTCAAATCGTATAGGGAATTATTTCATTTGACAAATGAGATAGTAAGCCAAATTAGGCTGTGGGCAATAAGTTTGAACATACAAATTTGATATTTCTTTTATACCATTAATGAGACTCAGGTGCGAGGTCAAGTGATTAAAGAATGAAAAAAAAAAAACCTGCGAACACTTACAATGTTTATGTTTATGATGGTAAATTAGTACAGGAAAATTAAAAGAAAAAAAAAACAGGCATTTTGTGGAACGAAATATAGGGAGGCTGAATTTTTCAAATCTGAACTAAAAAGTCTATCTTTCCTGTACTAAATAGGCAAAATATGTTATTGATTAAGGTAAGTTAATTTTATATTTTTCGTTAATTTTCTTCCTTTTTTTCTAACATCAGTCAATCTACGGTAAGCATCATTTAAATATTCATTCTCCTAATTTATTTAGCACACCCATGTATGAGTAATTCTTAACACGCAAATTTTAATTAACTAATTGCAAAGCTTTAATAAAAGATAATATATAATACGGAAAAACATGATACGTGCGTATACATTGATGAAATAAAACCTTTAATATGAAGAAACTTGAGACTTCAATTAAATAAAGATAAGATTTCAAAACATTCGATTTCCTTGAAAAGAAGTTTAATAAGGTTGTAAGTTGGTAGTCGTAAATTACATTTATGAATGAAAGAAGTTATGGATCATCTAAAATTGATTAGAAATGAAATCAAAATAAAGATAAACACACCAAATTACTATAAAAGATGGGTCAGTTTTTGTTTTTATTTGATTTAAATAAAAAAAAAAACGTATTACATTTATATGTATAGATAAAATGTTCTTCATCAACACTGTTAAAATTGTCGTATATAATTAGCAAAAAAAAAAAAACAGTATTCAATGTGAAGGTTTAGCACTTCCGGCGGAAAAAATATTGAAATTCGTTTTCGAAAAACAAATTTCAATATTTTTTCAAAGAAAAAGTGCAACAGATATGAACATTTTTAAATGCTCATGTATTAAGTCAATTATTGTAGAAAATTATAAAAAAAAAAAAAGAAATTTATAAAATTCATTCATTCGTGGTTGTGGTAACCGAAAACGAAAGATGATGAAATTTAAAATACACTGAACGTAAAAAAGCTAATATATTTTCTAAACTGGTTGCGATAGAAATGTTTTCTATTTGGTTTATGTACAGTCATAAGTTTAGCTATCAGCCATTTTAGGATTATACATTTTTAACCGGACACCCTATATAATATAAAATTACAAATAAATTGCACGACTGGGGTCGCACGTACTTGCTCTTATGGTAAAAGCTACTCTAATGTTAAGGTTTTTCATTGAAAAAATAAGGGAAAATTTAAAATTTGATATTTTCACGGAATTTCGTTAGTGGTGCAAAAAAATAAAATCTGTTTTTTTATAAATAATTAAATGGCGTTTTAAATGATCTTTTACAAAAAACTAAGTATGCCATTTTATTTCTAGTATAAAAAGGAATTTTTAGAAAAAAATTTCGAAAATCGTTAGAGCCGTTTTTTAAAAAAATAATTTTTTATATATAAAAATTTTCTAACATTTTTCAAAAAAAAAAAGTTGATATGCAATTTTGAATAAATAATTAATCTACACATAAAAACAAAATTTCAAAATTTTTCACCAACTCATTACCAAAAAATTGATTTTTCAAAAAGAAATTTTGAAATATTTTTTAAAAATCCAAAAATGTCTTTTTTGAAAAATTAAAATGATTGTTTAAACGTTTCTGTATTAAAAATTTGGTCGAAATCTGTTTTGTCGTTTTTGAGAAATCCATAAATCCAAAAAAAACGTTCTATGGCAGGTACCGTTAATAACGGTACAAAAAATATTTTTTTTATTATTAAAACAGGCTCTTATCTGTAACAGTAAGCAGAAACATTTTAATCAAAATCGTTAGAGCCGTTATTGAAATACATCAACTTTTCTGTTTCCGTTATATGACAGGTACCGTTAGTTTTGGTCCTAAAAAAAAACTTCAATTTCTCCTCTAGGGAATCACCCAAAACTGTTAACTACCAAGTTTGAAGAAAATCGCTTCAGTAGTTTAGGCTGTAGCTCGAGGTTCTTATCATTTGAGGCCATTTAAATTTGTTTTTTAATTTTTGTTTGAAAATTTTAAATTTCTTCGTTGTTTTATCTTAAATTAAAACGAAAATAAACTCATGATTGGGACAATAAGGCATCTGAAAAATATTTATAAAATCATAAAACTAGAAGAATGAAAATTTATTCTTCACTTAAATACTATAGCGCAAAATTTTAAACGATTTAGTAAACTGCTAAAGCCACTTACTAAGTTACTAAGTTAAAAATCCGTATGCTTTTTGACTTAGTAACTTACAAAAATGGCTAAAGCAATTTACTTAATCGTTTAAAATCTTTTTTATATAGGTACAAATTAAGTCAGAATTATTTCTATCTTCGTTACCTTTTTCTTATCGAAATGTCGAGGAAAAACTTTAAAGAATTCTTAATGCCTGCTCAGGATTTAAGACAAATTTTGTTAATGTACATATATGAAAATATTCAGCCCTATTCACGTGAATCGAAGAATTCCCTTTCTTAATCATGTCAAATTGGCTTTGAAAAACTTTCGATAGCATAGTGTTGTTCCCGTCTGTTTCAGAAATTCTAAAGAAAAAAAAAATTGTCTAGATTTAATTTTAACCAATTTTTAAACAGTTCTATTTTAGACTTTCACGTGAATCGAATACCAGAATAGGGCTGATTATGTATGACGACCAGGTCGTAAAAAAAGATTTTATGATCTAAAAAAAATTTACGAACATAGGAATAATTAACATTTGTATTTAAAAAAAAAAAAGTGTAAAATTTTCTCAATTTTAACGTTGGTAAAAAAAAACGTTTTCGTAAACAAAATTTCAATCAAGAAAAATGAAACCTTTTAATCAGCATCGTTTAAGCTTTTTTTCAAGGCTGTAAGCAAATTGAATAACATACAATAGCAAGTACTTATAAGCGTATTACCAATTTGAATTTGCATATTATCTAACATATCTACTTTTATAATAAACCCAAAAGGGATGATCATTCCGCCAAACAAATCCAGTAACACGATAAATTGTTGCATTTTTTTTTTAAATATCATTTGCTACCTTATTGGGAGCACTATAGAAACCAACACACGATAACGCTGAATATGTACTTTTTCTACTGAGAAGCTGAGACTGAAAAAGAGTTTCTTATGGTTACGCTGCGCAGCGCAAGTAACATTTTATCATGATAATTATTATATAGAATGGCTTTTACAAATTTCAAGCTCTCATGAATTATGTTATACCAAATGTCATGCCATATAACCATAGAATTCTCTTAAAAATCACTACTTTTGCTATACGCACCAGCTACATCAGCTGTGAGAAAAACATATTGAATTCAGTTATATTTCAGTCCTCAATGCGATAGCAAGCATTTCGCTTGAATAAGAGGACGCCCGCCACACAGCCAAAAAAATTATACTTTCAACATAAATTCCAACATTCTATCATTTCGCTATCATCGCCGGGTGCTTAGTTACTATTAAGTTTTATTTTTTTTTTAATTTTACGTATAAAACAACTACAAACAAACAAAATCAACCATAAAAATAAAAAAAATCGTGCCTTTTCTACCAACTTGATTTTTTTTGTTCTCTTTAGTATTGTCCGTCGTCGTGTATCTTTGTGTTTAACCAAGAAATAAGATACAGATACGTTAATACACTGTATTCCGATACGAATCATTTATCATTTATCGAAATCCGGATACTATACGGTTAATCTATATATTTTAACCCCAAAAAAGAACTGACTATTAAAATTTTAAATTAACATAATAATTCTTGCCAAAAGAGGTTCTACAAGTAGTATCTTCTTAAAAAAAGATACAAAAATAAAATAAAAAAAAAATAATATGCAAGTCTTGTGCTAGTGAGATTGAAATACAAGAAAAAGACTAAACAAATAAATTTAAGTATTTACACAAATAATACAAAAATATAATGAAGTGGTATTTTAGAACAAAGGATACCATAGGCGCTTGTTTTGGTTTCTTATCGCTTAGCTTAGCGATATTGATTGTTTTCATAGGTTTGTAAAATTAAATTGTGTTTATTTAATGTTTCGGATACATTTTGATAAAGACATTTATAACGGTTTGGAAGAGTATTAGACACAAGATTTTTTTTGGAATTTTGGTATTAAATACCATTAAATTCTAATTGCCTTCTCTGTCAACATTAATAGTTAATTTGCCAAATGTGGGGAGCCATCTTAATCTTTAATTAGTTTCACATGGTCGATGTGAATATTTGGGGCGGGTGAAAATGACAACATTCAATGGATACAGTGCGGTTCGATTGATGATTTTGCAAACATATTATTTGATATCAGTACAAATTTTTAAAGTAATTCTGTTAGAAAAAGGTCTACATAAGGTCATTGGAGGGCTAAGAGTTGAAGTGAACCAAGTCCCAAAAAGTGAATTCGGAGATATAGCGAGTTGAAGTAAATACGCTACCATTGAATCTAAGGGGGAAAATTTTTCTTGAACCAAACTAATAACAAATCTTAATAGAGTTAAACCTTGCGCATGTTTTGGTACCAGGTTTCAATTTTTTATTTTGTTTGACTTGGTCCGTTGAAGCTGTAAAACCTCCATATATCGGAGTTCCCACTAAAAATTTAGTTTATGTATGTAATTTTCGACTAAAGGTAAGTTGGGGAATTGTGCCGATTGGAAATTGTGTTTATTGGGATTAGGTGAAGAAGTATTAACATGAGCAATACACGGTGTTACAAAAATGAAGTTTTAAAATATACGCAGGCGGAGACCTATCACGTTTTGTAGAGCTAGTCGCACTGATTACGAAACGGTATTTAAAAAATCCCCAATACCCCCAAAATCTGGAGCTAGGGGCAAAAAACGGTTTTTTTTACCTTCACCCATTGAAAAAAATCTAGCTTCGTCAAATTTTCAATTTTCTCAAAAACCAGAAGACATAGAAACATATAGTTTTCACTGTTCGATAAGGAATCAATTGAAGCAGTTTCCTGTTTAAGTAATTTTTTTTATTAAAATTCACAGTCTGGACAAAATAGTATAAAATGAGTTTTTAAAAATTTTGTTTCGCCTATTTTTAACTTTGAAATCGATTATTTCAAAAACTATTGGTTATAATATATTGATTTAAAAATTATAATTAAATGTACAATTTTGCCTTTCGGAAATGGTATCATTTATTACTGTAAGTGTTGCCGTTGTTTTTTAATGATTTTTTTTTATTTTCATAATTTTTTTTAGAAACGTTTTTTTTTCTAAGCCAACTTTAAACTGATTTTCATAAAAAATACCTCGTTTGATTTGGAAATAAATATTATTTTAGAATATATTTTTAAAACAGCATGCTGTTGTGAAAATATATACTTTAATTTGATGTAGAAGTTGGATAAATGACGAAAAAAACGGATTTTTTTAACTTTGACAGCTTATAAATTCTAGGTGGTTTAACCGAGTTCCATGTTTTATACATTGTTGAAAAGGTATATTTATCTCCTATTAGAAACTGTAAAATCGAAAATGGGTAAAAATTTGACGAAGCTAGATTTTTTTCATGGATAGGTAAAAAAACCGTTTTTTTCCCCTAACTCCAGATTTTGGGGGTGTTAGGGACTTTTTAAATACCGTTTCGTAATCAGTGCGACTAGCTCTACAAAACGTCATAGATCTCCGCCCGCGTATATTTTGAGTGGTACATCGTGTTATTTACTTTGCCCAAAAGCAATATAAGCAGCTTAAGCTCAAGTAGTACAGTAAAACAAGAATTTCAGGATTTTGTTTTTCCTTGAAACTTGAGACATAAAAATAAAACTGAATTTTTTTAATCAGCTTATTTGGAGCGAAAAAGTGTGGAAGCAAAAAATATTCACCTCTCAAGGTGTTTTTTTTTTACCATTTTTTTCTAGATTATTGACGCTTCGAAGTTATTTCTTAAGAAGATAAAAAAGCACCTAAGTTTTTTAAAATTGTTTTTTTTTTATTTTTTAGTTTTGAGATTCAAGATGTACTTCTTGAGAGTTCTTCTCATTTTACCTCTTTAGAAATTATAGTTAATTATAATCAAAAAACAAATATGCGGCTTTAAATTTGTTAACATTTGATGTTAAAGATCTGGCTACTTAAAGTTATGTCGTCTTCGATTTGCCGATTCGGAGTCGAATTTCTGAATCTCACAGCTTAAAGAGGTGGTGACGACAGGAAAAATCTCAAATAAATTCTCAAATTGTATGTGCCATTTGCTACCTACTTCAGATTAAAAAACAATCTAATCGAGATTAAAACATCTGACTCTGCATATATCTCAAGATTTAAACGTACTTACACACATACTAATCTGTGGTTGACATTTTACTGTTTTTTTTTTTTTTACATGAACATTTATGGTGCACAATCACAAAAACAGATTTAATTTTTCATTTCCAGAAAAAGTCTCGAAGGCAAATGGAAAACGACATTACTGCTCAAATAAAAGGATTAGATTCAAAATCATGAATTTTACTGTCCGAACAAACTTTAACTAACACTTATCGGTTTAGAATTTCTATAGTAATAATTTTTTAATAGAAGATATTGATGATCGGGGTTTAATCTTTTGAGAATGTCCAGAATCATTGAGATTAGAGATTTTTTGTTATTTGAGAATTAAACCAAAGTTTTGTCTGTACGAAACAGTTAAAATTTTCATAAATGTTACCTATCATATAGGTACAATAGACTGATTCAAAATTTTTTTTTTTTGTGCAAAGCATTGTTGAAAATATTGTTGGAAATGATGAAAAAAAATACTGTAAAAGTTTCAGCCCTTAATGTTAACATTTAGTACCGCCGCATCGCAAATTTCTATTTCCCATACGATTTGTATGGGAAAGATTGTGTATTTGTGTTTAGAATTTTTTATCTTTTTATTGGTTAATCCAAAAGGCTAGACAAAATCATTTTCTTTTATAAAAAGAAAATACAAAAATAGTCTTATTCATTTTTTTGATTTACCACCGCGTTTCGAAGTTATTTAACTTTAAAATATAAAAAGTAATTTTTTCTCATTTTTTTCCGATTTTTTGACGAAATTATTAGGTTTTTCAAAAATTTGGCAAAATTTTCGAATATTTGTATTCTATGTTGTGTTTTGGTTTCACAGATCCTTTTATATAACTCTCAAACCCCTAATACTATCATATTAGATTTCTTCAATAAATTCGAATTATTCATTTTTTCAACTAAAAATTATTTTAATTAATTTTCCGCGTCCATTTTTTTTTAATCAGTCTAATATACAATAGCCCACAAAATTAAAGGGACACAAAATTCGTGATTTTTGTAAGTAAAAAACGATCGTACCATGACAAAACAAAAAGCATGTGAAAGTTATATTCTTCTTATTTTAGTACCAAATATTTTATTTCGAATGGTAGCTAAATCATTAGAACTGTTCAAAAACAAAAATTTTCCAATTTTATTTTGTTTTTATTTTCTTTTTTTTTTAGAAAGGCTATTTATTTAGCTTCAAGATTCTTTTTGTTTCAAACTTCTACGATTTTTTTTAGACTGCAAAATCAGTCATCAAACCAAAAACCATACTTTTGACTTTGACTATCAATACCTCAACAAAGGATCACTTTACAGAAAATTCAAGGATAAATTTAAATTTCATTTAATTCTCTACAAAGAAATTTAGTTTACTTTGTTAAAAAAAAAATGTTTTCTTACATTTGAGATCAATTTAGAAAAGCTATCAAAATAGGCATTTTTACGGGTTTTTTTAGAAAATGTACCGCTATTTAATAACTTTGGGTGATTAGATAAATTACACTGGTTTACAAGGGTTTTGTTACCGAAACAAAAATATACTTTTCTAAAGGTTTTCGGTGTGTTGAACTTGAATCCGAAGTCAGAAACAACTAATCAGCTCCCGTTTTTGAGATATAACCGTTAGAAAACGCTAAAAAAATGTTTTTTTGAGTTCTTCGGACCTTATTCTTTTGTATAAGGAAAATTGTTTGAGCATATTTAGTAACGGTTTCTATAAGAACCTGTTTCCATCTTTGGATACCTGTTTAAATGTTTTCAATATCTTTTGTATTGCCCGAGATATCTTAAAATGAAGTAAGTTGGTTTGGCTTCATACATCATAAAGTAGATAATGACGTTATAAAATTTATAAAAATACCAAACAACTGAGGATATCTCGGGCAATAAAAAAGATATCGGAAAGATTTAAACAGATTTAAAAAAGTGGAAAATAGTTCTTTTCAAAACCATTACTAGATATGCTCAAACAATTTTCCTTATATAAAAGAATAACGTCCAAAGTACTGCATTTTCTAACGGTAATATTTCAAAAACGGGAGCTGATTAATTTTTTTTGACTTCGGATTCGAGTTCAGCACACCAAAAACCTTCAGAGAAGTATATTTTTGTTTCGGCAACAAAAAAAAAAATTTTAATTTTGTTAACCAGTGTTATTGAAGCTTAATATAGTTTATTTGAAAATTTTATTAATAAATACCGTCTTATTTATCTTAAACAACAACTAACAAAAGTTATCGCCCTACAAAAGTACAAATAAATTTCCATGGAGGAAAATGTTTAATTTTTAAACTTGTCTATCTGAGTGAACTGCACTGTATCTACATGTGTTATTTGCAAGATCTAAACATTATAATGTGAACATCATTGACCTGGAAAATGACGTCGACGTTGTAAGCTGCTGAAGCTGATGGCGGATAGGGAAAAGCAAAAAAAAAAAATAATCCCGTATAGTTGTGCCGTTGGATAACTTTCGAAAGATTTTGCAACAATGAATTGAACATGTACGAAAAAAAGTTTTGAAAGTTGTAGCGAGATTTTTTATTTTATTGGAATAATGGAGGTAGTATAGTGAGTGTCACATCTGACTAAACTGGTTTGATGAAATTCACATCAAAGACGTCACAAAAAGAAAAGATTTTTTTTTGTACTTTGTCTTCGATGACTAAGGAAATTTTCCAAAAAAAAAGAAAAAACATGTAAAGTTAAATTGGTAGGTATATTATACTGGACACCGGCAAAAAACAAGAGCCGGTTGAATGAGCCAAACGAATGAGTCATAACTTTCGAGAGATCTAAGATGCAGCCGATGCCTAGGAGAATGTCTGCAAGTTATTTTTTTTTCCAAATGTATTTTTAGTTTTCTCGAAGAATGTGAGTTTGTTTTCTTCGAAATTGCGTGTAGCACCGGGGAAGTTGTTTTTTGTTAGATTTTGATTTTATTGTGTCATGAAGCTGAGAAAATTTTTTGTGTTCAACAAGACTTTAGTTTTAAGATATGTACGTAATTTACTAAATAAGTTTGAAGAATGTTGTGGAATCGTCTAGGTAATAAAATTGATTGCTGATAATCAAAATGACACTTTTGTTTATTTAAGGTCATTATCAACTTGTCATTTATTGTTTTGGGACCAATTTAAATTGAAGGCTTTTTAGATGTCATTTGGATACATTTAAATGATGATATGATGTAGACAACAACTACGTACTTATTAGTATTATTATTATTATTATTTTTAAAATATCATGAAATCGATTCAAAAATAATTTAAGTGATAACTCTTAGTTGGACTGATACGGATAAGAATAAAATTTATCAGAAATTTAGTTCAAAAGTTGATGGACGAAACAAACTTAAACTAAATCTACTTAGTCCTTAATCGATGTTATAAACATTCTATGAGCAATATTTTTATATTACTCATTTCGTTATTAACTCGATTGGGATTTACCTACCACACAAAAATGATTCCGATAAATCAGTATGTGATTTAAGTGAATTGGTGAATCATTCTGATTTCAAAAGTCTTTTGTACTTAAAGACCAAGAAAACGGCACGCTCTTGTTGCGGAAGTTGTCATTCAAATAAAAAAAACTGTACATTTTATTTTTTCCATTACAGCGATATTTGAGGCGTTCTGAATAATTATTGGTCAAGTCCACTCCTCTACAGGTTGGATGTTTTAAGGTCTTAAAAATTAAGGGTTTCGTTTTATATCAAAAAGTATGAAAGAACATTCTGGAGATATAGAGCTTTTGATCTGTGAAACATTTATTTCAAAAGTTCCTTTAGCTTAGAGAAAAAGCTTCTCAAAGTTCAAAGTAATGCACAAATTTCAAATGTACTTGACCCATTATTATTCTGAAAGCCTCATTTGTTTCACTCAAATGTAACTCATTAAAACGTTTTTCGTAACAGGGGTGATTAAGTGCATTAATAATATTCCGACCGATGATTTTGTGACAGCCCCACTTTTTTTTTAATGCGATAGGAGAGTTGAGCAAAACCTAATTTCACACTTGTGAAATTCACCTTTCAATCCGCAGTATTGAATTTTAGTTTTTGTCAATTTCTGTAGGTCGCAGAAAAAAATGTTTTATTTAACATTAACAAAAATTGTATTGCGTTTTGAAATCGCGCACTAATTTTTTTTTAGATCTTACCAACTAAAAAATTGAAATAATGCAAAACTACTATGCAAATCACCTTCCACCTATAAATCTGAAAGCCAGCTGAGTTAACCAAGGAAAGTCATTGACGTTTATGGATATGGTGTTGACGAGTTCAAATATCGAATAAGAGATTGATAAACTAAAATTTTATATGGAGTGTTCAAATGTGCCCTTAAGGAAATAATAATTTTAATTTTTCTTGACCTTTAACTTTTTTAATACAGATATAATCGAAAAATTTGCCAGACATAATAATTTTAATTTTTCTTCTACGATCAATGAAAACCTGAAAAACTGAAAATATAAAATTGTACCCAAAAAGTGAATTTCGCAAGTTAAAAAAAAAATCAGAGTTTCGGTTTTCCACTTTTTGTTTTCTGTCAAGGATCAACAAATATGACCCAAGATTTTTGAATAAAAAAATATAAAAATCTGGATTTTCATGAAATAAAATATTTAAGTTTGTATGTATTAAAAAAAAATGTTTGATAATGTATTTTTTTCTTTTTTCTTTCCAAGTGGAACTTGAAATTCTATCGTCACGGGTGACACACACTGTTTAACTTTAAAATTTCAACCATAACTCACATAGACTTTTCTAATAGCAAGTTCACAATTTGTTAATTAAATAAACCTTGCAAAGAAAAATATGGGAACTCAATTATTTTTGAAAATCAACATGGGTTTTTTCCCGTCACGGGTTTGACAAAAAAGGAAGATTTCGAAGAATATCAATTAATTTATTTCAAATTTTCTATTCTTCTATTGCAAAAAAAAAAACGAATTATTAAAAGATTGTCTAAATGTGTATACAAAAAAATGTAACAAGTTTGTTTCAAGGGTGTCAAAACAAAATCTAAAGCCAATTTTTCATGGAATGCTTAAAATTCTTTTGCTCTAGTAGTACACAATCTATACCACTTCCTTAGAAATTAGTAGATAAATTTCCATTTGTAATAAGATTTTCATCTGATCAAAGTGTTAACGACAATCAGACATGTTTTTCATTTTAAAAGGATCGCGCCATAATAATTCTGTCACTAAGTCATTCAAGAATGAATTTGAATTATATCACTCGGTGTTACAATTTTCACATTCATGATTATTTATTTTTTTGTATCTGATTTGCTCTCATTTTCATACACAAATTATTCGTGTGGGTATTTCTTCCAATTTTTTTTCTATTTCTAGGTTACATGTTGTTGTTATTATTATGATGAAAAGTGACCACCCCAATTATTACAAAGAGAGCCTCCCCATATTTGAGTACGCCTCGTCACGTCACGTCATCATCGTCATCGTGATTCCACTTGTTGACTCTTTTATTTTAATGAGTGGATGTAGATTAACATGAGTTCATTATTTTGAATGTGATTGAGTAGGTTTATGTTTCAAAATGTATATAAAAGAGTAAGTACATTCTACATACTCGTATATATGCGTAATATGGGGTCTTTCCGGTTTTTACATTATAGTTTTATGGATACCTAGTGTATATTGTTATATGACGGAGAGATAAACACAAAGAGTTTTTAATTATGCTCAAGATGATATCTAGCTACTTTCTTTTGTTTAAAGTAATTGATTTTATTTGTTAACTAATCATTTAAAATGGGGAAATCTTAAGTGTTTATATAGTGTTTATGTAGATAATGTTTATATGTTTTTATCTAAACAAAATTTCTTAGAACAATTTTAGTTGAAATTGACGTTGAAAATATTTGAACAGTATAGGTTGCAAGATTTTAGAAATTTATAATTTTAAGCTAAATTATTCAGTTTTGCTTCGAATATTCAATTTTTGTTTTTTAATAAACCGGTTTTTTTTTTTAATGTCACGGGTGCGACAGAAAAAGGAAAAGATTTTGCGATTGGGTTTCTTATATTTAAAACATTTGTAGCAAAAAGCGAAAACATTGCAACATTGCACACAGGTACAGGTTCCATTAACTTCTACATTCTCTTTTAATTAAAGCTAATAAACTATTTAGTTTAGATTTTTAATTATAATGATACAAAATTAATCATTTAATGTATTGAAAACAATTACAAAATACTTATTAAATAGATTAGCAACAATAGAAAGTTATATGTAATTGACACAATTAAATGAGATGGATGATGACTTCTGAAGAATTCGCTTTAACAATGTATCGGCACAGTTAAAGTGTAAACACCACAAAATTTCAGGGATTTTACGGTATATTTTTTTTTAAATATGGTCGTATCAGAGTGCTTGAAATATGTAGCTATTTGAAGCTCATTCTATCAAATATAAAACATTTTTCCAAGCAACGTGCATCACGCAATCCTGATGAATACCGTAACAAAATTCGAAATATCGGTGGTTTTTTTTTATTTTTTCATTGGCTTGAAAAAATTTTCTGTCTTAATTGCAATATGGACAGTAGTGTGGTCCACGTTATAAGGCAAAAAAATAAACCATATAATTCATTAGTTCCCCACGCATTATTTTGCTACAGATATCAATACCAACACATGCTGAAAGTTTTAGCCCTCAAAAGTAAAAGGAAGAGGGCGCTCATCAGCTTTGGAATATTAGACTTTGTTACCCTTACCTTACCCTTAATATCTGATTATATTGTATTAGGACTTGGCTTGAGGTTGGAATTTGGCTTAAACATGATAAACACGCATGTTCCCGACAACCATGTAAATGATTTTCATGTTTCTTTGGTTTTGAGTCACTAGCTCGTATTTCATTGATTAATTCTGTTTTGTTAACTTTAAGCAAAAAATACTTACAGACGAATTTAAATGAACAAAAACTATTATCTGTGAAAATATCACTTAACTATTGGTTTTTTATGAAAAACTTTACCACATCATAACTTAATCCACTTGATAAATCAAAACAAGAGTTAATTATTAGGCATAAGGACCCAGCTATAACAGCATGTGAGCAAAAACTTTGAGCTTGTTGAGCGCCCACTTACACTTCACCTAAAAAGCTGAAATTTCACGTGTGTAATACAAAACACATATCGTCCCGTTTCTGCCTGAACCACGTATCTACAAAACAAATTTTGTTCAGTTCTTAAAATAAATATACATTTTTCTCAAAATTAATAATATGAATTGAACAAAGGGAAATCAGGTTATGATTTAGACATATTGATTGAGTTGATTCTACAATTAAACCTTTGTATTCTGTATTTCTGTAAGTTTTAGAGCAATTTTTGACAGAAAATAAAATCTTTTAAAAAAATGTACTTACGAGGTTCAAGCAGAAACGGGACGATATGCAACCAATTTTTGAGTGGGGAACAACGGAAATGTAAAAACCAAAAAATTGGACCACCCTAATGGACAGGGTAGAATATTTATTCAGCTCCATTTTTGTATTTATGTTTTAAAAAACTGAGTAAAATTTGCAACCATTTCTTCGAAATTTTGCAAATTATGGTACTTTTTTTTTATCAAATACTCAATTTAAAACAATACATATAACCAGAAAAACTCTACAATGATAAAATTTAATTTAGCCAGTCGTTTTTAAGTTTTATTCAATAGAAAAGGATAGCAATATTTCTCTCTAAAAGCTCATTGAAAATCTAAATCCTGATTTTTTTAAAAAGTAATTTAGACCGCCTTATGCCCTCAAAATTATAAAACCGCTCCTGGGAATATAGAAAAATCAAATAATATTCGCTAGATAAATAAAAAATAACACACAAAATATTCAAAGACTGTTGAAGCAATCGGCATGATAATAAAAATATAGGATAGGATATTTTGAGACGCAAAATAAATACAAAACTTGAATAAATTTTCTTGTTCAAAATTTCAGATATCTGTTTGTCATAAAATTTTGTTTTGCACTCGCGTGTGCAATTAAATTAAAATATATAATCTGGTATATAATTTTGTGTGTACACACTAACTTTCACTTCAAAATTAATTAATAATTTATGTTACGTAAAATGTAGTACATTCATTATGATTCTTCGTGTTAAGGAATTTACACCAATTAATTTTGAGTTTTTTTTTTTGGCTCCAAGTTTACCCCAACAAATTGTTACTGTTTTATTTTGTTTACACAGAACAACACAGGTGAAAAAAAAAATTAGATAAACATGCAGACATAAAGAGAAAAAGGTAATTTTGAAAAAGAGACTCAAAGAGAAAAATTAAGAGAATCTACACACATAATTTTGAATTTCCAAACTTTAAGTTCAAGGTCGAATCTACCCACGGTTACTGAAATTCTAGTTTATGTTTTCTTTCATAAATGTTTTGTTTGCGTAGATTCGAAGTGTCACTAATGGTGACATTTTGTGGCACAATTGTAATAAGTTAAGTAAAACAAAATAAAGAAGTAAGAGTAAAATAGAACAATATTTTATTGATGTTTTGGTTTAGGACATAAATTTAACATTTATGTATTAATGTGAAACAAAAAAAAAAATTGTATGTAAAAAATAAATGCAAATGTAATACTTTTTTGATGTTCTGAAATTGTGTGCTCTTTCTTTGTTTATGAAATATAATTATCTTTTTTGTTGATTTTATTACTCAGAAAAAAATAACAATTAAATCGTGTGTGACTATTCGAGTTCATACCTAATCTACCATGACCTTCAACAACACTTTTGTTTTAAGTTGTGTTACTATTGATTAAATATGAACTCAACTGACAGTCACGCGTGTTCTATTTTTGTAACAATATTCTATGTTTTGTGCTATGCATTTTGAATATCAAAAATAGTTCTACTTTTTGTTTTTGTTTTGTTTTGAGCAGAAAATCGATTTCAAGCATTCAATTAAATTTAAGAGAGCGGAATTAAATTTGAATGTTACTTCAACTTTCTTTCATTCTTATATATAGGTACAAATGTACTGTGAAACTTTTTGTATTTGTTTGGGAAAGTGGAAATAAAATTAAATTAGATTTTATTGATGCCAAAAGATACAATAGAATTGATAATAGAATAAAGTTCATGGAAAGTTCTCTTGTTGGATACTTCAAATTAGGTTTTTTTTTGTTTAACTGTACTAGCTGGTGCTGATATTTTCGTAGTGGTATTTAGGAACTGGATTTAAAATTAAAATGCATAGTTGAGTTGAACGTGTATTTTATTTAAATACATTAACTATGCAACTCATACAAAATGAACTGAGGCATGAAATTTGTTCAAGAATACTAAAATACGTTCATAAATGGTTTTGAGCCCTAAGAGAAATCGATATATATGGAGAAACGACTGATGAATTTTTAGAAAAAAAATAACAATGGTTTTATTGATTCATTCTACAAAGACGAATTGAAATAAAATACAAGACTGAGTAAAAGTGGCGTATCCAGAAAAAAATTTGGGGGGGGCTTGAAAATTTTTCAAAATTTTTTGATAAGGTAAAAAATTTGTCTCTTTTTTTATTCATCTTTGATCGAGAGAAAAGCGCTGTGCTGCGGTACTGAAAGTCGTATAGTAGCATTTTGCTGCTCCCGACAACTTCGTACTACTGTCTCCTCCTTTCACATTCGAAGTACCTAGCTATTTTTCCAAGTTCTTGATTCCCAAACATTTTACACAAACAGCAAGGTGTTTAGTAGTCTTTAAAAAAAACATTTTTTCGTTCGAACTTTTTCATGTGCTGAATTCAAAACTGTTTACAGATTTATTCCTATCACGTCACTTTTTTCGGTATAAATGCCTATATTTCCGCAATTCGACCGAAAGTAAACTGGCATCACTTTTCAATTTCACGTGAAATTGATCTTCGATCGATTTCGAAAACTTCGAAAATGCTTCGAACTGTCAAAACTAAAGGATTATCCATTTTTATTTTGTTTCTAAAGTTAAATTACTGCTACTTTGAACATGGATGCAAATTTATTGGCAACTTAATAAAGCAGAATTTAAAAGAAAAAATAAGAAGTCACATTTGGCGAGACATATGAAATATGTAAGTGAAATGCAGAACATGGGCGATATTATTGCAAATTTTCAAATAAAAATGAATTAGATAAAGTGTAAAGCGAAAGAGGTTGCAAACACAGAGGCAGTGATGAATTATGATATTTCATGCCTCATGTGTTTTATGTATTTTGTATTAAATTAACAACAAATAAACATTACAAAACAATAAAAATATAAGTTTTGACAATATTTTGTCCAAAAATTGGAGATTAATTGAAAAAGATACCAAGTTCACGAGCAGAAACAAAGCGAATTGAATTCGATCAGAAAATCTAAATGAGCGAAAAAATTTAGAACACCTAATTTTACTATCGGTAACGCAAGTGAATGCTCAAAAAGTAAAAGTCTCAAAAACTAATTTTCAATGTCATTCTCTTGATGTTTAATCCGAAATATATATTTTTTAATAATATGTATGTATGTTCCTTTTTTAATACAAAGCAGAAGCAAAAACTGGAATTTGCTTAAATAAACCATTAGTTATGTTGACCACTAAGATATTGAAATATAAAAAATTTGTATTTCCACTATCTTTGAGAAAAATATTATTTTTGAAAAAAAAAGTAATATACTCAAGACAATAAAATACGACGTGATTGCATAAGAAGCTTTGCAAAATTTAACGGTGATGTAATTCGACGTCAAAATACCAAACAAACTATTTGAAGAATTCTGAATTGGACTAAAACCCTGAAAATCCCAAACCTCAACGTCAACTAAGGCACTTACTCAAACAAACACAAACAACCATTTTAGAATTTGGAGGGGGCTCGATCATTTGAGCTGCATCTAAATCTCTACGATTTACGAAGAAGTTTCAGTTAATCATGTAGATTATGATGAAATCAGCTTAATAGTAACATGATTTTGGAGGCTTGGGGGGGGCTTGAGCCCCCTGAGCCCCCCCTCAATACGCCGCTGCTGAGTAAGTAGCACTAACTTGCTCTAATGTAAAATGGTGCTTAGGTTGTTAAAATTTATTAGAATAATTGTAGTTTAATTGTATTATTAACCCTCTATATTTTTAAATATGCTGCCGATTTAAGGTTTAAGAAAATTTGAATTTAGATGTTAAAATTGTCAATGCGTTGTTTGCATTTAACATCTTTTTACCGTTTTCAGTTAATTTTTATTATCTACTGCAACCATTAAATGGTTTAAAAAAAAAATCCAAACATTTTTGATTTAAATATTTTCTTAATTTTAAAATTAAGGATACTTAAACGTATTAGTTTTCGTTGAAATTTGTTAAATCGTTTGAGATAAAGTCAGAACTCAAGAAAACGGTTCTATGGCAAAACCGTTACTACCACCTCATAAAATATTTTTTTTTTTAATTTCCAAAGTACGATCTTATTTACGGCAGTAGGTACAAGTATTATTTTGATTAAAATTACTTGAGGCGTTTTTGTGAAAACAAACTTTTCTATTTTGGTCTTTTGACAAGTACCTACTAATTAATTAAAAACTTAAGTACCTATTTTTTTTAAATTTAATTTTATTTAAATACATATTATATAAATTTAGGGTTTTTATGACCCAATTTCTTAGTCCACGATTAACTCAAAGGTTTTTTATTAGGGAATGAATACATAAATGCCCAACAAATTCAAATGCATAAATTAAATTAAAAACTATTTTTATTTTAAATATGACTTAAAATTTTCAAAATAATAATTGCACGTAAAACATAAATAGAATTAAAATGGACTTAATTTTAATTTTAAAATTAAGACTAAATTTTATAAATTTTATAAAAAAGCGTTAAACGAATCAAGTAGTTCGATAGGTTTGGTGTTTCAAGATTTTTTTCAGACACCCCCGATGGGGCGGCCGCAAGCAACCCTACCAAAACAAAAATAATAAAAGATTTCAATGATTCAAGTCTGATTTATGACGGAATCTTAGAATTTTATTATCATTTGTAAGAACGGAATAAATCTAAAAAAAATGGGAACACAGTTAAATTCAATTCGTTTTGAGTTGAAAAATAAACATGATTTGATTTTTCATCAAAAACAGTCTAAATAAAATAATAATTATTGTTTTACAGCCATTTATTAATTTTATTTATGTACTCTTTTAAAACATTTAATTAACTTTGGAATTCGTACATCCCACATACTGGGCTATAAGATGAAGCAGTCCAGCATTGTTGACCTTTACCGAAAATTCAAGGAATTCTCTTCAAAGTTTTTTGTTTGTTTTATGCAGAACACAAAACAGAAAATTGCATTGAAGAACAAGAGGTATTTTCATTTGCATTTTAATTTTAAATGTATAATCGATCATTGAACCATTATCGGCTATCCCACTTCACTGAGAACAAAAATAATTGAAAATATTACAACAAAAATATTTACATACACATGATTGTCTTTGTGTTTATTACGATGTCGATTATCTCAAAAAAAAAAAAAAAAACAACAAAACCAAAAAAAAAAAAAAAAAAATTGAAAACTAATTCCATTGTAGTCGAGTTTTTAATTACCTAATTTGTTCTCAATGTTGTTAATTATGGAGCTTTCAGTATATTTATCATCTTGATAGATAAAATTACGAATACCAGCTCTTTCAAAAAAACAAAACAAAAAATAACAAAAGAAGTAAAAAAAAAAAACTGTTTACGCTTTCTTTCTTTATCACCAATCTTTTTTTTTATATTTCCTCTTTCTGACGAAAGGCACCCATCCCGAGTTTTTTTTACAACAAAAAGAGAAACAAAAGTAGATCCTATACGTAAATGATTCACTACAGTTTCTCTGGGGTATAATGAACCTTCATCTGTTTTTAATTATTTTTATTTTACTGTCGACTATCGTCGTACTGCTGTTTAATAATTTTAAAATATTTATTTTTATTTGAAAATACAACAAAAAAAAACATTACTAATGATCTTGTGCCAATTTTTTTTCTGAAAAACGAATAACAAACTCGCACAATGGTCACGTTCATGTTCATTTATACTGCTGTAAGCATCTGAATCACTTTTTAATCTTTTATTGTTATGCGCGCCAAAAGAAATTATAAAAGGCCGATTTAAATGCGTCTGTCTCAGATGAATTCATTATTACTTTGATACAACTTTTATAAGATTTATTATTCTCAACATGTTTTTCGAATAGGCCAAGATTTTATTGGTTATTCTTGGTTTAAGTTGATGATTATTATATTTTCTTTTTAACCAGTTACGCTTGGAATAAGAATTAAAAATATAAAAAGAGATTTATAATAACTTCCTATATTGCAATATGAAAATTAACATATATGTAAGTTATTGACTCAAAATCATGGGATATTTTTGAAATATGTAGATATATGATTAAGTTAAATTCAGTTTTCGCAATTCAAACTTATGTAGCTTTGTAATACTGACAATTCTGACAAAAGCAAAGAATGCAGATGTAAGTGTCTTATTTCTTACATATTTAATTCATTAGATATCAACAAAAAACTAAAATTACTGACCATATGCTCGTTTATCGAAATATTTCCTAAGCTGCTTTTAAATGATTAACAAACGGTCATAACACCCTGGTAGTAATAACTGAAATTCTTGCAACTAATTGTTGGTACAGGGTAAATGGTCGCACGTAAATTCGTTTCTAAGTTTATTGCGTTTAAAACCACTTGCAGTCGCTACTAAAATCGCTACTAAAGTCGATACTTCTTCTCTGTTTAGGAAATACTTCATAGTATCTAAGAACAAAACACCGTAAAATTTGTTAATTTTTCTACCAAAAATGATTTATATTTTACAAATAAACAAAAATTGGCTCTAGTTCTTCATATCTTAACAAAATTTTAGTTTGGTTTGAAGTTTTGCGTTTGTCAAAATTATAGTGTGTGTGAAAATCTGTATAAATCCGTCTCAAAAAAGAGATTTAAATAGGATCGATTCTTCGGAAAAACGTAGCGAATTTTTTTTTCATTTGAATTCATTTAAGGAAAAAGTAGCGACTGCAAGTCGACTGTAGATCGAATTTTTGGTTGTTTGGAGTTCGACATAAGCATTCTTAAAATTAGACATAAATGTAAATTTAGTCCTAACAAAGTTAATTTTTTGAACTAACATATTTGGTGATAGTATTTATTTCCACAGGCGGATCACTTAGAGGAGGTAGATTCTTGATTCATGAATAAAAGGAAAAAAGAACCAATGCAAACATTGGAAAAAAACTTTGTCAATCGGAATAATTTTATTCATAGCTTTAATAGAAGTCTTTAAACGTCGTCGTGGCTATAAGTTTACTGCGGCATCAAAGTTTTTCTAAATATTTTCCTCTGTACTTCTGTTAATGGTTTTTTTTTTTAGAGATTTAAAACTCCTTTATAGAGTTTAACATTTTATTCCCTTCAGTCTTGACCAAAAACAGTAGGCCAACCTTCTGATTTTATAAAAACCAAAAGTCTGAACCTACCCCATATCTGTTTGGAATTTAACTTTTTGCGCAGAAACAGAATCTTTTTGAAAAATCTTTCTTCCCGCATTGAAAAACGTATTGTTCAAAGGTTTCCATTTACTGTCTAAGACATGTTTATAGGAAATTTTTGCAGCCGTTTTCACACCTTTTTCGCTAAAAAGGAAGGAAGTGTCTCAGACCGTTTTAACCGTCGCGTTGGTTCTATTTTTTTCAACGCCCACCAACAAGAGATTTCAAGGAACCTTACTGGCTTCAGTTCTTTACTAACTAAAGGGCGTATCCAGATAAGAAAACATCATATTAATATTAATATATGGCGTATTGCAAATGACATTTGCACCTACATACACAAAAACTACAAAGTAATAACCTTATCTTCAGCTTAAAAAAAAATCGAAAGGCAATATGGTAGTACAAAAGACTTACAAAGACAGTTTCAATTTAAAATCTTCATCAATGAAAAAAGTCAAATTTCAAAAAAAAATGCAACTCAGCAAAATCATCTTCTAAACGCTTCAAATGGAATAAAATATTGTTTCGTGAACATCATCAAATCTCAGAAACAGAATGACA
Organism: Episyrphus balteatus; assembly: GCF_945859705.1. Lineage (NCBI taxonomy): Eukaryota > Metazoa > Arthropoda > Insecta > Diptera > Syrphidae > Episyrphus > Episyrphus balteatus. The sequence goes on along the minus strand of NC_079136.1, from coordinate 87,631,130 downwards.
GATTAAAAATTAAAATGTTGTGATCTCTTATTTCGTGCTAAGAATAAACCCATCAGTGAATTAAGATTGAATAAACAAACAAACAACAAACAAACAACAAACAAACAAAATCAGTGAATTAAGATTGAATAAACAAAATCAATTAAAATTAGAATTTATTCCACATAATAGTTTAAACTTAATTTTAACCACTATCTCATTTTTTTTTTCATTATTTTCAGAACCTAGCGATGCAATAAAATGTTACAAATGTCAAGTATCTCCAGTAATATACAAAATAGGCAATCTAACAAATTCCATACCTCTGTGTTCGAAATTCGATGAATCTGATGAATACATAACTGAGTGTCAGTATTCAACGATGTGTGTTAAGAAAATTTCTAGATTATATTTGCAAAATGGAACTGTTGATACAGTGACCAGAGGATGTGCAAGCCAAAAGTATACCGATCAGGTAAAGAAAATAAACCTTACAAACAAGAAGTAATCATACTCTCATTGTGTTGTTTGTTGCATTTTAATAGTTGTATTTTTTTTTTTTCCTTTTGAAATAAGGTTCTCAAACAAGGTGCTTGGCGTGTAGAACATAAAGTAGAAGAACCCTACAAAGAGGGCTGTGAAGAATTCAAGGAAAATAACCTGTCAGGTTCGAGTTCAACGTACTGCTACTGCCGTGGCAACTTGTGTAATTTTGCAAAGAAGAATGACCCAACGAATCAGTTGCTAACAAATGCAATAATTGTGATATTTGTATTTAATGCAATAAAATATATCTTGTAAATGGTTCCATATAGATTGTTGAATATATTAAATAGTGGACAACTTTATTCGTGTTGTTCTAATAAAATTATTTTTATAATATAAATAAATACATATATATGTATATAAGTGAACCTCTGAAGTAGCCTTTAATAATGAGTTTCTAAATAAAGCACGTTGATAAATTTATTGTAATACAAGAAATAAATATAAATTGCATGTAAAAGAAGAATAAGTGTACCTATGAACGAGTACATTTTTGTAATATCAAAAGAATTAACATATTATGATTGTAATCAAAAGGGAATCAGAGCACGACACATTCCACACGTTATTTCTATTCGGTATAATTTATCATATTAATATTTTTTAAAAAATCACTTTTAGAAACTCAATACAAGATCTTAATAAAAATTTGTAATCCTGTTCACTGGATGCTTTAAGATGATCTAAAATATTAGATGCAAATTTTTTATCATTCATTATTTCGGAGGAAACCCTAATTTCAATGCACTTATAATTCTACTCCTACTTTTATATTAGTTTTATTTTTTGTATTTGTGAATGTGTGTTCATAGACACTAGAAAAATATCAAAAATTATTTATAAAACAAATATTCAAATGAGATGTAATGAAAAATATGATAATTTGGATTTTAAAAACTTTGAAGACTTTTCAAAGAAATTATTGTGATATAAAAGATACTATAAAAATATATATTCATACATGTACTGTTATGTTTAAAACAAAATATATCATATAAATAAAGTTCACATTCATTCGTGTTCGTTTCTTTGTTGTTGAAAAATTGAAGATGATTTTAAACAAAAAGTGTCATTTCCGGGTATTTTTATTGTTGTCAAAGTATGAGCGATAATGACCAACCGGAAATTCACATATTGGAAAATAGTTATTAGGAGTGTTGATTATGATCGACAATAATTTTTGATTACTCAATCGGTCGGTTTTGTGCGCATTTTCGTAGTCGACGCATGTTAATAAAAAATGTAATTATAAAAATAGACACGCAAATATGCTAATTCAGTAAATTTTAGTTTTTTTTTTTAAATAATCATAAAATTTAAAACTTTGGTCAAGTTTTTAAGTTTAAAGTAAATTCATTTTCTTATTAATTTTCAATTGAGATGCTTTTTGAGATGTCATCCTCAAGAACGAATTGACTGATTTCGATATGATTTTTTTTGTTCGTATCGGTCTCGAGAAAAAGAAACGACACAAAAAAATATAAGAGAACACACATCACAATTCCCTGGTAATGCCAGTAAATGTGAGTTGTGAGCAATATTCTTTCTGAAAAAAGGTATCCCGAATTACATAGTTTGCGCTGAGAATCAATCGAAACCAAATCGTAAATCCATAGTACCTACGGTATGGTATGAAATAACGAAGAAAAAAATAACAAAAATAATAAAAAAATCCAAAATTGATACAAATTTTTGAAAATTTATCTTAAATTTTTAATTAAAATAGTTTCATTGAAATCGATTCAATGGTTTACTAGAAATTAGAAAACAAGGGCAGGCACCGTTAATAACAGTATTACAATATTTTTTAATTTCAAAAGTAAAGTCACAAGTAAAAATGAATAGCTGCTGAGTGTCTTTTAACTCAGTCAAGGGGGGGAAATCTGAAAAATGTTGTGACGTCAGCTAAATTTGGATGCATAATTGACTAGGATTTGTTCCGAGTACAAATCTCAGTTTTTGTATTGTTTGGTCTAGTGGGACGTGTGCCGTTTGAAAAACACGAATGTCTCAATATCTCGAGAACGACTTGTCGTACAGATAATTTGCAGGACCTTTTTGATTATAATTATCTTTCTTTCTCTAATACCTACATAAATTCTATGGAAGTTATAAGGAGGATAATTATAATATCGTCGACACAGAGCCAAAACCGCGAATTTGCATTTTTGGACATTTTCACTTTAATGCGAATTTTATCTCATCCAAATTTTACTTCGTAAACAGAAAAGGTTTGCGCCCATCTTTGATAATCGAATAAAATTCTTTCTCCAGCAAATGATAACAGGGAGAAAAAGATTTAAAAATCGTAGACTTGAAAGTTAATAGACAAAAACGAAAATTCCCAGCATCTGACCTACCTCACTTTTTCAAGTTAATATTATTAAGCAACGTATAGAGAATTTGAAGACAAACACTCAGTTTAAATATCTACCTAAGACAGTTTAACATTACTACTACACTTAGGAGCAAAAAAACGGAATCAAATAAATTATGTATATTATATTAAAAACAAAAATTGCCATGGATAAAATATTTGTATTCAAAGTCTCATGGTCTCATTTTAAAGCTTGTATTTTTTACTTTGAATCGTTGGTAAAAACATAAAAATGCATACGATAGTGTTACCGCTATCTGTCAATAAATTGCACTTCATTTTTGTTTTAATGTTAAATTTTCCAGATACTCTCTGTTTCAATTTCAGTCTTTTTTTTCCAACGATAGTTTTAGCGTTGGCTGTCAATGAATTGCACTTAATTTTTTTTAAATGTTAAATTTTCCAGATAATTTGTGTTTTAATTTCAGTTTTTTTTTTCCTAACATACTTCATTTATGTTGGAACGGATTTTGAGTTCAAACATAACGGATTTTGAGTTCTTAGCATTGACTTAAAGCTTTTGTTTCAAGCTTTTCAATGCTACCATTAACATTTATGTAGGTCGATTACTTCACGACCAATTATCGTTTTTACAGAACGCAAATATTGATTCCATTTTTTTGCTCCTAAGTGTATATACCCCTATATAGTCACATTCGCAAGGAAGAGAAAATATAATGCGCATAGTGACGTATGTAGTCATCTTACAAGAATGAGCTTGAAACAATAAAATTTTTACTGAAATGAGATATATTTGAAGTAATTTCTCTACCGATACTAAAGAATTTTAATGACCAAACTATTTCGGACTTGTATCTACATATTACCCTCTGGATGTTGTACAGTGTACACTGCTGTCTCTAGTTCGAAGTCAGTTGGAAGGATAAAAGTTTCCCAAAATATGCAGTTATTCATTTTTTAATGAAGTTACTTGTGGTCAATTATCGCGTAAGCGTAGGGTGGGATGAAGTGGCGGAACAGTTCTGCTATCTTCTGTAATCGAAAAATGCTTCCTAAGCTGAAAGGAAAACTATACACTTCGATTTCAAGTTCAGCAGTTGAGATGAAGATGCTTCGTATGACAGCAGGATTTACAATGTTTGATCGAATTATCTCCTAAAAAATTTAACACGACCGACTCAGGTATTGCCATGTTCAAAGGAGACATCATGAAAACCCCGTCAAAAAGAAAATACCATACAACGTTCCAATAACAAGTAAAAAGGAAGGGAAGCCTACAAGATCTTGGTACAAGCAAATGAAAAAACACCAGCATTAAGTTGGTGTCAGAAATGGAATAATACAAAACCGGGAGGCTTGCCGCTGATTTCTGAGGTCAAACCGGCGTACCCCACAGGCGGATCACTAGTATGAAGCAGTTACGTGGGAGAGTTATGATAAAGAAGATAAAGAAGGAAGAATCACCTGCAAACCAACCAAATATCTTAAATTAGCTCTGAGATCCATGGCCTGTTCTTTCCTACAAACACATACAGGTGGTTATTTTTACAATATACCAAGCTATCTAAAACTCACATACTAAATGGTCTCTTTTCAATAGAGGCTTTTATCGGACGCTTTACCGAACATTTATTTTGCTCCTTATCTTACTTATGGCCAATTTATTGAGCCTCCATTAAATTTTGAAATTTATCGTTTTAGTTAAAAGCGTTGTTAAACTTTTGAAGCCTTTAAGTACACACCATTAAAAATTCATTTAATTCACTCTTCTTTAGTTAAAGTCCTAACTTTTAATGGGAACTTTAAATTTAAAACTCTGTTAAAAATATCCTAGGGAATTTTTATTTTTTGAAAAATAAATCTGTCAAAAGCTTCGATTTTGTCAAATCAAAAAATATATTTGTACATACATATGGCGTTTTTAATTGGCAATCCGGAATTGTTCTTCGATTCGGAATCCCAATTGAACAGTTTTTTTTTTATTCCGAAGAATCTGAAGTTTGGTTTGAATGTATTGTTTGAGTTTAACATGTTTCACATATGTGTATTCGCGCTAAATTTCATTTGTATTTGTGCTGCAAACATTTTGTACTGCTGACATTTAAATCTATGAATGTGTGAGTGATTCTGCTTCTGTTTTTAAAACCAGAAGAGAAATTCTCTTTTTTTCAGAATCAGAACCGTCAGTTTTGCCCAATTGAAAGCATTCAGATTGCTTTTTTTTGCTTCCAGATTGCCAATTAAAAACGCCATAAGATTTGAAATTAAAGATTTGAATGACGAATAATATAACAAACATAAAAACTGGTGCGAGGGTATCAAAATGCCAGTGTTAACCAAAAACTGAAGGAATTGCTATTTTATGAGATGACAATGTTATGCAGCATCGCAACCTGGCCGTGTTTCTTTGGAAGTGGAGAAGATGATTCCAGTGTATTGTGCATTTCTGCGTAGTAGATGCATTTTTTGTATTTGTGTCCATTTAAAATCTTTACTGCAATGTTGCAATGAAATGAAAACGTCGTTTCTATTAAAACGACTTGTTCTAGGAGCGCCAATTTGTATTACTGATTTTCAACTTTAACTCCGTAGTTCCCTCCGCCCTTTGCCCCTTTTCATTATGGCACGATAATACGGTTATTGGTTGTGGCCACAGAATTGTTTTACTCGAACCTCAATTTTGGTGTCCCTGAGCGATTCTTTTTTGTGTCGTTTTAGGACAAACATATTAGGGTATATATTTATGTACATTAGGGTGGGTCAAAAAAATCGAAATTATTTTTTTTGATTTGGTACTCCGAAAAATCGATTGCTAGACCCCTCTAGAATATACACACCAAATATGAGCTCTTTATCTTAATGGGAAAGTCCTCCGCTTTTCAATTTTCCATTTTTACATCAAGCTTCTACTAAAAAAAATAATTTTTTTATTAATTGACTTTTTAGCAAATTTCTTTCCATATTCTTGTAGGAAATTGAACGCTCTACAAAAAAAGCCTTATACACTTTTTTCGTTTATCTAACCGTTGAATAGATATTTGAGGTCCAAAAATCGAGAAAATCTTTAAAAAATCGTTTTTTGTTCTTAATTTTGTAACAAATTGAAAAATTATAATAATCAAACGCGCAAGACATATTCTTATTGGAAATTGATTGCTGCACAAAAAAGGTGTTGTTAACTTTTTTTCATTAATCTAACCATTCTAAAGATATTCCACGTCAAATTAAAAAAAAAATATAAAAACATTTTATATTTTTGAAAAATTTCCAATTCACTGAAAATTCATTATTTTCAAATTAGCAAGATATATTCTTGTAGGGGCTTAAACGTTCTACAAAAAATTTCTTGGAATCAAATTGATTGCTTTAACCGTTTAAAAGAATTTTGTTTTTAAATTTAAAATTCCCTTTTTTAATGGAGATTTAAAGTTTAATGGAGAGTCAATAAATTGGGCCTTAATCATATTGTTTGGGTGACTTTTAAACAAAAAAAAAATTAGCTCCGAGCTTTTAGAATTATAATTAATAAAACTGAATTATAGAAAAAACAACTTACCGATCCATCATTCTCAACCAAACACAAGAACACAACATCTTCTCTCAACAATCGCACTGCCGCATGCAAAGGATGCTTCGTCTTACTCTTCAACATTTGATACAACAAAGGTCCAGACATATGCTCGAAATCCTGTGGTGTCAAGTCATCCCAATGTGTCGATATTAATCCCGAACAATAATCCAACAAACTTGCAGCACCCACTTCTTCTGCCACACAATAAAAACGAACACACGACCGAACACCAACCGAAGCCACCAAAGCTTTTTCACACAGACCCAACAATCCGGGAAGCTTGAATTTATGTGCAGCACGCAATAAACCCAACGCCAATCTATCATGTTGCAGATCAACCACATCAGTGTATATCCAACGCAATAACGCAAAACCAATGTCTTCTTCTAAATCAGTCCAATCGAGTTCTGTGGCATCGGCCAGAACTTCTTCGCGCCAATCTTCTGACCTTGCATTCAATACAAATTTATGTGCTGGCATTGATTTGCCTTTTAATTTGATTGTTAGATCTGAATATGTTTTGCGGCCATACAATGAAGCCACCATCATAACAAGACGCGACACAAAACTACTAAATTCTCCAATTTCGGCAGCATCGCCAGACGATGCAACGACTTTGCTATATTTTCTCTCCAAATCGGCATAGTTGCGTTGTAATTTAGTGTATTCTTCTTTGAGAAGCTTTAAATGTTTTTCTAGTTTCACCGATGGAGAATCTTTAGTATCTAAAAATTGAAGTAGTTTAATTGAAACAAAATGAAATTATGATTAAAAAATTTAATTGAGCGTAAAGTTCTACGCCCCCATACAAAAAGTTGGATATTTAATTGATTTGGTTTTTTGTTTTATTAATATTGAATTGTATGATAATAGAATATTTAACTTACCCATTTTTAACGGATTGTTGTTTTATGTTTTTATTGTTGATTAATTTGTTTAGAACTCAATTTTTTAAATGCAATAAATATTTTGAAGAATTGAAGTTCATAATTTACCGAATAAAATTTTTTTGTACTCTGATAACTGTCAGCTGTCAAATGTCATTTTTTATGTCATCGTAGTTTTTTGGGTACACTTAAAACAAAAACACTGTGTTCTATTTTCGTTCATATGAAATGATTCATTGGCGAACGATTTTGAAGAATCGTAGGCGATTCTTTCAAGTTCATTTTTTTTTGTTGGTGAATTTAGCAATTTAAGCCTAGTACGCAGCTGAAGTGAAACGAAATTTTTTATACAAAATTTCGTTAACAAAATCTTGAACGAAATTTAATTTGTTTTGTTTTTGCTTTAAAACTTATTTTCTGTTTATTTTTTATTGAATTGTTTTATTTGTATTGTATATGAGACCTCAAAATTTTTCGTTTCGCTACAGCTGCGTACTAGGCTTTATTGGGGATTAGGGGTACTAACCCAACAAACAATTTTGCTTCTGTAAAGCTTTACTTGTGCTTCTATAGCTTCTGTAAAGCTCTACAGGTGCTTCTATAGCTTCTGTAAAGCTTTATAGCAGCAAAATTGTTATTTGGGAAGTTCAGATAAATTACACCGGCACACATAATAAAAAAAGTGTCATGTACCAGGAACCACCCAAGTAACAATTTAGCTTTCATAAGGGTCAATGCAAGCTATTTTTTGACTTGTTTAAGAAGAAGGACAAGTCTTATGCAATTCATTTTGGCGCACATTACCGAATTTCCCCAAGACCTTCCTCCACAGGCAATCCACAAGCTAATAGCTTGTGACGAACAGCGTAAAACGACATTATGCAGGACTTTTTACAAAACAATGAAACATTTTAGGGAAGCTATAGCTTCGCTAAGAAAACTATCATTTGCATTGGATGTTATAATAAGGCCTTATTGAGGTTGTTATAAGATGTTGAATTTATGAATTAAAAAAAAAAGATTTTAATGAATTTTTTTTCTTTTAATTTTTTTCTATTTTGTTTTTTCTTCTTTTTTGGCCATGTCAATATGCTTTTCCTGTCGTTCTGAAATGGGAAGAATTTTATTTTAATTGAAAAAAAAACACATTTTTTTTTAATTTCACAAATGGCCCCGCCAGGAATCGATCCCACGTACTTCTGCATACCAAGCCAGCACCTTACCAGTAGACCATACTCGAATATTAAAGATGAGTGGCAAAAAGGGAGCTAATTGAAACCTCACATAAAAATGCAATGTTTTTTTCTAAAGTGTTACAAACATTGCATATCTGCAGGATAAAAGCTTTGCATACTTATTGGTGAAAAACATTGCATACTTGAGAGATGAAAACATTGCATACTTACAAGAACCTCTTGGAACAGGTCTTATGAAAGCCTTCTGTCACTTGAAAATAGAAGGCTTCTTTAGAACGGTTCAAACAGGTCTTATAAAGGTCTTCTTAAACTTATATTTACAAGGCTTCTTCTAAACACTTCCAGATAGCCTTAAGGAGACCTCCTTTTTTTCCAAAATGGATGATTTGCGTAAGTAAGCCTTAAACTAAACTTATACAAACTATAGCTTGCCGAATCGAAGAAAATGGACCTTATGCAAGTAAAATTGTTACTTGGGCAGACCTATCTTTCTATATGGTTTTGGGCACGCTGAATCCGAATTTCAAGTCCGTTTGACCCTGTCACCCTCCAGTTTTGAGTAAAATGCAAAAAACTCAAAAAAAGGAAGTTTTTTGCCTTTTTTGGGGGCTTTTTTACATTTTTCTCAAAACTGGAGCGTGAACGGGCAAAACGGACTTGAAATTCGGATTCAGCGGGTCCAAAAACATATAGAAAGATGGGTCTTGTTCCTGGTACATACAACTTTTTTTTTGGTGTGCTGGCACTGTCGCGAAATGTCGCTTTCATCCCCGGCACACAAAAAAAAAAGTTCCATGTACCAGGAACCAGACATATCTTTCTCTATGTTTTTGGACCCGCTGAATTCGAGTTTCAAGTCCGTTTTGCACGAACACCCTTCAGTTTTGAGAAAATTGCAAAAAACTCCAAAAAAGTCATAAAAATCCAAACAAAATGCAGTCACAGCTCAAAACTGGTGGGTGACCGGGCCAAACGGACTTGAAATTCGGATTCAGCGTGCCCAAAAACATATAGAAAGATAGGTCTGGTTCCTGGTACATGACACTTTTTTTATTTTGTGTGCCGGTGTTATTTTTCATAACATTGGGTGTGTTTTTTTGTTTATCTATACAGATTTTTTGCAAAAAAAACGACATCGAGATATTTGAAATCAAAACAATTTACGTGTTAAAAACAACAAACACTTTATCTGTATAGATTTTTGAAAAATCCAGATAATTATCCAGATTTTACTTTCTCTAGATAAAAATAGTAGTGCCAAGGTACTTTATTTGCTGTGTTATAGGTATTTTATACAGAAATATTTAAAAATATTAACAAAAAAAAAAAAAGCGGATAAAATAGGGTTTGAAAATAGCTCTCATATAGCCCAGTCATTTTAGTCATTTTTAAGCCCAATCTGCGGAAAAATTCCTACTGGGCTGAATTTTGGTATACAGCTTAATGACGGCTTTGTTATGAAGATGTGAAAAATCGACATTGATATCGTGTCCGCGTTAAGAGTTATAGGGGTCAAAAGGTCACAAAAACTGGTTTTTCACGATTTTCAGCAAAACGGTAAGTCTCATCAAAAAATTTTCAATGCAAGAATTGTAGACCAGATTATTATATATATAAAGTGTCATGACACTTTTTTTCCTAAGACCCACCGTTTCTTAGGTATAACGATTCAAAAAGTTGAAGTTTAGTTGTAATCGTCATAATCCTATTCCTGAAAAAAAAAACTCCTAACTGAAAAGTTCCTGAAATTTCATTATTTTTTTAGCTTGAATTTCGTTCCTCAACTGTTAAGAATATGGGGAAACCAAAAAAAAATTAAAATTTTCGCCATTTTTCCGATTGGGGCCCTTCTCCCGAAACCATTTCCCTGGGAATTTTTGTTTAGAATATGTCTGAAAATATACAGGGTGTGCAATAGAGAATGAACAACCCTAAAACGGCTTAAAGCTACACTTATGATTGTTCTAAAAACAGATAGAAAAAAGTTCTATCGCAACCAGTTCATAAAATATGGACTTTTTTTCGTTCAGTGTATTTTAAATTTTATCATCTTATGTTTTCGTTCACTACAACCACGAATGAATGAATTTTATTTATTTCTTTTTTTTTATAATTTTCTACAATAATTGGATGAGTACATAAACACTTTAAAAATTTCATAGCTATTGCACATTTTCGTAAAAAAAATTTTGAAATCTGTTTTTTGATGCAAAATGTAAAAAAGGTATTTTATGAAAAAATTTAAACACCTGTGGTATAAAATAAATCTATAGAAACCTAGGTGGCCAACTTTCTTTAAAATATTCTGGTATAAGGAGAATATTTTTAAGAAAGATGGCCACCTAGGTTTCTATAGATTTATTTTATACCACAGGTGTTTAAAATTTTTCATAAAATACCTTTTTTACATTTTGCATCAAAAAACAGATTTCAAAATTTTTTTTACGAAAATGTGCAATAGCTATGAAATTTTTAAAGTGTTTATGTACTCATCCAATTATTGTAGAAAATTATAAAAAAAAAGAAATAAATAAAATTCATTCATTCGTGGTTGTAGTGAAAGAAAACATAAGATGATAAAATTTAAAATACACTGAACGAAAAAAAGTCCATATTTTATGAACTGGTTGCGATAGAACTTTTTTCTATCTGTTTTAAGAACAATCATAAGTGTAGCTATAAGCCGTTTTAGGGTTGTTCATTCTCTATTGCACACCCTGTATATTTTCAGACATATTCTAAACAAAAATTCCCAGGGAAATGGTTTCGGGAGAAGGGCCCCAATCGGAAAAATGGTGAAAATTTCCATTTTTTTTTGGTTTCCCCATATTCTTAACAGTTGAGGAACGAAATTCAAGCTAAAAAAATAATGAAATTTCAGGAACTTTTCAGTTAGGAGTTTTTTTTTCAGGAATAGGATTATGACGATTACAACTAAACTTCAACTTTTTGAATCGTTATACCTAAGAAACGGTGGGTCTTAGGAAAAAAAGTGTCATGACACTTTTTATATATAATAATCTGGTCTACAATTCTTGCATTGAAAATTTTTTGATAAGACTTACCGTTTTGCTGAAAATCGTGAAAAACCAGTTTTTGTGACCTTTTGACCCCTATAACTCTTAACGCGGACACGATATCAATGTCGATTTTTCACATCTTCATAATAAAGCCATCATTAAGCTGTATACCAAAATTCAGCCTAGTAGGAATTTTTCCGCAGATAAAACCTAAAATTACTGGACTACATAGAGAAAAATTATCAAAAATTTGTTTGACATGGTTGCATTGAAATGGTAATATTTCGAGATATACGCAATGCACTTTTCAAATAAAAGTCTTAAATGGATTCTGATAAGATTATTGAACAAATTTATATATAAAACTACAAAAGTTTTTTTTTGAAAAATTAGAAAAAAAAAAAATAAAAAAGTTTCCACGTTTGATTTTTTAAAAATCGAAAAAAAATTCAATATGGCTACTTTCAAACACTTATAAACACTTATAACGCAAGAACGAAGCAACGTCGCAAATTAGCCCAAATATGGTCAATCGAATTTTTTACGGTACAACATTTTTTTCATGGAATGTATTCGGGAGTAGGGGAAAGTGGCCTAAAATGGCACCCCAAGGTAAAATGGCCCCCTTGCTAGAAATCGTAGAATCGAAAATAATTAGAAAGTTTTATGAACGCGATTCTTTAGTTTATCTGGTAAAACCAACATATACGAAATTTCGGGAACTTCAAGCCATTATTTGAAATTTGACAGGTCAAACTGTCTCTATCCACATCAAAAAGTACACTCGTTAAAATTTTGTGAAATTTTTTTTGCAAAAAAAGTATAAAAAACATTGTATTTTGGAAAAAGAAGTTAATGTGAGTATGAAGTATTTCTTATTAATTTACTGAAATAAGTTGCTTTAAAACGATTTTAAATTTTTTGGTGTAAAAATTAAATTGAAAAAACTCAAAATGGGCAAAATGGCCTACTAAGTGCTCGGGTAAAATGGCATACCTATTTCACATGTCATTTAAAATTTTTTTTTTCGCATTTTCATTTTTTTAAAGTGAAAATAGTTGCTATTTATGAACGATGTACAGAGATGAAGTCCTGGACTGAGGAAAGCTTTTGATTCCGTCAAAAACCTGGAAAAAAGCATCCAAAACATTGAAAGTTGCAAAAACTACAAAAACGAGACGAGCAACCAACATGAACTGGGTTTTGAATGACTCGATGAAAGATCTGGGGGGATTAAGCACCACTTGTTCCAAGAAAATGGAAAAGAAGCCCTTTGACTCAATTTTGCATTTCAAACCACGTATGTTTGGACAGTGTGCCATTTTACCCGGGTAAATTTGATCAGTGAAATTTGTAGACGTCTTGAAAATTAAAAAAATTAAATACGTTTTGGAACTTTTTCAACTCGCAAATGAAAAAAATGTGAGAGTAATATATAGTGGAGTAACTAAAGCTAAAAAATTGGCAATATTAGGGAACCCGGCCGAACAGCTTAGATTTTGATGATCTTTTTTTTCAAACGTCGGTAATTAAAAATACTTTAAAGTCTATAGATTAAAAATTGCCGGTGTTGCCGTTTTGATTTTTTAAATTTAATTGAAGATTTTTGTGAACAAAAACAATTTTTTTTCAAAAAATTTTCTTAATTTTCATAAATTAATTGATGCCAAAAGATTGTCTAGGAAATTCAAGGAAAAAAAATATACGGGAGTGAGGGACAATCTTCCATAGTTCAAGCGATAGATGCAATTTTCTTATTAATTGACTTCAAACACAAAAAAAAAAATTTGAACACAACGGCAACACCTACAATATTCAAATATACATTTTTTAAAAGCTAGAAGCTTAGTCATATATGTAAAATTAAAATTAAGTTAATTGAATGAACGGCTTTTGAAAGAATGGTAATTGAACTTAGATTTTTGAAAAAAAAAAAATTATTGAAAAAATTTTAACATGTCGTTTTTTAAACTTGGTCGTAATATAAAATGCATTTATTTTCAAATTTTTTTGGCCGCATTTATTATGATTTCAAATTATAAAAGGAAATGTCAATATGTATTACGGTTTATGAAAAAAATTAAAAAGTATTTCATTTTCGAAGAACTTTTTTTAATAAAAGTTTTGAAAAAAAATGTAACTTATTTTTTTTTAAAGTTCAACATCTAAACAAAAAATTATTTTTTATTCATTTAATAACCCTTACTGTTGAAAGTTAAATAGCAAAAATTTAAAGTTCCTATTTACCACAGTCTTTGAGAAAATTAATTATTTCAATGCAAACATTCAGTTTAAATAAAAAAAAAATTATTGAAACTGAAGTAATTTTTCATTTTTTTTTCAAAAGTGTGATATATTTTACCTTTTTTGCTTCGAAATTCAACTGATAATATTTATGACCAAAATTTTTTTTTAAACAAATTCATATTTTATTAGAAAAAGTTTGGAAAAAAGTCATTTTAAATTTTTCTAATAACATTTTTTTTTTTAATTCTGAGTTTGAGGACCATTTTTTCAAAAAGTCTTGATTAAATTTAGTGGATTTAAATTTAAGAGATAAGAATGAGCTTCTGGCTTTTTTAAAATGTATTTTAAAATATTGTAGGTGCTGCCGTTGTTTTCAAAATATTTTTTTTGTGTTTGAGGTCAGAATGTTAGAAAATTGCATTTATCGCTTAAACGATGGAAGATTGTCCCTTACTGCCTTTTATATATTTTCCTTAAATTACCTAGAGAATCTTTAAAAAACAATACGGCAACACCGGCAATTTTTAATCTATAGACTTTAAAGTATTTTTAATTACCTACGTTTGAAAAAAAAATCGTCAAAATCAGAGCTGTTCGGCCGGGTTCCCTAATAATTTGCTTTAGTTACTCTACTAATATTAAACTTTGAAAAGTATATAGCATTTAAGCTTGAATGCTACTGTTTTTCGAGATATAGGACATTTTCCTTAGGAGGGCCATTTTAGGCCACCTTCCCCTATGTCCTTATCATAAAAATCAATTTGTTTTGATGATAGGATGTCGGGAGCACCAGCTATCTTAGAAAAGAGATTGGCAACGTTCTCTATTTTTAATAATTTAAGCCAAAAATTACAAAGGAAAAACTTATTCACAATAACATTATCTAAAAAATTACTTAATGAATTACCTATATGAGTTAATAAAATTCAATTTTATAGTTGGTCAAATTCCAGGTTTGTGTAGCAGGGTGGCGGCAAAATGACGTTTTTTTCATACATCTGACAAATTTTTTAATTGTTTGGGAAGATCTTAAAAGAATGAATTATAGCACTTCTAATTATCTATCAAATGAGCCCTTAATGGTCATTGTAACCATCATATTATACCAGTAGCCTTACGTCACAGTCAAGATATAAGATTTTTTAACTAGCCATATCGGAATTTTCAATAATTTAAATAAACAAACAAAAAACAATCAAAAAAATCTCAAAAACATAACGGCTTAAACTATCTTGAGTTCTAATAATCGCATTGCCGAGATTAAGGTTTTTAGACATAGGAAAAATGACAGAGCATTCATTTTGATATACCTATAAAATTTAAAATGGTTTCAATTTAGCCTACACTGAGGGAAAAACCGCAGAGTAAAATGTAATAATGTTCAACGTTGATTTAATGTTAAAAAAACTAACATGAAACACTTTTAAAATAAAATTGGAACAGCGTAAGCAATTTTTTTATTTTTGTCGGACCTCAGCTTTTGTTGCATTTTTTCACTCAACAGTGAGATAGCACGTTGGTAAAGGATTCGCCTAGAGACCTAAGAGTTGTAGGTTTGATCCCCTATTTTTTCTTTATTTTTAATAAATTGATGCTTTTTTTCAAAGTTGAAACAACTTTGATTTTAAGATATTTTATAACGGCAAACGGCTTTAAACTAACGATGTTCTACTTTGATTTTAAAATTTTCGTCTTCAACCCAAAATCATTCCGAAAAATAGTTGAATCAACGTGGTTTTCATTGATTTTAAGTTGTTTTTTCCTTCAGTGTATTCATATCAACTGGAAAACTCACGTTAACCCCCCAAAAACCATATAAACTCAACATTAAAATTTTTAAACGTTTGAATTCGATTTATGACTCATAAAACTAGTTTTAGTTTAGTTTATATAACTTTTTATTTAACTTGATTAAAACAATGTAATACCTTATTATATTTTAGCAGAAAGTCTTTAGGTTATGGCAGTTAGCCATAACCAGGACTCATAAAACTATAAAACTGCTTACTTTTATTTTGGTTATACATCCACTCCCAAAACTTGCTCGATCTTATAGAATAAATCGTGCTTTGTTTTTCACTGTTGACTATAGACCTACTCACAATAATTGGAAAACTCGCGTTATTTAACCCCCTTAAAACCATATAAGGCCACGATTCAAAACTGCCAGACTTTTGAATTCGTTTTTAGAATGCATTAGGAATTAGGCTATAAAACTGCATACTCACATTTTGGTTATACCTCCACTCCCAAAATTTGCTATGGGCACTTAGACTAATATTAAAAATTAAAACAATTTATCGATTTCGGCCAAAATGTTGTATATATAACAAAGGCAAGTCATAAGTAGGTAAAAAAGTTTACAATTATAAACTGACCCAGTTACATATAGAAATTTCAAAAAAATACGCATACGCCCGAGTGTACGTTTAATAAAATATTCGTATACTTCTAGAGGTATAGTTTCATTTAAAAATACTTTGTTATGGTAAGCTAGTTTTCTGGTTAACAATGCGTTGAATAACACTGGTCAACAAAATTAAACTTTTTTTTTGTTACAGAAACCAAGGTATACTTTTCTATAGGATTTTGGTGTGCTAAGCTCGAATCCGAAGTCAAAAAAATTCTATCACATCACGTTTTTGAGATAGTCCCGTTAGAAAATCGAAAATTCCGCTTTTTACCAGTTTTCGAGATTATTTCTTAGCTTTTGGTTAGTTGTTTTAGATAAATTTGTAACGGTTTCTAGTAGAACTAAATCTTGTCTTTCTAAATCCGTTTAAATCTTTTAAAAATCTCTTTTCTTCTTTGAGAAATCTGAAGTTGAAATCAACGTGTTTGGTATATCTTATGTTTATTTACTTTTAATAGCGAATCTCGAAAAGTTCTTTGCCAATCGCTTTCAAATTTTGACACAACGTTTCGTTTACATTCCATTAAGTTCTTGTCTTGTTTTTAACAAGAAAAAAATTATATTTTTCTCACTAGTAATTATTTAGTATAACTTATCTGACACAGTCACGCTTTGATGTATCTCACCGCGATTCACCACTTTCGCAGATATAAAAACTTGCAAGATTCAAAATAGAACGTTGTGTCAAAATTTGAAAGCGATTGGCAAAGAACTTTTTGAGATTCGCTATTAAAAGTAAATAAACATAAGATATACCAAACACGTTGATTTCAACTTCAGATTTCTCAACGAAGAAAAGAAATTTTTAAAAGATTTAAACGGATTTAGAAAGACAAGATTTAGTTCTACTAGAAACCGTTACAAATTTATTTAAAACAAATAACCAAAAGCTAAGAAATAATCTCGAAAACTGGTAAAAAGCGGCATTTTCGATTTTCTAACGGGATTATCTCAAAAACGTGATGTGATAGAATTGTTCTGACTAAAGATTCGAGCTCAGCACCCAAAAAACCTATAGAAAAGTATGTCTTGATGTCTGTAACAAAAACCTTGTTGACCAGTGTAATTAGACCATTAAAAATAGTAGGACTGTATTAAAACCTGTGTAAGGAAATAACATTGTTGTGAAAGTTTTTTTATGAATTTCAGTTGGTGTAGTTAAATTATGAGCAGCTATCAAAAATGTTTCAGAATCCAGATTTGTCCAGAAAGTTTTTGTTTGAATTGTGCCGTTGGATTTATGACTTACCGATGACATGCATTTGAAAAATTTGTAAATAATTGATCTCAGAAGTTGCAGCTGTAAAAACTATAAAACCAAAAAGTCATTTCTTCGTGAGAAGAAATGTATTATATTACATGAAAATTGTAATAAAAATATTTTCGAAAGCAGAAAATTCTATACATAATTGACCTCAATGATTTGATCAGTTCTAAAACTTCTTAAAACATGGTACATGACACATCTGAGTCCAAAAAATCTGGAGCATCCATTTTATTATAAAAAGCTTCGAGTTTTAAATATTTTGGATAATATTGGTACTTTATTTAAAATTTCGCCAGAAGAAATGTGTTAACAAGAAGAAGGAGTGTAGATAGAGTCTAGAGAAAAGAAAAAAAAATTATATATAATAATTTATTATAAAGAATTCGTTGTTTTGTTGAGTTTTTGTTTTGTTTTGTTCACAAACCGTTTATTTTGAATTGGTGTTAACAATTTGTTTAACATGTCTTGTTTCAATTTTAAATTTAACAGCCAATAAATTGCATTTTTGTATATATTTTTATATATATATGAAATTTAATAATTTTAATATTATTTAATGGAGAGACACATAAACAGAAAAAACACATTCAACATTTTTGTTTTAATATATTAAGCCTCATGGTTTACATTGGTTAATGGTCCCGAAATAATTCTCATTTAAAAAGCTCTCAATTAAATTATTATTTTTAATATTACATATTTTTATATTTTTCTTTTGTTAATAAAATTAAAATTGCTTGTATGTAAAGTTAACTTTACCTACTTTTTTATTTTTTTGATGTTGTCTTTTCATTAAGTAATTTTCTACTGTTTCAAGAGATATTTTATACTATTTTTTCTTAGTACCAATTTATTAGATAATTAAATTTTCATAAGTATTAATTCTATAGAAATGTAAAGTTTTAAAGCTTTTTGTTGTTATTTTTTTTTTTTTTAAATTTTCAAAAGATTTGACGAATTTTTTCTTATTACATATATTATTTTATAGATGGCTAATATTTTTTAATTTTCTAAGAGCAATTATGTATTAATTTTTTATTTGTGATTTCAAATCTCTTTTTTTCGAATCTATGAATAAAATGAATCAAAGAATATATTTTTTTTAAGTTTTCAATCTGAAATTTATAGAAATTTCAACTAAAAAACATTTCTTTCAATGTTTTGTACTTCTTTCTGATATAGGTATGTTAATATTTTTAATCAAAGTTCATTCCTTGTTTTCTTGAAATGAAAAAGAACTTAAAGAATTATGAGAGGTTTCTCAGAAATTGATAATGCTATCTGAATCTAATTAATTTCAATTTGAGTCTGAATAACAAAAACAGACTCTATTTTTATATTATTATTCAGCATTAAAAAACATTGCGCACAATAAACTTCCATTGGCTGAAAATAAAAGTTATTAGATATTATTATTTGTTCGACTCGAAAAAAAACACCCTTTGGTCTAAAGTATTTGAATGAATAAATTCTTTTAATGCAATATTTTACTGGGATTTCAAAAAAGGTTTCGGTACTAGTTCCAAGTGCTCCAACACACTTTACGGATTGTTTATTTTATAAACTTTACTTCTCTGTTTTTCATTTTGCATAAATTTTCTTCGCAGTTTTACATTTAACTACGCTATATTAACACTTTTTTAGAAAGAAAAAGGATTAATTAAGACCGATGAGTAGAATATCAGTCCAGTTCACAGTTCTACTTAAAAAAAATCCAGTCTATTTGTTTTAAATAACATCTATATGAAAATATAAAATACTCTGTACCTGGTTAAGAGGATATAAGCATTAAACCTTTCCAAGATACTTTAATGACATTCAGCGAAAGGAGAGCTGAATATAAGACCCATTTCACACTCAAAAAGCAACCGGATAGATTCCGCCAACGAAAAGGCTGTTAGGAAAGGCACCTTTAGGGACATTTTACACGACGACGCACGCCGAGATCAGGTTAACGGCCCAGTTAGCTGGTTTCTAGGTACACGTTCTTTTGGGTGCCTTCGCACGAATAAATTGAAAACCTATTAAAAACCCGCTAACGGCTAACGTCGTGTGAAATAGCCTTTACTCGTACAAATCGAAACAATGCAAAAAACCGGGTAGTCAGTTGCCGGCAGTGGGCCTTAGGCACCTGAGCCCTACCGCTATATTTTCATTTGAAACCAGTAGTTTTCAGTGATTCCTTTTCAATTGAGACCAGTAAACCTTGCATATTCACAATTCTCTGGACATCCAAAAGGACCATGTTAAAATAAATCATATATGGCCTTTAACTTGGAAATACATTCTTTGCATTGGTCATAACTAGAGTTGAGCAAATTAGTTCATTTGAGTGATTGATAATTTTTATTCCAAGCATGCTACTTAATTGGTTGGTTTTACTTAATTTAAGTTCAAACATAAAAATAAACATTTTTCGGAGCACCTTTAGGGATAAAATAAACCATAAAATAAACTATTTTGCTAACGAAATTCTCTAACAACCGGAACCAACTTGAATCATTTTTAACTTCCCCTTTGAATTCCTTACCAAAGTAACATTTTGATCAGCCATTGTTAGAAGCAATCACTAGACAAACCTGGTAAAGTGTTAGGAGCTGGTAGTTTTTACTAAGGAAATATTTGCTATATATATCTATAGCAACCGCCCATTTTCACTGAATTTTTAAACAACATTAGGTACTTCTGAATATCGAAGAGTCTTGAAATTTGACAATGATAGTGAGGGTACTTTGTAGAAAAGTAGCAGAAGGAAGTGCTCTTAAAAATGGAGCCAGGTTTTCTTAAGTAAGAATTAAGTCTGGTACAAAAATTAGTGAGATAAAGGGGTACTTTATACAAAATAAAAGTAGCAGCAGAAATGTACTTACAATTACTGAGATATAAAAGGGCAACAAGTTGTAAGATTTTGTTATAAATTTGTATTAAATTATATTTATTTAATAAGATGGATAGCAGAGAATCACACATATGAAACTATTTTCTTAAAAACTGAATACTCTTCCTTGCCTCCCAATTGTTTTTTGCATCTGATACTTAAAAATCTCCCACTAGAAATCCGATTGATCTTTTTTAATACAAAACTTTACGACGATTGTTCTGAGTAAAGGCTTGACCACACACCACACAGGAAAGGTATACGGTAGCGGTACGGGTAATTGTATGAAAATAATTCTAAGTCACAACTACCTCTCCAGTGTAGTCAAGTCTTAAGATTTTAACATCAAAAGTGTTTACGTAGATATTTCTTCACAAGTTTGTTTTAGAAAACTTGAACAATTTCTGATAAATAGCTACTTGGATAAAAAAGGTCTTATGTATGGGTATTAGAGTGGGTCAAAAAAATTGAAATTCTTTTTTTTTGATTTGGTACTCCGAAAATTGATTGCTAGACACCTCTAGAATATACACACCAAATATGAGCTCTTAATATTAATGGGAAGGTCCTCCGTTTCGCAATTTTCCATTTTTACATCAAGCTTCTACTAAAAAAAATCATTTTTTTTTAAATCGACTTTTTAGCAAATTTTTTTTTAAGTATTCTTGTAGGAAATTGAACGCTCTACAAAAAAGGCCTTAAACACTTTTTTCGTTTATCTAACCGTTTAATAGATATTTGAGGTCCAAAAATCAAGAAAATCTTTAAGAGTTCGTTTTTTGTTCTTAATTTTGTAGCAAATTGAAAAATTATAATAATCAAACGCGCAAGAATGGTTAGATTAATAAAAAAAAAGTTAATAAGACCTTTTTTGTGGAACAATCTATTTCCTACAAGAATATGTCTTGCGCGTTTGATGATTATAATTTTTCAATTTGTTACAAAATTTAGAACAAAAATCGAATTTTTAAAGATTTTCTTGATTTTTGGACCTCAAATATTTATTAAACGGTTACATAAACGAAAAATGTGTTCAAGGCCTTTTTTGTAGAGCGTTCAATTTCCTACAAGAATATGTGAAGACATTTGCTAAAAAGTCGATTTAAAAAAAAAAAAGATTTTTTTTTAGTATAAGCTTGATGTAAAAATGGAAAATTGCGAAGCGGAGGACCTTCCCATTAATATTAAGAGCTCATATTTGTTGTGTATATTCTAGAGGTGTCTAGCAATCGATTTTTCGGAGTACCAAATCAAAAAAAAAAAAAGAATTTCGATTTTTTTGACCCACCCTAATGGGTACCTATAGGTACATTTGAAATAGTTTAAAATTACATTCAATTGTTTTTATGTCACCTAGAACCTACAGGTCAGACAATAAAACATTTCTATAAAAATAAAACATTTATCCAAAAAATTATATTTTGCCCTTGAAAACTAAACACAAAATGTTTTTTAGGTTCCTTAACTATGATAGAATTTAGAAAACTTGATATAACAATAAAAAAAAAAATAACATTTTATTTAATGTTTCTTAAATTTCTATTTGATGATTTGCACAACCAAAACTTTAAAAACAGCATTTAACTTATAGATATTTTTTTGTTGAAACTTTTTTCAATATATATTTATATATTTTTAAATAGTATAAAACAATTAAAAAAAAACAAAAATTAACCACACAAATATAAAATAACTATAAATAGGTAAAATGTACACATATTAAATTTTGTAGGAATACATGTGTGTATCTGTATAGTATATAATAATAATATATATATAATTATTTTAACAACACTAATAATATCAATATCACAGAAAACAATATAAGGGTTATTACAACGAATGATTGCAATTTAGCATTTGCATTTTTTTGTGTGTAATTTTTGTTTTGTGTGTGTTTTTTGTGTACTATAGATTATTTGAATTATAATATTTTTTTTTTATTATTATTATATATTTTATAAATGTGTGCAGTTACTATAAATGTGCATTTTAAGAAACTACATATTTCTAAAGCTTATTAAAATGGAGAGACCTTTTACAGTTATACAATATTAATAATAAAAATTAAAAACAAATAACATTTAAATATTAAACCCGTTTCATAAAAGATAGATATATTTATTTTTAATTATATCATATTTTGTTTTTGTTGTAGGAAAATTAATTTTTAACTAATTTAAGAAAAAAAGAAAGAGCTTAAATAAAATTATATTTATTATTATTATTTATTCATTAAATGCAAATATTATGTGTGTATTTTTTGTGTGTTTGCGCACATATACATACAATGTATGTTTTGGCAATAATATAGTAATTGTTTTTTTTTTTTTTTGCTTAAAGCATTTAGGAATCCTCTGAAATGTCACAATTCGAACTGACAATATGTTCTGATAAAGCTGGTAGAATATTGTCACCAGAGAGTTGTCTATCGATTGGCAAATGATATGCTCCGGGAGCAGAATTTGATCGTCCTGCTCGGGTAAATCTCTCCAAACGGGATCCACCTCGTTGTGGAGCACGGCCGGATATTCCTCGATTGAAGGGATTCAAAAATGAGTGATTTTTAAGCATTGTTTTGATTAAAATTAATGTGTCTAGTTTTGGAATGCTTTTAACAACACTATTAATATCCTCCTCACTTATTTGTACGAGACGACAGTTTTCATCTTCTGTTGGCAGATTGTTGACACCATTTGCTGTTACCCATGGATGTTCCTGTGGAATATACGTAAATAGAGTATATAGAAAGATAATTTTTTTTTTTTTTATAAAAAATCAATAAATTAATTTTTTTCGGAGATTTAAGTTTAATACTACCAAAAAAAAAACATTCTACATAATCCTCAAAAAAGCTAAAGGAAAAATTGATATTTCTAAACCCAGAGTGAGCTTGATCGAGCATTTTGAATCAAAGATGTACAAAACTGCAACTCATCAAAAAACAGTGTCAATCCTAAAAAACTTATAGCAATGTTCTTTTGCCATTTAATCTTATACCTTTTTTGTTATTTCTATAACTTATAAGTCTTGAATCTTAGAATAAATTCTCGTTTGCCAACAGTGGTACAGTGATGAAATGAAATCAATTCTTGATTCTCGATATGAATAACACCTACTTTTTGGTTATATATGTAAGAGTAAAAATTTACATGCTAATGCCTTGATTTTAACTGCAAGAAATTTTGAGAATGGTCAATTTTTGAAGCAAAGGGAGTTGAAAAACATACTTATTGGGACAGCAAAATTAGAGTGGAAATTTTGAGTTCCAGGCATGTCGAGTAAAAATGTAAGTTAAATTTTTCATAAAAACTGCGAACCAAAGCCGTTTGGAGGAAAATTACGGAAACAACTGATATTGGAACATAAATACACTTCTGCCTTCTTTAAAAACAGTTTTTTCTTGGGTTTGCTTTACCTTTATTCATGAACGATATAATTAAAAAATTTTCGACCCCAAAAGTTTTCTGATTTTAATAATATATGTAGTCCAGTAAAATCGTATTAAACATCAAAAGTGTAAAGTTCTAGTGTAATTGTTTTTGATGTGGGGTGTTGAACATGAATTTGAATTTGTCCAACAAATTGTCTTATGGTTACTATAGGAAATTTCTGAAAAAGTCCGAGAAAACGTTTTTTGTTCTTGTCATTTTGCGAGTTATATGTACTTAAAAAGTAATCCTTTCACAATAAAAGAATTAAGAAGAATCTGAAATGGTAAGGAATCTGAAATTGTCCAACAAAATATTTTATGGCAAACATGAGAATTTATAAAAAAAAGTTAAAAAAGAAATGATTTTTTCTTGTTATTAGCGTATTACTGCAAACGCGGCTTTCTTTTACAATCACTCTTTATTTTATACAAAAAAAAAAAGAAGAAAAAACCCACATTTTATTTGTTATTAATTTTTTTGTATGACTTATGGCTTCAGCTTAAAAAATCGCTGAAAAAATCATAAATCAGTACTTTTTTCATGAAATAAAAATTCTATAGACAAGTATGCTGTTTTTTTTTAATGTTATGTATGATATAATATACATACTATTATGGATTAATTTGTTAGGGTCTTTTTATTTTTTCGAGGACAAAATGATTTCATTATTTGTTCCATCGATAAAAAAGAGTGTGTGTACACATGTACACGCGACTGAAGTTATACTTCTCATTCAGTATATGTAAATGAATTTCATTTGATATTTTTAATTTCTATTATTAAGTAATTAATCCACACTTAGTTTTTTTACATTTTTATCAAGTGAACAATAAATTAATTCTTTCATCTTCCTTGCGTCCATGTAGTTTTCAATTTATTCTGTGAAATTTACTCATGTTGTGCGGTTCAGAACGTACGGTATATGGTTAACGAAAGTAAATGAATTGCGCATAAAATGTGCGATGTGGTAATTTTATGAGAATTGTGTTTGCTTCAGCACTAGTAGTAGCAATATGGAACTTGCAGGGTTGCTACAAAGCTCAAAAGTTAGCTGAGCTCAGCTCACAGCTCAGCTCAAATTTTGAGCTAGCTCACTTTTGAGCTATGTACCTATGAGCTGAGCTAATGGTTGAGCTGAGCTGTTGGGTGAGCTGAGCTGTCGGTGAGCTGAGCTGAGCTGTTGGGTGAGCTAAGGTAAAGTGAGCTGAGCTGAGCTGTGATGGGTGAGAGGATACATTGATTTTTATTTGGAAAGTATAATGAAATATGAAGATATTTTAAACTTTTATAAAACACCATAGCTTAAGATGTTTGGTTCTAGTTATTAATAGAATTATTTTAGCACATGGATATTTTTATAAATAAAACAGATAATTTTTCGTGATCTTTTTTCTTGGTTTTTTTAATAGTAAATATATTTGTATTTTTTTTAGTAAAATATTTCTTTTTTTATCATAAAAACACATTCCGGTACAATCCGGTTTTTGTACTTTTTTTCAAAATTCCGAGAAAATCGCGTTTGAAAGTTGGGGTAAATTTTTTTTTTCGAAAAATCCCCGAATATTTGAACAGTCCTGGAAGCTAAACCGCTTGAGAGCAATTTTTGGGAGTGATGCCAAATGATAGCTTGTGTCATGGGCCTACGCTTTGCACATTGTCAGATTTTTAAAAAAGCGCCTTACATGTTAAACCGCCACATCATGCCTATTTTTTCAGAATCGTGCCTATTTTTTTTTTTTTCTTTTAAGTTCTCCCGGTTTGAGAACGCGTGGACCTACAGGGATGAGAGTTGTACCCAAATGTAGGTTAGAGTCCCCGCTACCTTTTGGCATCAAAATTCCGAGATATAGGCGTTGGAAGTTGGGGGCGCTCACTTTCAGCTCAGCTCAAATGAGCTGAGCTATGGTACCTAGCTCAAAAGTGAGCTAGCTCAAATTTGAGGTGAGCTGTGAGCTGAGCTGAAATGTGAGCTTTTTGCAACCCTGGCAACTTGACACATGGAAATTACCACATGCAACTTGTCACATGCAACTTGCCACATGTAACTTCCCACATGCAACTTGCCACACGCAACTTGCCACATGCAACTTGCCACACGCAACTTGCCACATGCAGCTTGCCACATGCAACTTGCCACACGCAACTTGCCACATGCAACTTGCCACATGCAACTTGTCACATGCAACTTGCCACATGAAACATGTAACTTGCAACGTGTTGTGTGTTTTATGTTTGCCGTACTGCGGCGTACTGCATTTTTAAATACTAAAGTACTGCCTACTCTAAAGGTGAAACGACAGCCCTGCTACCCAGGGTGATCGCGAAAAATGGGTAGTTTGTGGAAGAAAGCCCGCAGCAAATTTTGGGTGTGAGTGATAGAAAAAAGTGATGGATATTTTTGGAATGGTTTTTCAATTCAATAACTATGTAGTTTCGAAAATAATAGATAGAATAATAGATAGAACTTCATTTCGTGATTTTTAAATGATGAGTCTTTTCAAAACTTCTTTGATACTACTTTGCAAATTGAACTTTCTTTTCTGCATGCAATTATTGCTACGCACTTAACGTCTAATTCCGTACTTGGTAGTTTTTTTTTTACGTTATTAACAAGTATTCTTGTTGTAAAGTCTAGTTTTGAAGTCTCTAAGATATTAACAACCATTATCTTTGGATAACTTTCTTAAAGCTAGCAAGAAATAACGCATACGATAGCTAGTATTCTTCTCTTTTAACATCAGCAAGGGAAATTTTTAGTTCCGGGCTGATGATTGAAGTTAATATAGAATTGATTATCAGCATAAATAAAAAACCATAAATACAGTTTTTCATAGCTTCCTTTTATTTTGTTAATTTTTTGAAAGAGGGGTTTCAAGCTTTTTTGTATCCTAAATTTTGTTCGTTATTTTAAAGTTTTCTTTATTCGTTTTCAAGTCATATATAAAAAAGCTTTGTAAATTTCTTTCAAATACTCACCTTAATTTGTGGAAGCGTTATCCTCTTTCCCGGATCCTTTGTAAGCATTTTTTCAATAAGATCAATCAACTCACAGCTAACTTTTGGCATATCAGGTATAACAAGAACCTCATTTTTAATTTTTTCATATAGAAACGGCACCGAACTTGCCACAAAAGGTACATTGCCATACACTAAGGCGTATAGCGTTGCACCCAATGCCCAAATATCAGCTGCCTTTCCACTATACAAGTGCTGTAAAATACAAAATTATTTCCAATATCAATAACTATGATCAATATAAAATCTCATTACACAAAAACACAAAAGCTTATCAACCCTTATAGAAGAGAATAATAACCATAACCAACCTGTCCCGGAAATAGAGTTTCCGGTGCCCGGAATGCCGGTGTCCCAGCTGTAGAGCCATTATTCATAGTTGCATCCTCTCCAAAGAATTCATTGCACACCCCCAAGTCGGCTATTTTAACGTGTCCACATTCGGTTAGAAGCAAATTACCTGGCTTGATGTCAGCGTGAATAATGCGTTGATAATGCACTGAAATGATAAAATAATGAAAATACTATAAGGTTAGGAATACAATTGAGGAGTATCGGTAAGCGGAAAGAAGCAATATATAGAGAGGATATCCTTGCCATCATAGAAATATCTTTTTGAAAAAAAAAAAAAAAAATAAAAAACGAGGAATAAAAATCTCCCCAGAGTGAAGGATGCAAGCAACTGAAAGTAAACGAATTAGAAATGCTCAAGAGATGAAAGGGACCTATTCTGTGTATACCTAAGCCAGCAGGGAACCAGGTTCCCTTGCGTGTGATGCTGTGCTATATTTAAAGAAGGATGATATCCACCTCAATAGATTGCTTTGTTAAGAGCCAATAAAGCATTAGGTTTCATTTAGGTGGTAGCTATATTTAATCAGGTAGTTCCATGATTGCCAACTCAGATTTATTGAAAGTTGGTAGTTATTGAGTTTTAATTAATTTTTAATAGGTTCCTTGAATATTTAAATAATTCAATTTAATTCTTAGGCCAGTATTCTTCAAGTGATCATAACTTTAGAGACTCATAAGCCTATTCCTGAGTGTGAGTCGTCTCTACCAAATCTATCTTAAATTCTAATCCACTTAAATTATGAGTAGAGAATGCAGGCGTTAGTCTTAAAGATGTTGGTAATATGTCGATCAAAATGTAATTATAAATATCCTGTAGAGCAGCATAAAGATCAATGAGTGATGATTACATCAGGATTAAGTTGGAAAAAAAAAAACAAAAATACTGGATTTTAAAAATCTACTTATTAACCCAGTGAAACAGTACGAGTATCAACATTTTCCGAAACAAAACGAATAGAAAATCGCGAGTAAAAATCGAAACTCGCCAAACCACCACCGAAGCATGAGCCAAACCACAACAATACCCATTTTTTGAATTAAAAGGCTGGCTTGGATGCTGAAAAATGGGCGGATTTTTTTTTTATTGAAAGAAATGTGATAGCAAAAAACTTCTTAATATGTGATAAGATAAATATTTAACTGTATCTAGTGTTGGCAAGGTAAGTTACCCATATAGTTACGCGTAACTAATTGTAATTAGTTACTTTTCATTTTCCGCGTAACTAATGTAACTTATGTAACTGATATAGGTAACTAATTAAATTAATATGATAAAAAATAAGGAAGAAGAGAATCTCGTCGAAAGAATGTCGGAAGACATTCGATTTCCCAAAGGGTTTTTAACAAAAGATCAATTCGAAAATTTGTAATTTTAATTAATTTTAATGGATGTTTTGAAAGATTGGGTGCATAGCAATCGGCTACTTTTAAATCATAACATATAAAACGTGACTTGTTGCTTCGAATTTCACTTTGGTGTGAAGATTTTTCTGTAGAAATGTCAAAATCATAGATTAGTTACATTAGTTACAATTAGTTTCATTAGTTACGTAACTAATTAAAATTTGTAACTTTCCAACTCTATTTTAGCAGAGTTGGTTCATAAAATTATATTACATTTAATCTTTGTAAGCACTTTGTTTAACAAGTAGCTCAAAGGAACACTGCATAACTCAAATAGTTTATATCTAGAAAACCAGACTCGAGAAGCGTATTCAAGGAGATTGCCAACAAATGTTGTGACGAAGACCGCGTCATGTGTATGGGTTGGAGAATTCTTTAGGCTCTATCTTTCTCTATCTATCACAAAGCCGATAGCAGAGTTGGATCAAATCAAAATTTCGTCTCTGTGTGCCAGAAGGTTTAGTTCTAGGTCACATGGTCATGCAATCGGAACGGGGAGAAGATTTAGGCGCAGGGACATAAGTCCCCGGGACACAAGTCCCGAATTTTTTTTTCGGGACTAATGTCCCGCTTTACTGGGTCACAAGTCCCGAATCCAATTCGGGAATTATGTCCCACCCTACTGAGACAGAAGTCCTGAATTTTTTAGTCGAAAATGGGACATAAGTCCCGAATAAAGTGAAAACTATTTTATATACATAAATTTTTACTATAAATGTTCATATAGGTACTAATTAATCCATAACATTATTTTTTGGTGCCATGAAATACGCCCAAGTGAAATAAGGAAGTATTTCGCGAATTGGTATAATTTTAATTTTCAAAAGAGAAATAAAGCCATTTTTCAACATTTGGCTTTCTCTTTCGCGTCAATTTATTTTCAAAAAAAAAAAATAAAAGAAAAGTGCCTCGTTTCGGTTTATTAAAGCGAAATAATACCATTATGATTTTTAAATCATTCTTACTTATCAAAGAATAAGTTTTATATAAAATTTGTCTTACTCCAGTTTGCTCCAAGGAAACAAAATATAACTCAAACTTCAAAGAGAATATTTTGCCAGTTTAATGTTTGTTCCAAAGATATGCTTGTGTTCTAACTCGATAAACGCGAAGCGGAAAAAAATTTCTCAGATTCGAATCTCTTTAATTTGCACAACCCAAACGCGGAGCGGAAAAAATTTTGCCCACGGGAGAATCCATTTTGAGGTGTGCAAATAAAAATTCGCGCGAATTTTTATTTGCACACCTCAAAATGGATTCTCCCGTGGGCAAAATTTTTTCCGCTCCGCGTTTGGGTTGTGCAAATTAAAGAGATTCGAATCTGAGAAATTTTTTTCCGCTTCACCCTGGTAAGTACTCATATCGGTTATCACAAATATCAATTATTAAACTTTCACTTTATACATTTGTTTATATTTTGTCACGATGCAATTTCGACTTACCAATAAATTTGCAAGCTTTGCTTTTGTTTTCCAACAGCTTGTAACCGTACCTTACATCGGAGTTGGTACTACGAAAAAAAATCGTGAGAACAATATCGGTTCTATTATTTCGTCAGCTGTAGTCTTTAATAGTCTCTATAGATATATTTATACAAAAAAAAAACGTGGGACATAAGTCCCGAAAATTTTTTTCGGGACTAATGTCTCAGTAAGGTGGGACATAATTCCCGAATTGGATTCGGGACTTGTGACCCAGTAAAGTGGGACATTAGTCCCGAAAAAAAAATTCGGGACTTATGTCCCGGGGACTTATGTCCCTGCGCCGAAGATTTAGTGCGCTTACGTGAAAAAGTGATTTGTTGGCACTTGGTTATGCTTAGATCCATGCAGTTTTTAGCACACCAAACCAATATATTGTCCAGATCTAATTGAACAAGGTTAGATTCATGAGCCAGCGAAATGGTTTTGACGAACCTAGCATCATCGGCGTATAGTGAGATAATGCAATTTTTTACAACCATTTTGCTCTTTATTATAGTAAGGATAAAAAGACAGAACCTAAGTGACTGCCTTGAGGAGACCCAGAGGTTGCTAGAAAAGATTTGAAAGTGTAAATGTGAAAGGAACTCTTCAGTTTCGGTTATCCAGGTTAGAAGATATTAATTTTAAAAAAGCAGGTGCGAAACGGCGTAAATAGCTTACATGCAACGTGTTCGGGGGTTTACGACTTCAGGTTTGAAAAAAATTAGTTCTGCAAGGAGATTGTCAAACACAAGTGAATGTTTTTTTTTAGAGTTTAAAGCTTCTAATTTTGTTCAAGTGAGTAGAGCCCATTTTAACTAAACCTTTATTAAGACTTTAAAAATATGCAATGAGTATGGAGATTTAAGTTTAATATTTTCAAAAGTATCTAAATAAAAATATTTTGCCAACAAATCTTCTCTTTTGGAAGAGTATTTAAACCCAGTTGGCAGTCATGAGGATTAAAATGTATCCAAACTGAAAGGGATTTGTTTTTGCTGTGCATTAGATAAGGTAAAGAGGAAACGTTTTAAGTATATTTTTAATAGTTCAATCACCAATTCATTCAAAACCACCAGCTGGAAGGAAAATGACAACGATATAGCTTCAGGCAAATCAAAATAAAATTTTGGGCATTATACTTAAGATCTTTAGAAAAACACACTGTTCCATTAGGTGAGAAATAAGTACAGTATATATTTGATATTTATAGCAGGGAGCCGGAAATGCAAGGTATAATGAACACATCCAGTTACATTATGAAGGATAATTTATTTAATGGAACGATATGTGTGTTCGTATAACGATTACACATATTTTTTTCCACCATCTTTTAGGACGAACGAACTTTGTTGTTAAATTATTTTTAGCTTTTGATGTTCCTCGATTGGTTTGAGGAAGGATGTTCAATGTCCATTGTGTATCTATATTTTTTCCCTTTTCTACTGGGTCACATGATAAAAGGTTAAAAAAGAAAAGATACAAAACTTTGTGGCCATTTATAACCTTTATTGGATTTACTTTAACTGTTTGATCTTATTAATTGAACTGATAAGCTTTCTCTTTGTTTTTTTTTTCAGAAATGGCGACTGTTGAAAAATAAACAAAACAAAACTTGAGGAAATAAGGACGGTAGGAATGGAAGATTAATTTAATTTTTCTTGTAGGTATGTATGTGTATGGGGTATTTTCGCGAAAATTGTTTGTTAAAGTTGCATAGGCATTTAAATCGTAAATTGTTTACTACGCAGTATAATCCTGTTTTTGAGGCAGAAGTGTTTAACATTGCCCTAGAAAACATTAAAATATTGGGTTAACCGCCTTCGTAATTATCCAGTTATGATATGATGTCGGTTAATACGAATACCTACATACAAATATTAAGCACATTGATTTCAGATATGAAGAGGAAGATCTATGCACTGAATTGATTAAAATGTTCAGTTTTAATGAAGTTGCTTAAATAAAATACAATTTCTTTCGATGATGGTTTAAAAATTGTGATTTAAGGTTAACTTTGTTCTATTGTTATCAAAATATACTTCATTTCTGCAATGGTTACCTTCAGAAAAAAAATTTTTTTCGACAAGGGGTACCCCTTGGATAATTTTCGAAAATCTTCGAAAAATAAATTTGTTATTTTTTTTGGCTGAATGCATAGGCCTGTTCATTGTGATCTCATATCTGTAAACCAAAACTGGTTTCGGGACTTTGATCCGAAAATATCTGCTTCCGAATGATTGAAAAAAAAAAATATTTCGATTGCAAATAATTCAGCAACCCAAACTCCTACAAACTTTTGGTTTTCAGTTATGAATAGAGTCTAAGGAGTCCGTTCTTTTGATGTCTCTTTTGATGGATTTGGAGAAAATTTTTGAAAATTCCATTTTTTTAGACAAGGGGTACCACTTGGATAATTTTCGAAAATCTTCGAAAAATAAATTTGTAATTTTTTTAGCTGAATGCATAGGCCTGTTCACTGTGATCTCATAGCTGTAAACCAAAACTTGTTTCGAAACTTTGATCCGAAAATATCTGCTTCCGGATGAAGGAAACAAATATATTTCAATTGGCAATAATTCAGCAACCCGAGCTCTTACATACTTTTGGTTTTCAGCTATGAATAGAGTCTAAAGAGTCCTTTCTTTTGATGTCTCTTTTGATGGATTTGGAGAAAATGTTTGAAAATTCCATTTTTTTAGACAAGGGGTACCACTTGGATAATTTTCGAAAATCTTCGAAAAATAAATTTGTAATTTTTTTAGCTGAATGCATAGGCCTGTTCACTGTGATCTCATAGCTGTAAACCAAAACTTGTTTCGAAACTTTGATCCGAAAATATCTGCTTCCGGATGAAGGAAACAAATATATTTCAATTGGCAATAATTCAGCAACCCGAGCTTCTACAAACTTTTGGTTTTCAGCTATGAATAGAGTCTAAAGAGTCCTTTCTTTTGATGTCTCATTCGATGGATTTGGAGAATATTTTTGAAAATTAAATTTTTTTTTTCCAAGAAGTACCCCTTGGATAAATAGTGATAATTCATTAAAAACAACTAAAGATACCTTTAAAAAAATGGACAAAGCAAAACAAATATCCTTTCAGTATTATTTACAATCATTAGCTGAATGACACTCCCAATACTCAAAAACTCATAAAAAAATGGATTCTATGATGTATAAAAAAGTGCTGACAAAAACTCATGGGACTAAGGGCACTCTCAAGACTAGACTGTATTTTTTTTTTTCTTTTGTTACTTACAATATTCCAATCCCTGCACAACATCTCGAAATACACTCCATGCACGTTCTTCAGTCAGTGGTTTTTCTGTTGGAATCTCAAGAACCTCCCCTTGCTTGACAAGTTCAAATACAAGATACAAAGAGTCTTCCAATGGATCATCTAAAACTTCAACTAGCTTTACAACATTTGGATGATCGAGTTTCTTTAAGACAGCAATTTCTCGATAGACTCTATCTAGCGGTGATGTTGTGGTTCTCTTAGGACCACGACTCATAAGACCAGCTTTGCGCAAAAGACGACGTTTCGATAGAATCTTCATCGCATAATGTGTGGAATCTTCTTCAGAATAAGCCAACTTGACTAGACCATATGAACCCTAGATAATTATTAAAAATTTAAAATACATGATATCAAAAGGATCATTTTTGAATTACCTGTCCAATTTGATCCATAAGTTTGTATTGATTCAATTGCAGAAAACTACCCGATTGTTCAATGGATATCCTGCGGGATTCTCTTAGTGGTGTCTTTCGTCGGTGACTCCGCGGACTACCGTATGGACTCGCATATGGGCTATATGGCACATTTGGATAAATGGGTCGTGATTCTAATGATTGTACGCTTGGCAGATGTCCTTTGGCAAGGTTATTCTCTTTCGGATGATTGGAGGGAGTTCGACTATCAACTGCTAGACCAGCAGATGAAGTTATATCAAGACTTCCACGTGGATGGTGATGATGATTTTTATGTGCTGCAGGACCTTCTTCATCCAAAGTATGGCTTCTGAGTAAATTTGCCGCTAAAGGTGTTCGTCGCGATGGCGTCGTTTCTTCATCATAATCTTCATCGTCAGCATCTTCCGTGGAAGAGTTACCAATTACTTTAGAATGACGTAAAGCTTCCTCCTCCTCAGACTGTTTTTGCTGGTTAACTAAAGAGGAACCTTTATTATTAATTGTTTGCTTTGCTTTGCCCGATAACGACGAAGTGGCCGTCGGGTTGCATGATGAAAAATTGTGAAAATTATGAAGATGCTGATTATGGAGGTGGGAACGGTAGTTGTGGTTTTGATGTAACACATAATGGTTGTTCTGGAAGTGGTGGTGGTGGGAATGGATTTGGTCAACCGAATAATCGTCACATGACATATCCAAGGACTGTGCCTTGATAATAGGTAGCTGACGACGTTGTAGTACAACAGTTTTCCTTTCTTCTGTCCCACTGCCAATGTGATGGTTACTCAATTCTCTGCCATTAGATGCAATTATGTTGCGAGTTATAACATTTGGAATGGTGGTTGGCTTGATGGTCTCGGGTAATGAGGATTGTGGAAGATGGTGGCATGGTTGAGAGATATCACAATTGAGTATTATGTCAGTGCAGGATGTTGGAGTGGTTGACGTGGTTGATACGCCACTGGTGGTGGTGGTTCGATTTGGTGCGATGGAATATGATGGAATTTGAATTGGATTGCCACTACCTTCTGATTTCTTATTATCACACTGATTAATTTGGTTCGGATTATTAGACTTTATATCCCCTTGGATAAGCAGATTTTCCATTTTCTCGGTTATGGTTGTCGATTCCGGACTGATGGTGGTGGTGATGATAGCATTTTGATTATTGCTACTAAATTCTCTGACAACGATAACATCTTTGTTGTCATCGTAGTCATCGATTTCATCGTGTTTTTGTTGTTTTTGAGGTTCGATATTGATTGGCTTATCGTTTTCTCTGTAGTTAGTTGTGGATCGACAATGATGATGATTTTGCTCTGAGATATGGTTATTCTTTAGAGAGCAGTCATCGTATGATGATGGGGACACTTCTGCATTTGTAGGGGAAAGTATTATGGAACTAATTGGTTCTTGGTTTTGAATTTTGTGCATTAGTTTTGAGCGTTGTTCATTTGGATTTTGCCCGCTAGTTAGTTTCTTATTCCCTATGCTTTTTTGGTCCATGGTTTCGATTAATGGGTCCATTTTGATTGAATAAACCTGGGGAAAGGAAAGAGAAAAGATTTATTTATTAAGAAAAATATATAAACAGTTTGTATTGGGTAGGAATATACAAGTGGAAGTAGAGAAGCATTTATGTATTTTTTGGCAGCTGTCCAACGTCTAAACACAAGCCTTTTTTGAGGCCAAAAAAATGGAAAAATTGATTTTTTTTTTCTCACAATGGGGCTGAACCTTATTAATATCTTCATATTTTTGTGCAAAAAATTAATTTTAATTTTACCAATTTAAAATGATGTGATGTCACATAATCACTTAATACTTAAGATGTAGGTAAATAAAACAGACCATTAATGGTAGCTAGAGATTTGAATTAAAATAAATGTATTTACCTAGATATTATTAATTTAAACAAATGGTCCCCATTGAGTCTTTTAAGGCAGTTGATTTATTCAATATACCTTTTAACCATGCAATCCTTATAATAACCCCTTTTCCCGTTGAAACATTCCCAATAAACAAAGCAACATGAGCCAAAACCCTGTTAGTTTTAAATTTATAGAGATATTTTTCCAAAAAGAGGGATGCATTAAATTGGGGGAAGGAAATATGAAGTACTGGGACATATATATTAGGAATAATAGTCATTTTCGTTCCAAAATCAAACCCATATGGGGTGTTTACTCAGCGATTCAGGGAATGGTTTGAGTTCATAATAAGTAAAGAAAACAGATGGTTTCTAATTCTTGGGTTTAAAGGATTTTAACTTATCCAAATTATGGAGGTAAATTTTCAAATTTTCATTAGTTGCTGGAGATTTTTAATCTGAATAGTATGGGGCATTTAGATTTCCTTATACATAAAAATTAGACTGATTAAAAAAAAATTATTTTTTTTTTGTTCATAGATATATAGAAAATATTGTTGGAAATGGCGAAAAAAAAAATACTGTAAAAGTTACAGCCCTTAATATTAATATTAAGTACTGCCGCATTGCAAATTTCTATTTCCCATATGATTTACATTAAAAAAATTGTGGTTTTGAGTTTGGAATTTTATAACTTTTAAATAACTAGGTATATATCTTTTTATTTTAAATAACTATACAGGGTGTCCCAAAAGTAATGGATCAAACGAAATATGCTGATAGGCCAACTTTAGGGCTCTCAGAATTTGGTAACTTGTTTATCCCAAATCCTTACGGTTTTCGATTTAATGCAGTTTTGTGAAATTTCGAAAAATCTCGACTTTGCAACAGTATTTTGCTTTCTCCGCTTATAATTGATTTTTGTTTGCAGTTAAGATGCAAATAAAATAGTTAGCATATGGGATGCTAAGATCTCGAATCTATTAAATATGGGAAGGGAAAATCGGTAAAATATAAAATTTATATATAAATACTGCGAAAATTATGTAGTTCCTACTAAGTTTTTAGGTACCAAGGGCTACTATACTATTTTTTTTGTTAATTTTTCTTCTTTTCTTTGAACTCTCACCTTATATGATCAAAATACAAAAAAGAAATTTTCTTAATTGAAAAAAATATGCTTTAAATAAAGTTAGTACCTCTATATATAAAGGAAAAAAAATATTCATGTTACACTTCATTTTTTATTTTAGACTTTTGATCAGCTTTTTGGTATCCTGTGAATCGATTAAAATGGGTATAATACAGTAAAATAAGGAGAAAAAAGGGGTAAATCTCGGAATGAATGTTAGTATAGAAATTTTTTTTGCTCAATATCTTCCTTTTGCCATTCTATAACATATCTCAAAAGTCTAGAAAAATCTCATGTCCGCTTGTCGCGATTTCAAGGTCAAATCGCGAATGGAGATTTTCAAAATTAGCAAAAATAGGCTATGGCAAAAATAGGCTATTAGCAAAAATAGGCTAAGGAAAGACCCTTAAAAGTTATGGTAGATGAACCAAATTTTGCATGAAGATTTTAGAATCCATCATTATTAAAAATCAAAACAATCCCTTACAAAAAATATATATACCTACGAAATAATGGTATTTTTTGATGGAGGGGCAAATTTTAGGATATGCACTAAAGAAGATTCTTGTTCATCTTAGAAATAAGTGCAAATAGGCTAATTTTTTCATTTTAATCTTTGTTTGGATATTCTTTAACTACCCTCAAAAATCTAAAAAAATCTCATGTCCGCAAGTCCTAATTTTCTTGGTTTGAAAATAAGGTGCAGATTTTAAAAAATTGGAAAACTACACTTCAGATATTTGTGTCAGATCAACATGAATAAGGTGCATTACTTTTCAGGGATGGTCAGGTTGACTTGTTTGTGAGTTTTGTTGGAATTAGTGTTAAAAAATACCTTTAAATCATGTCGCTTATGTTGGTATACATATAAAAAAAAATCATGTGTGCAATTAACACATGGTAGAAGTGAAACCTTAAAAAATCATTTTTCTTGCAAAAAAAAAAAAAATAAAATAGAAAAAATCTACCTATTTTTATTCTATCACCTTCAAATCCATGTTTTTTATATTACAACCTATATAAATTTTATATCATCTGAAAGCTTGTTGTCTTAGCTCAAAATATATATATCGATCAGGTCTATGAGACATCTACAAAAAGAGCTAGAATTTTTTGAACTCGATCAATTTCCATCAAAAAAAAAAGCGAAAAAGCACGTATTTTTATCTTCTCACGCTTTTAAATGCATTTTTTACCTAACAACCTATACAAATTTTTACACCATCTGAAAGCTTATTGTCTTAGCTCAAAATATATATATCGATCAAGTCTATGAGACATCTTCAAAAAGAGCTAGAATTTTTTAAACTCGATGAAATTTCATCCAAAAAGCAAAAAAAAACATTTATTTTTATGTTCTCATGCTATTAAATCAATTTTTTTGTTTGACAACCTATAACAAATTTTATACGATGTGAAAGCTTATTGTTTCACCTTGTATAATGATGTATAAATCTTATTTCAAAGTTGTCTACAAGAGAAGTTAGAATTTTTTAAAGTCAACCATGTCGAATTTCCAGACTGAGATTACGGTACTTCCTACACTGGTAGCTGGTCATCGCCAACAGATCTCCACAGGTGTTTTGAGGTATTTTAAAATTTTTTTCAATTTAAGATTGTGTAGCTTGTAGAGCACGTAACGTTATGTGTGATATATCAAATAAAAGGTTATGTTATCAGCATGCGTATTAAAGTTAAATCAAAGGAGAATGGGCATTTTGGACGTTGAGCGGCCATTAATGAAATTGGTATTAAATGAAAGGGCTATATCTTAGGACAAACTTTTACATTGGATGTTTCACTGTATTGCATTTAGAATGCAAGATATTGCAATATTAGTATTGTTAATGCATCGTTTAATGTGTGAATGAAAAATTGGATTATATTTTTATTTTAAATATACAATATGAAGCTCTGTCATTTTCCCTGACCCTGAAGACATTGATCTTAAAAATCCGACCAATAGAACTCATAATACAAGATTTTTAAGCCAACCACTTTTGTTTTTGTTCGAGAGTTTTTCAAACGATTCAAACTAACAAAAAATTGAACAACAAAACTCTCAAAATAGGCTTAAAATTGTTGTTTAAAAAAGCTAATAGTTTGGGTTCTAGTGGTTGGATATTCAAGATTAAGGTCTTCAGAGTCAGGGAAAATAACAGAGTATCATAATATGCACTTTTAATACATATTAAAGATACAACATTGAGACAATCTGCATAAAGTGTTAAATGCAAAAATGCATTTTACCCGTTTCTGAAGTACGTCACAAGGATAAAACTTCTGCAAAACATATGTAAGACTTAATAACATCATAAAATAACAAATTCATTTATGGCCGCGTAACGTCCACGTTCCATACAAATTTGCCCATTCTCCTTTGTATGTGCACTAGATCAAAAGATATAACGTGTGTTGGAAAAGAACATCTTTTTACCGTTATCTCCGAATTTTGAATATAAAATTAATTGAAATTTTGTAAAATTATAATTTATTTAATTACCTATCTACAGTACAAATTTCATTTATTTATCTATTAAAACAAAAAAGTTATAACAAGTTGAAGTCGTGTCGCGTTTTCGTTTCATCTTGTTTCAAATCACTACGATACTAAAGAAGTTTTCACTTCAAAAAGAATTTCTACTAACATTCATTCCGAGGTTAAATCCTTATTTAACTGGATTAGTAAGAATTATCCGAAATACATACAAATTTTTAAATATAAAAATAAATATTTCGATTGCAAACAATTCAGCAACCATTTCATTAATTTTTATTTTCAAGAAAATTTAAACATTTTCGTTGCAATTGGCTATATCGTTTGCGAAAAATTTAGAAATCAAAAAGGCGATTCTATGGCAGACAAAGTTGATAACGGTTCAGTTCAAATCAATTCTTATGTGTCTGATTGTTATCTCGAACTGGATTTTTTTACGAATCCTAAACTTGGTAAAACAAAATTCCAATTTAAGAAAATTTATACAAATTGAACTTTCCATCGTTTCAAGATCTTTAAGTAGCTCCTAAACTAATACTCAGAACCCCATACATTTCATTTGCGGCCTTTGGGGCCCCCTGTATATTTTATAAAAATTATGAAGATAATTTTTGACAAAGTGAGATGCAATGTGTCTAAGAATTCTTATGGGAGGAACTTAAACCTAAATACAACTACCTTTCTGTATCAAATAAAAAACCCAAAATTTAAAATTCTCTATTCACTCAAAAAACGAGCCATTTTGTGGAGTTTTGGAAAAACCTCCAATAATTTTGTTGAGTTTTGCAAAAACCTCCAGTAATTTTGTTGAGTTTTGAAAAAACGCTCGATTTTAAATATTTTTTTAAATTAAAACTGTTCACTTTTTTAACATTTTTATTTTGTCATCTTGTGCGCCTGGTCGTGCCAAAAATTTCGATACCAATAACTCATTTTCGCAAAAAATGCGTTTGTTGAGTTTTGAAAAAACGCTCCTCAAATGATGAATATAATAAAACCCACAGTTGAAAGAAGCTAACAATGTGACTAATGTGATGTTGAGCAAAGTGTACTATTCTCTACAGACGCACGACACGTGGGTTGTGGTGTCAGTGTTTTTAAGGAAAAA
The DNA here is from genome assembly GCF_945859705.1 of Episyrphus balteatus. Classification (NCBI taxonomy): domain Eukaryota; kingdom Metazoa; phylum Arthropoda; class Insecta; order Diptera; family Syrphidae; genus Episyrphus; species Episyrphus balteatus. The sequence goes on along the minus strand of NC_079136.1, from coordinate 87,590,812 downwards.
ATAACCTTTAAAAAGTTTCGTAACAATATCTTCATTCTATAATCTTAGTTGAGGTGAAAAGAATTAATTTCCGCATAAATAAATTACCTTTTCCATTAAATTGGCATACCTAATATTAGAATTTTCATACATAGAATAAGAGGAAGTGTAGTAGTTGCTTTTATCGTTTCTTTAACAATAAATTACCTCATTTAAAAGTTAAACAAACCAAATGGTTCTCTTAAGGTGAATTTTCACTTTTCAAGGACGACGAAAAGTAAGAAAGTTGTTCCTTTTTCGTGTTAGATTACCATTAATTTGAATGTTAGAAATTGGAATATCCATTTAATTTGCATTTTTTCTTTTCTTCAATTTTAAAGAAGACATTTTGCATACCTATTCCTCTTCAAAAGGAATAAATTTGTTCATTTAGATTTTTTTGTTTTCATTAAAATTTCAAAGTCTCACAAAGTGGTTTTTGAACGTTCCTTTGTTGTTATTGTTTTTTTTTTTTTTTTTTTTTCATGTTAAGGTGTAGTAATTTTGGACAAAATTTGTTGCTCGATTTGATGTATAACATACCTCTAATGGTGGATAAGTTATGCAAGAACCAAGAAAAATGTAATTTCGTTCACTCTTAACAATGGAAATGATTATATTGTTATTTGAAATACATTCATAAATGGTTTTTTTCATGCTAATGTATTTTTTATGACAGATATTAATTTATATACATGGTAATGTACAATTGCACCTTTTGTTAAATAGTATAATGTGGTTTAGTAGGTATTTAAAATGAAAAATGCAAGACACCCAAACTTTAAAAAAAAAATGCCTTGATAATTTCCTACCACAATTTTTACTTGCGATATAGGTACTATAGTCTATAGGGCAAGTTTAAGATTCGTAAAAAAAATCGAACTCGAGGTAACAATTTTACATGACATTACTATGATGGAGAATGCCAAAAAAGTGAGCCCGGCTGTTCTGTCTGTCCGTTTGTAAGTACCTTGAGCTACAGCCTAAACTACTGGAGCGATTTTGATCAGACTTGGTAGTTAACAGTTTTGGGTGATTCCCTAGAGGACAAATTGAAAGTTTTTTTTTAGGACCAAAACTAACGGTACCTGGCATATAACGGAAACAGAAAGGCTAATTTATTTAAAAACGACTCTAACGATGTTGATTAAAATTTGTTTGTTTAGTGTAACACATAAGAGACTTCTTTTGAAATAAACAAATATTTTTTGTACCATTATTAACGGTACCTGACATAAAACGGCTTTTTTTATTTATGAATTTCTCGTAAACGACAAAGCAGATTTTAACAAAAATTTTTATACAGAAACATTAAAATAAACGTTATGTAAAATTTAAAAAACTATTTCAAAATTTTTTTTTTGAAAAATCAATTTTTTGAAAACAGGTTGATGAATTTTATTGAAACTTCGTTTTTGTGTGTTGAATAATATTTTCTTAACTTTTGTATTGAAAAATATTGAAAAATTTGTATATACAGGGTATCCCAAAAGTAAAGGATCAAACGAAATATGCTGATAGGCCAACTTAAAGGCTCTCAGAATTTGGTAAATTGTTCATGCCAAATCCTTACGGTTTTCGATTAAAAGCATTTTTTGTGAAATTTTGAAAAATCTCTACCATTACCGAATAGTAAGAAACAATTAACCGATCAAAATATTTTTTATTTCATTCGCCATTTTGCTGCAAATTGATTAACAGTTCCAAGTTTTATGAAAACTCAATTTCTTACTTTTATTTCAGAGCAACACACCGAAAAAAATTTGTATTGTGTAAAACTGGTTTATTATTTTGAAAACTTGTTCCGGTATTGCAGTTTTCAAAAAGGTATAAAAGTTTCTGAAGTTGAAGTTCGATCGAACAATATTGCAATTTGAATTCAACAAAACAGGGGTTTTCAGAGCAAAAACAAACAAAAATAAACACATTTTTTCGAACTGTTGTTTGTTTATTTATCTTGGAGCAAAAGCCCCTATTTTTGTTTGTTATTTTCCTCTGAAAACCCCTGTTTTGTTGAATTCAAATTGCAATATTGTTCGTTCTAACTTCAACTTTGGAAACTTTTATACTTTTTTGAAAACTGCAATTCCGGGGCAAGTTTTTAAAATAATAAACCTGTGCCACACCATACAAATTTTTTTCGGCGTATTAATCTGAAATAAAAGTAAAAATTGAGTATTTATAAAACTTGGAACTGTTAATTAATTTGCAGCAAAATGGCCTATGAAATGAAAAATATTTTGATCAATTATTTATTTCTTATTATTAAACAATGTTTTAGTGAAAGAATAATAAAAAAAAAATCAATTATGGGCGGAGAAAGCAAAATACTGTTTCAGAGTTGGGATTTTTCGGAATTTCACAAAAACTGCATTAAGTCAAAAACCGTAAGGATTTGGGATGAACAAGTTACCAAATTTTGAGAGCCCTGAAGTTGGCCTATCAGCATATTTCGTTTGATCCATTTTTGGACACCCTGTATAATATAAATTATAAAAGAAAGAATTTCTATTGTAGATACCTACCAATTATATTTCTATTAAGGGTCTAGGCTTCAAATAATCCAATCATTTAGATATCTAATGAATATCACAAAGTGTTCAAAACCCTTAAAGCATATTTGTTAGATATTTTTAGATATCAAACATTTATTGGCCTGCTAAGTCCATCAAAGCTAGTCTTTCAAGGTATGTCTATGTATTGTATATCCTTCATCCTTTTGTAAAAGAACCCCTTTAATAAACGTTTTCCTCAACTCATTCAACGCCAATTAAGAAACGATTTAACTTTCTTTATTTGCCACAAAATTGATTCTTTAGCCTTTATTAAACCTTTGCCTTTCCATTCAACACTGCGCGTAACAACTTCAAAAAGGTTAAGCCCAAGGGTTAGACAACAATAAAAAAAAAAAATATGAAAAACCCAGTCAACATATTATACTTTGTGTGTCCTATTTAAGCACAAAATACCTGGTATTTGTTTTCCTCTTTAACTCAAGGCTTTTCCTAAACCCAACACTTTTAAACATTATTTAACCCATACCCCAAAACCCAAAGCATATTCTACCTACTTTTCAGAAAATATTAAACCCCCCCTTGTATGTAATTGAATACAAAATTAGAAACTTGCTTGAGCCTCAAATCAAAAAATAAAATAACCATCATTTTGTCAAGAAGGGGCGACGAGGTCCGGAAGCAATAAAAAAAAAAATCAAAAAAACAATACACTTGTTACATTCGAAAACATTGCCATAAACTCAAAACCTACTCCAGCGTGCGTCGTCATGCAATGGAAACAAACCTCTGGCTTAAAGTTCTTTCTAAGCAAAAGCAAAACGGTCGGCATAGCCAACATGAAAAACAACCCGGCAGCACAGTTGGCAACTAATTAATAACGAGCGTCGAGTAAGTTTATAAGAACTTTGTTGGAGTTTGGAGCTTGGAGTAACAATTGGTTGTGTTTGTGTTTTTGTGTTATAGGTATGTAGATATTTTCTATACTCTTGTTGGCAGGCATTAAACAAGGGTGGTTCTTCTGTACTTACCGAAATCCTTGAACTTTTCGGCCAAGGTAAAACTCGACTCTTGTGGGCAATAAATGTAAATACACAGGAATGTGAAAAAAGAAATTAACAACTTTTTTTAACATTATGTAGAAAAGTTCAACTTCATTGACAAAAGATAAAAAGTTTGTTTCATGTCAATTTTACTGGTATAAAGAAAAAAACAAATTATGTCATATTAACGGCAAAAAGGGTCTAAAAATAAGTGATAGTAAAACTGACGTTTTCTTTACTCAGTTCACCCTGCTATAACGCAAGGTTCAGTTTGTAAATCACTTTTTTAACTCACGTAATCATAACGGTTATTTGTTAATACTATAAGACTGAAGATCTTAATTGCATGTTGGAATACAACGAATATAGGTTTTTTTACACTGACTATACCTCTTCTCAAGTTAATAATAAAATAGGCAGAAGTTTCTAGCGCCTTTGCTTGATGTTTGATATTCGAAGTTACTATCGAATCAAGATACTTTGACATATTCAGGGCTAAGGCAGGGGCGTACACTCCCTTGGGGCAAGCGGGGCGGTGCCCCGGGGCCCCCGACCGACCCCAGGGCCCCCACTGGAGACAATGCAGAGAAGGAAACTGTTAGCATAAATTGAGTTACGAAGTAACCAGGGAGACAAATTATGTCATTCAGTGTAATGTATAATGCATTGGTAGCCACACAATATATGAACATTGATTTAAAAAAAAATGTTACCCCAGAGGCCCCAAAAAAAATAAAATTATAATTTTGTCTTAGGGCCCCAAAAAATATTACTTGAAAAATCTTTGCCACCACAAATAATACATTAGGGGCCCCAAAAAAGCAAAAAAAATATTATTTTTGAGGATCCTCAAAAGGGGTTCAAAACAATCAAATGGAAAATTAAATATAAATTCAGGGGCCCCAACATAAATACATCAGGGCCCAAAATAAAAACATTACGTTATTGGTGGCATTCCGAATATTACTTCAGAACAGAGGCCCCAATACCTATTAATTCTTGGCTCCAAAAAAATTATATTATATTTTAGGGGCCTCTAAGAACTTAATTTTGAGGCTCTAAAAATCATTTTTCAGAGGCCCCAAAATAAAAAAAATTATGTCTGATGATGGAAAATTAAATATGTATTTATTACTTCAGAACAGAGGCCCCAAGAATTATCAATTCTTAGCTAAAAATTTTTTATTTTAGGGGTCTCTAAATATTTAATTTTGGGGGCCCCTAGTACAAGTGTTTACTACTTTTATGAGAGATATTTTAAGTAAGTATAGCAAAGTGCATTACGAACATATTAAAATATTTAAAATAAACCTAAAAATAAATAAGCCATACAAAAAAAAAACCTATGGCGTATACGTAATTTTTTTTTTTTGTAACTAAGGGGCCCCCAAATATCAAAGGGGCCCCAAAATTTAGTCTTACCCCGGGGCCCCGCCGACTCAACGTACGCCACTGGGCTAAGGTAATTAAGTAGTGGTATTCCAGGCCTTTCGTTCTTGGAGTTATTAAGGGAAAGGGACCTGCGGCTTTTTGGTGGATTAAAGTTATCGCTGCGATAGCCTCGACATGTAAAAGATGCTGAATTGTATCCACCGTCTATTGCAGCAGCCATTTGAGTACCAGGGTACTGTTTTAGGATTCAATCCAGCAGAATATCCGATGTGCAAGTATCTTACTCAAAAGGATTTCGCGCTCACTCATGTTTTTATCGCCGTTACTTTGTGCAAGAGCCATTGAGTTTTTTTAAGTAAGTTTATTAGGTCTTTATTTTTTAATTTTATCACTAAGAAAGGCCACCAAGAAATTGAGCACCAAAAGCTTGATGTCTAGATCGGCACGAGACTGGACAGTTGTAGAGGAAATGTTACATTTATTGTCTTGAATTTGACTTAGGATTGCTGCACTTCTTAAAGTGATTTTCATGATATTGCAAAAGATTTCACCGAAACATTTGAAAGCACTAGAGAACACAGCAGTGTTGTTGTTGTTTCAATATTGTTTTTGAAAAGAATTGTGCTGTAACCCAACCCAAGTATTCTTTTATGGCATCGACGTGATGTGAGTTGAACTTTTACAAAAACAAAAAAGGCTTTTCAATCTTGGAGTCACAGGCAAACGTAGTCAGTCTTGACATTAACAAAGAAACTTTTAAATTAACCTGGAGTTTAATCGGACATAATCAGGATAATCTAGCACTGAAACCAGACAGTTGAGAAACTAAAACTTGCAAGTGGGACTTAAAATGTAGACCAAGCAGGATTTTACCTGGCAAGTCCTTGGAAGCAAGCAAGTGTAAGAAGATTTTCACAAACGGACTTTGATAGGGATTTAAAGCCAGAGCTTTAATATATTGTAATTAATATAGAATCACCGTATATGTAGCTCAATATACTATTTTTTCATTACACTTTCTAATATTTGTAGCAATTCTTTCTGAAATTCGGGTCACATCTAGTTGGCACTAGTTTTGTATTAGTATCCAAATCCTACATAGCCAAAAACTAAGCTGGTTCACTTCTCAGCTGGTTAATTTGAAAATGTTTAATTTTGCCAGCCACTGATAAATACTCACTTACCCATTGGCGATATAAGAGTCAAATTGTTGTGATTACACTAGGCTTGCGGTAGCAGCTTTCTTAATTCTCCTCTGGCAACCAACTAAATGTGATTGTAGCCAATGTACCAAATATTTACATAAAAAAACCTGCTAGAAGCTAGACTTTGGATTTCGTTATCAACTTTATTCAAAATTATCGTCTATAAGATTGCTTACAATCGCAAAAGCAATGTTTTCAATTTTTGGTTTTAAATTTTTAGAATGAATCATTAAAATTGTTTTCAGTTTTCTAACCAACTTCTTTTTTTATAATTTTTTTTTGCTGTTAATAAATTTAACACACAGTAGTGTTATGCGTGTATATGCTTTACATTGTGGTATAGAAATTTGTATTAGTAAATTCTTGTATTAGTATGCGACGATACTTTGTATCGTTCGTTTTGCTAAAACGCCCTACTATAATTCCTGCTAATCATTATCACAATATGCCATAGAGAAAGAAAAGGCTAGAAATAAATTAAAGTAAATAAATATAATGTAAGGGCCAGTTCGTGAGTTGTGAATGTCATCATGCAAAACAAAATTTCTTGAGAGAGAGAAATGAAAAAAGGGACTTTGGTCGATTTAGCAATAAGTATAAGAAAAGTTCTTCACGTTTTGATTTTGTATATTTATTGTTGTAATTAAGCTTAAGAAAGTAATTTCTTTTGTATATATTATATGTATATAGAGACTATAAAGGAATGCTAAAGTTCGTAAAATGAGCTTGAAATAAATTGTCTGTAAGCAATTTATTTAATGATAATAATGGATCATATGAAATGAGATGATTAAAGATTAATCTTTCTAGTTGCTTATAAGAGATTGGATTGGATGACTTTCACATTATCGAGATTTGTTAAGTCACAACTAGAATTGAATATTTAAGATAAAATTAAAATAAAGGCCAAATTTAAGGTCAAAGTTTCGAATTAAATGAAATACTAATGGAATATTAAGAATATGTAATAGTTATTTGAAATCAAAGTCGAATTTACTCTTCACAGTGATAATAAGTCATCATTTACTAGGTTCTTTCCAAATAATTTGAAATTGAATGGCTTGGAGAAAGACTGAATTTTACTTTTACCCTGACTGTATCCGAGAATGCTCTCCTGATGTTAAAAAAAATAAATTGCACGACTGGGGTCGCACGTACTTGCTCTTATGCTTAAAGTAACTATAATGTTAAAGCTTTTCATTCAAGAAATTTAAAATTTGATATTTTGAAGAAATTTCATAAGTAGTATAAAAAAATCAAATCTGTTTTTATAATTAATTAAACTCCGTTTTAAATTATCTTAAAAAAAATAAAAAATATGCCATTTTATTTCTTGTATAAAAAGGTATTTTTAGAAAAAAATTTTCGAAAATTGTAGGAGCCGTTTTTAAAAAAAATAATTTTTTATATATAAAAATTTTTTAACTTTCTTCAAAAAAAAAGTTGGTATGCCATTTTGAAGAAATAATTAATTTACACATAAAAACTAAATTTCAAAATTTTTCATTGATTCGTTTTCAAAAAATTGATTTTTCAAAAAAAAATTTTGAAATATTTTTAAAAAAACCAAAAATGCGTTTTTTGAAAATTTTCTAAAATTTTAATATTATCTTTACTTACACACTTTTGTATAAAAATTTTCATTTAAATCGGGTTAATGTTGTACGAGATATTCAGAAACGAAAAAAACCGTTCTATGACAGGTACCGTTAATAACGGTACAAAAAATATTTTTTTTATTTGAAAAGTTGGCTATTATGTGTAGTACTACACACAAAAATTTTAATCAAAATCGTTAGAGCCGTTTTTGAAAAAAATTAACTTTTCTATTTCCGTTATATGGCAGGTACCGTTAGTTTTGGTCATAAAAAAAAAATTTCAATTTCCCCTCTAGGGAATCACCAAAAACTGCTAACCACCAAGTTTGAAGAAAATCACTTCACTCGTTTAGGCTGCAGCTCCAGATAGAGACAGACACACAGACAGACAGACAGAATTGCCGGACCCACTTTTTTGGCATTCTCCATCATCGTAATGTCATGTAAAATTGTTATCTCGAGTTCGATTTTTTTTACGAATCCTAAACTTGCTCTATAGTACCTATATCGCAAGTAAAAATAAAGTGATCTGGTATATTAACAGTTCAAACAGCCTCAAGAACGCCACAGGTAAAAGACAAATACCGGGCTGTAGGATTGTGATAATTTCAGTAGCAGTTAATTTTCCACGAAAGCCATCTGCTTCATTTGCGAGGCACAATAAAACAAAATGAAAAAAAAAAAAAATAATAAATGTTACAGGCAGCCCCGATAAACAATTTTGGTTGTATAAGGCTTTACAGATGCAACTGTTGCTTCTGTAAAGCATTATAGAAGCAAAATTGCTAGAAGGGGCGGTAGCAATTTTGTTTAAACTTAAACGGTCACTACGGTGTATGTGTAACATTTTTGTTTTGTTTTTATTTTGTATACAGTATTTATAAAAAAAATTGCTTTTGCTAAAAAAGTTAAGGGAACCAATTGATGTTGTACCTTTTATTGACCATTACAATTATATGAAGTGGTTATATGAAGTTCAGGTTTTTAAAGCTCCATGTACTACATCATTAGCAAAGGAATATATAAATATATTAGAAATGCATTTAATTTGTTCACATGAGGCTTTCAGAATAATAATAGAGGAAGTTAATTTCTGTACAAATTCGACTCATTAATTTTTTTTCATCGGTAGCTGCTTTACATATAACCAAAATAGAAAAACTTGCTCAAGCTCAACATTTTTGAAGAGAAAAGTTTTAATACCCGTTAGGTACCTACATATATATTAAACGAAAATTTTCATACAGCCCAACGAAATCGTAAACGAAAATTTTGCTTTTCGTTGCACATTACGCAGCTTAACCAACGAAATTCTTACCAGTGCTGGAATATTTGGAGTTTTCTGTCGTTTGTCACTCACATTTAGCTGTCCAAGTTATTTTTTCTTGCTCCAACAGAGTTTTTTACTTGGAAAAATTTTCGTTTTGTTTCAGCAGCATACTAGACTTATTGCTTTGATCCAAAAAATTAGAAAAACTTTTAATTTTCAACCACTGTTTTCTTGTTCTTGTTTTCCGTACATTTTTTTTTTAAATTTTGAGTAAAACAAAAATCAGAGAATTTTCAAATACGGGACGGACACGGTAAATTTTGTGATTTTTCATCAAATTGCTATCGTTCATGTCAAAAGTCAGTTGTATTTTTAACACTGAAAAAAAGAAATAAAATTTTAACTTTTCCTTTTTTTTGTAAAAAAAATTGAACATTCAAAAGTATTTTCTGCGAAAATAGGAGTCAGAAAGATAAATTAAAAAAAAAAAATATAATGATGAGAATTCATACAGTAAACAATTAACTTATGAATAAAGACTTTATTTTAATTAAAAGTTGTTTTTATTGGTTTTTAAGACGGTTAAACACTAAAGGGGCGGTCTAGCCCCCACTTCCCCTATACATATATAAAGGTATGCATTCGTACAAAACAAAAAGTTTAGATAACATTTTTCCATGACATTCCGATGATAGAGAATGCCAAAAAAGTGGGTCCCGGAAGTACGTCTGTCTGTCTGTATACGAAGCTACAGCCTAAACGGGTGGACCGATTTACATCAAACTTGGTATGTAGCGTTTTTTTGCGACTCTCCAGGGGGTTTTTGAATTATTTTTTTTTGGAGGGCAATTCAATTTCAGATGCTGTTTTATTATTTTGAAAAACGATTTTTATTTTTATGTTTTTTTTTTTTGTTTTTATATAATAAGTACATTTACTAAATTTCTATATAAAAAGTCCTAAAAATTTTAGCAACTTTTATTATTTTTTCAAAATGGCCAATTACCAAAAAAAAATCAAATTGTTTTTCATCGTTTGGAGGTCAGAACAGTAAACAAATTTTTTTTCATAATTTTAAAAACAATTTTTTATATTTTGTTTACATATTTTGTATTTATCAAGCGTAAACAACACACCCTAAGCCAGCATTTACCATAAGAGCAAGTACGTGCATTTTATTTCTTGTTGTATAGGTTATCTTTATTTTTAAATACCAAATAAGATGAAAGGTAGGCCTAAAAACAAAAACTCCTTGTACAAGAAAATGCAAAAACACCAGCATTCAGTTAGCCTTAGAAATGGAACAATACAAAACTGGGTGACTTGACGCCGATTTCTGAGGTCAACCGGGCGAAATCCATCGAGATATATAAACAAAGGCAAACAATTTTCTTTTACGTTTTTAGGTGTAACTTATTTTATTTCATGTTCGTTAATGAGCGTGAAAGCCAAAATGTATCAACCAAAAGGAAATTTATACTTGAAATCTTATAAGCTATAACAAACTTAACCTATTTGAACATTTAAAAATTATATCAGAAATCACAAAAACTAAAATTTTATAATCGATTCTATGAACCATTTGTTAAAGCGTCTATTTTTGTCTCCGAGATTTTTTCAAATTTAAAAATTGTTAAATATAAGGCATCTTGTAACTAATCGCTCACGTGGAAAAAAGTGTCATCATATTTTTTTTAGTTCACCTTTAAATTTTTAAAGCATAAATAGTTTTTGGTAACTTCGGTACTTTAAAGATGAAAGCAAGAACAATTTTTTCGGTTTTACAATGATTATGTTTTTATCTGGAAATATCGTTTTAAAGAATAAAATTATATATTTTTGATGAAAATAAAATAATGCATTACCTTCTTACACATGAAAATATTTTTATTTTTTTAAATAACGATATTTTCTATTTTTTTAAAATATGAGCCGAAGGAAGAAGTATCAAGACATTTTTTGTAGAGAATTGAACTGATCTGATCCAAAAGTTTTGTGTGTAATACTTTTCAATATCTGTTTTCTTTTAAAACTAATGTGCAAATAAATGATATTTTCGATATTTTTTTGACTTTGAATAAACGGTCATGATGCTGTCAAGATTCGCTTAGGTATGGACTTTCAGCTACGTATAATGAATGTATTTCTTAAGTAAAGAAAATATAATTGCATTTAATAATCTTCACTTGCATTTTTTCTCAACAAATGTGTAAAATACTTGCGCGTTTTTTTTCGATTAAGTAAGCAGTTAACTTTTTTAAGGAAATTTTGACTTAAGAACTTCTAATAAGTTCTTTCAAATAGCGATGTTTTTGGCTAAGCTGAAAGTTTGTGATTTTTGAAAATCTCCGATTCAGTGAGTGCACTTTTTGCTGCTGGGGACTTTGTTGCTAAAGAAATGATTTTGGAAAGAAATTTTTCATAAGTAACTTGTTCTCTGTTTTGAAAATCAATCTACTTGTACAAACAAAACCAAAACATTCGATATTTGAATTAATTTTTTTATGTTTAACATTTCCCAGAATATTAAATTTGATTATTATTATTTAATTTTGCTTGTTTTCTCATTTTTCAAAACAAACACAGAAATTTTATTATTTGTTTTTATATTTTATGTTTATTTAGAAATGGTTTTCTCAAAAAAAAAAAAACAGAACATTCAAAATAAACAATTTACAAAAAAAAATGGTACACGTATTTTACACTACTTTAAAATTGTTTAGTTAAATTCATGTTTATTTATTTATTTGTTTTTAATGGCGCTTGAATCACGGTCGTTGACATAAATTTTCCAGAAATCTCATTCTATATTCTATTGTTTTAAAAATAGAAACACACTTCTGATTTGTATCCCACAAAAACCACTCGTTTACGACTCATATTGTTTAGTTGTACTTATTTGCTTGGCAATGAAGATACTTTTCTATCTTTTCCCAATCTGTTTGGGTCTTCTTCAAATTGAAGCAGATCAAAAATTAGATTTTCGTAGTGAGCACATTTCTGTTGAATTCTTTATTGCCGGTGAAAATGCCGACCGATCTCAGAACTCATTAAATGAGTTTATGGATAAGTTTTACGAACACCTACAACTGAATTCAACGCATGAGGTGGAAAATATATTTTTATATCTTGACCAGAGTCAAAACATTTCTATCGAATTTGGTGAAAATGTGAAGGAATTTTTTAATTTAGCCAAGAATGAGAGTGAAAGACTATTGGAAAGGCTTCAAAATATATCATCACCACCGTTGATTACAGAAAAGATCAAATCACAATTACTGGATTATTTTTCAGAAATGGAAATTTTTAAAGAAATGTTGTGTGAAATTCTAGATGATGTCACCGAATTCACATTGTATTCCTTACGAACAGTACAATCCACATTGTTGCAGTTTGGCGAAGCTCAAAACACAATTATTGAAAGACGACGACACTCACAAGAAGACAATTTTTGTCATAATAGTTTCACAGAATTTTTGTGGCAATCAGCTGGCGAGGTGATTCAATGTACCAATACACGATTGCATATAACATATGACATTTTTTCCATCACAAAACTGACCACATATCACGTTCTAAAAATGCTCGAACACCGCATTCAAAAAATTCACAATTGCTTTTTGTTTGGAAATTATTCGTTTCGTTGTCGATTTGTGAAAAATGCTGAAGTTGATTTTGAAAAGCTATACACTCGACTGGATGAGCTGCAGATGTATAATGAGAAGCAACGAAGGAAAATTTATAGGAATCGCCAGAGGGGTGGGTTTGTTAAGTGTATTCCACCAAATTTTCCCGATGGACAGATGACAGAATCTCTCAAATCGTGTTCTTCTATTTCGTCAAATAATATAGTTTTGCTAGAGTGAAAGTTAAGTGCTTGAAATTAATTGTTTTTCTTTAGATTTGTTTTTGGTATGTATTTTTTTTTTTTTACATTGAATTGAAAGTTGAAAAAAAAATAAAACTTACTTTGTTCATTGATTGCTTTTATTTGGATTAGAGTGAAGTGATTTTGAATCCTTGGCATGAGTGAAAAGGAGTAAAAGTAGTATAGTCGTGTTTTACCGTATATAAAATTTTATTAAGCTATGTACTGAATTACCAATATGGCATGACAAAAGTTATAAAATTTACAGTAGAGTGGGCGTAATATTTAAAAAAATGTCATGAACATAAGAATTGGAGCAAGTTATCAACAAGTTTTTTTTTTTATACAAAAGCTTAAAAATTGTTTTAAAATTTAAATAAATTTTTTGAAAACAGATAAAGCAATTTTTTGAATATTGTTTTTATGTGTTTTTTTTTTTAAACTTACAAGATAAAAAAAAAACAAAGATTTTGATAAATTTTTTTTTCAAAAACGTATCGTAATAGAATTTTTAATTCTAAAATCTAAAATAGCAAAAATCTGTTGTTAGTTAATGGTAGATTAAAGATTGGCATTCGAAAATTGAAATCGAAAAATCAAAATTTATTCGTCAAATAATAGTTTTTCCAAGGTAGAGCTGGGAGGGTTTTTTTTTTTTTTTGAAATTTCAATTTTTCACTTTTTGGGTAAGTACACTTTGAAGGAAAAAAGGGCTTATTTGTTATAGTAAAATAAAAATTATTCTTCTTCTTCTTCTTCCTTTTTTCTCGGCGCTGTTATGATCTCGATGTCGAGGGGATCATAACCTTCCCACGTTACTGCTTCACACTAGTGATCCGCCTGTGGGGTTCGCCGGGTTGACCTCAGAAATCGGCGGCAAGCCTCCCGGTTTTGTATTGTTCCGTTTCTGAGGCCAACTGAATGCTGGTGTTTTTGCATTTGCTTGTACCAGGAGTTTTTAGGCCTACCTTTCTTTTTATTTCGTGTTGGAACGTTATATGATATTGCTTTTTTGACGGGGTTCTCAGGATCTCTCCTTTGAACATGGCAATACCAACTGAGTCGGTCGTGTTCAATTTTTTGGGAGATGGTATTTTTAACATGAAGGCTTCCTCGGATCTTCGTACTTCTAATTCTATCAAGCTTTGTTACTCCTGCTGTCATGCGAAGCATCTTCATCTCAGCTGCCGTTAACTTACTCTCATACTTTTTGTACATTGTCCAACATTGTGAACCGTATGTGAGTGCTGGACGCACAACTGCGGTGTAGAGCCTTCCTTTCAGCTTAGGGGGCATTTTTCGATCACAGAAGATGGCAGAATTTTCCCGCCACTTCATCCACCCTACGCTTACGCGATGATTGATATCGTCATCACAAGTACCTTCGTTATTTATCAGAGACCCCAGATATTTAAACTTTTCACACTTGGGAAGCACTACACCATTCAAATAAATGTCAGGAATAGGCCTGTGTGGATCAGAAAATGGGCAGCATAGGTATTCTGTCTTTTTCGCGCTTATGCGGTACCCACTACCTTCTAGAACATCCACCCATACATCAAGTGCTCGTTGCAGGGATATCGGGTCTTCACTTATGATGGCTCCATCGTCAGCAAAGAATAACTGATGCACTTTTGGGTCCGTCACTTTGCCTTGAAGCAGGTAATCAAGAACGGTAATAAAGAGCAGAGGACTCAAGACGCTTCCCTGGTGTACACCTACTGTGATTTAGAATTCTTCGGTGACTCCAGCTGCACATCTTACTTTAGTAACTGCTCCATCATACATGTCCATAATTATCCGCACATAGGTTTCCGGAACTCCTCGTTGTCTGAGGGCCACCCATATCAGATCTCGTGGTTGTCGATCGAATGCTTTTTCAAAATCAACCAATGCCACATGCAAATCCTCCAAGGAATCTCGATGTTTTTCCATAATGATTCTGATACTCTGGATTGCATCTGTGGTTGATTTACCCGCAACAAACCCGCACTGGTCATCAGATAGCCTTATTATTTTTCGCAGTCGGCTACCCAAGACTCGCTCAACGATCTTCATGGTGTGTGACATCAGCTTAATCGAACGGTAATTATCACAGCTTCGAGTATCACCCTTCCCTTTGTATATTGGAAGAAGATAACTTTCCCTCCATTGATTAGGCATTCGATCACCTCGTATAAGCTTGGAAACAAGAACCATGAGCCATCTAGACCCGATGTCTCCCATCTTTTTCCAAAACTCTGAAGGTATTTCGTCTGGCCCAACAGCTTTTCCCTTTTTGGAGTATTTTACAGCCTCACTAACTTCTTCGACTGTGACATCGGATACTTCGCTTAAGTTAGGTGAAGCTATTGGAAAGTGTAGCCTTGGAAATTGTTCATTTAGAAGTAAAATAAAAATTATTAACATATTTAAAAAAAAACTCCAGCGTTATTTCATAAATTATATACAAAAGTATCAAAGTATCAAATATCAAAAGCATCGGTGAAGGAATTTTGGAGTTATGAGGGGCACCGACTAAAATGCGTCGTAAACGTGTTAGTCGGTTTCAACAAAATGTAAAATTGAGAAAAATTAAAAAAAAAAAAAAAAATAGCTCTTGGATTAAAAAAAATTTGTTTTTAATTTATTAACATAATTTCAAAAAATGGAGTTCAACGATTTTTAAGACATTTTTTTCTAAAAATTATTTGTTATACAAGAATACTTGGGTCTAGGATCGATAACATTCAAAAAATGTTTTTGCAATTTTAAAACACATTCTACCTATTTTATTTTTTAAGTTTTTATATTTCTAATAAAATTAAATTAAAACAATTTTTTTAATGAATTTTAAAATTTGGATTTTTAATATTCTAAGATTTTATTTTATCATAAAAGCAAATACGTGCGATAAAGGGTGCATTTTATTTTAATTTACCTACATTCACAAAATGTGAAATTTTTTTACAATTGGAAACTTTCGGCAAAAAAAAGATAGATAAAACAAATTTTATGACACATACATAACACAACCTTACAAATAATATTAAAATGATATAATTTTGTTACGTAAACCAGCCATTGCATTTAAAAAACTCGACGTTTACTCCCTGCAAATAGAAGACCAAATTTGGAACTCCGGAATTAGACCAAAGCAGTGTTGTCGGAGAATATTTTAGTGGCAAGGAGCCGAATTTGAAAAATCTTGGAGCAAAAAAAAAAAAAAACATTAGAAAATGGTCCATAAAAACTCATGAAATTCTTTTGCATGAGATTTTTTTCTTTTTTTTTTTATGTTTTTACCTCAGAATTTTTCACTGGGTGAACCGATTTTTTAATTTGAAATTTCAATTTGTCTTGTTTTGACTTTGAAATCAATGAGAAAATCTAACTGATTTTGGACTCAATTATTCACCCTCTTTTCCTAAGGAAAAAAATTTCTAATCATATTTAAAAATAAATTAACAATTTCTTATCAAGCATCAATGGTAGGGGCTTTGATTTTGTAATGATTTCTATTAGAATTCACCGACAAAGAAATTCCTACAAAAGACTTTTCACCTCTCAACTATTTACGTCAAATCCAGTTCCGGAGAATCACCAGTCAAGCAGATGAGTTAAACTTAAGTTAACCTTATTCCCTCTAATCGATATCAGCAATACACACAGATACACTCTGATTAAATTAAAGGGGCAAACCAAATATAGGGGCAAACCACATATGAAATAAATTATAGACACAAAATATATGAGACGAAGAAAAAGATAATGACATCTCGATTTGCTATAAATCAAAAACGATAGGAGAAGAGGTTGTGTTTTTTTGTGCACAAGACTAGTTCGTCGTAGAATAAATAATCTACATCACAAACGTTGACAGCGCGCAGTTAACAGTTATAATTAGCTTAGGAAACACGTTTTTTAACGCTCCAACAAAATGCAGCTTTCGACTGTAATAATTTACCTATCGGTTTTATTAATGTCGGTATTCGTAATTGACACAAAACAATTTAAAAACAATGACGTATCCGTATCCGTGGATTATGGTGACAGTGAAATGTCATCAGAGTCTACTTCAGTTCTAACACAAACTTTGAATGATTTGAGCGCACTAGTTCGCAATATTTTGGACTATTTTTCATCTTCTCCCATCCGAGATGATACACTAATACTACTACATAAGACAATTAATAAATTAACAGATAGCTTGGAAGTATTCGGAGCTAAAATGTTAGATGCCACTGAAGTTGTCACCAAAGAAATATTCATCAGTTTAAAGCAGAAATTGAAAAACATTGAACAAGAATACCAAGACTTGTCACGATTAACAGATGAGAAATTCGAACGTGTAATTATTTATGTCAACAACACGATGATGGAGCAGTCATTGAACATGGAGGTTTGGGCAGGTAAACTCAAGCGTCAGTTACGTTCAATGAATGACACGACAGTTTACCGGAAATTATGTCCAGCCATTGATGCCCTAATTAAGGATACAACCGACGAATTATCCGGATGTTGCAACATTGTGATTAAACCAGTGCGATCGATATGCCGCAGTGTGAGGACAATTTTGCGGGAAACCTTTCAAGTGGTCGCCGATGTTGTTGATACCGTCGACAATTGTATATTTAGTGAGAAAAAATTTGACAGCATGGTAATATCGTGTGTAGAAGATATATACGATGAAATGAGTGCTCTGACAGATCGAGCGACAGCATTGCGACAAGCGCTTTTAACAAAATTACCAAACAAGATAATGTTGTCGAACTTTTGCATCTCAATGGTGTCTGTGCAAATGGCGACCCGGAAGAGTAATGTTGAAGAGCAGATAGGGTATTTGAATAACTGATATGGAATATCAAAAAGAGAGAGAGAGAATAATTATTATTACTAAAAATAATCTAATGTAAATAAAAACTTTATACCTACATATTTTTTGCTTTTGTAAAAAAAATAATCAATAAAGAAGATAACAAAACTTATTTAGTTGTAGTTTTATTGAGATTGTTTTAAGAATATTTTGCAATAATTTGTTGTTTTTTGTTGTTGTCCTTTTTGTTCTTTGATTATGAAAATGATTTATAATTTTCACAGGACACAAGACTATATTTTGAAGAATAAATAAATAAATCACACGTTTTTTTCTGAGAATTAATTTATTGAGGATAATCACTTGAAAAAAGTTTGATCAGGGCGCCTTCTTTCACCTGATTACAATAGCACTCATGACAAACGTTTTAACAGCGCCACAACACCCAACAAACGATCCAAAAAAAAAGACATTATTACGGATTTTAAGGCTCTGGTAACTACTTTAAATTACTTGCATCAAAATGCTCTATCTCTATTTACTTTGCAGCTTTTAGACTTGGTTGATCGAGTTTGCAATGGCTTTAACAATCACAATCTTAACCATACAAGCTTACTTCTCCGTCTCCATAACTAAAACCTGTCAAGTATATCAATCATGTTTCAATTTAAGTCAGGAATTCTAACAATATCTTTGACGTTCGTTTAATATAAGGACATAGACTTTATCTGTGAACAGCTTCGTTCCAGTTCCCTCGGAGAACAGTTGAAAATATACCTAGACAAGAAGTGGAAAACACTATTAATGCTTTGAGGATGTAAGTGTAGGATGGCCTGTAAGTGTGATTAAAAATAAGCCAGGAACACTGACTTTTGGAGAAAAAAGAAAAGAATAGGGATCACTCAAAGAAGGTGATCGAGTCTACGTATTGACAAAGTTCTATAAAGTGGTAAAATGATCATTCTGGGGCTAACAAACCAGCCTATCGAGAATGGGAATACGGTAGAAAATATTAAATATTAATATAAGCTATAGTTTTAAACAGCTAAACAAAATTTTGAAGAATTTCCTTGAGAAACTACACGAAATTAGAAAAAGTAGGTATGTGTGATAGTGAAAAACTCCAAAAAAGGAAAAGCGGTTTAATATTGCAAGCATTGATTAGACGTTGTAAAAAAACTTTCATAAAACATCGTTTTAATCAAAGTTGAATCACCTTTGAAAAATATTTAAATTGCTATCCAGCCTCTCTTCCACATGAGTCTAAACAATTGCGTAAGATTACCATAGTGGAATCCTACCTGCTGCGTCAAGGCACAGAAGACACAGTTCAAAAGCCAATTACGTTTTGTACATGCAGTTATACTACACTCCTGTTCGAAAATAACGCACATGTTCTTACGTTTTTAACCTTAATTTAAATGACTTAAACATTTTAGTTTGTATTTTTGTGTGTTTGCTTATTGTAGGTACCTATTATAAGTAGTCGAATAAATAAATAACAAAAATAAGTACATAAGTACATTTTAACTGAAAACTGATATTCAGATAATTTTTAATTTGTAAGAATTAAAAATAAATTCTTTCCAATTCTTTCCTCGTCTAGCTTATATGTATGACAACTTGAAGTCTTGTGTTCATTCCAGGAACAAAGCTTAAAATGTATGTTTGCAAAATATTCTTCAAAACTACTTTTACTACAGTTTTCAGCTAATCAAGACAGTTATCAGTCCAATTTTAAAAGTTTCGCGCGAGGCTTGACAGACCAGGGGCGTATACAGGATTTCTTCTTGGGGGGGGGGGGGGGGGGGGGAGTTGTCATGCCAAATTTTTTTTTACAACAGTTTTGATAGTAGGCATAAACTTGAAAATGTGCTATTTGAATTAAAAATATTAAAGTTTACTCGTTTTGAATATCGAATCGAGCAGTTCCGAAGAGTTCTAAATATAACCAAACAAAAACGTTGTGTGATTCGTTTGCTTTTGTTTAGGGTTCAACCTTAAGTCTAACCAATTAAGACCATCCTGTCCTTAAAGTACAGTGTAATGTATAGGGATAGGATTTTCATACACTTAAAAACGAAAAATATGCGCTCAAAATATACTCTTAAAAAAAAGTATGCACTTTAAATATGCTTTTAAGGCCACATGAATTTGTAAAATATCAATATTTTTTTAAATTTATAGAAAGATTTTACGTAACTTTTATGAAATCTATATACGAAACCATTTCCGAGTTCAAAGATGTAACTTTTTGGAAATATTGGGGTTTTCAATAACGAAGAAAAAAAAAATAACAAAAATAATAAAAAAATTATTAAAATTATTTTAAAATTATTGGGGTTTTCTTTAAAAACAATAAATAAAATTGGCGAAAATGTACTCTTAAATAATCCAATTTATCATTTGAGCGTGTTTTTTATGAGTTTGGACAATGTTGATTTGCCAGTTTTGCACAGCATTTGCTTACGTTTTTGACTTTTTTCCAATTGACTTTCAGTCACTTTTAGTCAAAAATTTTAAGCGTGAAATTTCGTTATTTTTGCCAATTTTTGCGAAAATATGCACGAAAAACATGCATTTATTTCCAAAATATGTCAAAATATGCATAAAAAAAATGCTAATAAATGCAAAATATGCAAAAATATGCAATAACGACTGATTGAAATTTAAAGGAAATATCCTGATTCGTGTACATACTTCGTTGCCATGCTTCCGAGGTGTTCCTAAAAAAACATGCATTTGCATGGAAACCCGATCCCTAGTAATGTACAAGTCCTTCGATTCAATAATTTGCCTTTAAACAACTCTGCATTGTTTTCCGATAGTCCAGAATTATTTTATAAGTTAAAATAAAAATCATTTTAATTTAATAACACTGGTAACTTTCGAATTAATTGTCTTCCTAACCTCAGGCAAACGAATCGCAAAGTTTTTCCAAAAAAATTGTGTTTGAAAATATAATTTTTTTTTAATTTTGTTTTAAAATTGTATGCTAGTTTTAGGGTAGATATTTTTTCGAAATTTCAAACGCCAATACTAATTAAAGAAATGCTTTAGATCATTCACTAAGGATTTTACAATTTTCGGCTCTGATTTCGTCAGCTTTGAGGTATTTATCGGCGGTTTAAAATATAAAACATATTCAGTTATATTTATTAGATTTTCTTAAATTGATTATCGAAGGATATTTTAAGTGATCTAAGCTTGCTTAAATATTTAATTTGCCTTTAGACAAGCTTGCTTATATTCGTATCTATTTTATCGGTTTAGTCAAAATTAAAAAAATATTTGGATTTTAAATCCATACAAAACTCTACAACACAGCTTAACTTGTAGCCTATCAATGCCTTACATTATCGAACGAATCAAAATAATACTAATCCAGCATAGCGGTTGCTATATAGGAAAATAGTTGGTTTGAATACCGAAAATTTTTTTCACTTTTCATTTTCGTTCATGTTCTAAAACTTCGACATTTTGCAAATCACATAACAATTTTTTGTTTATGTTTTGAGTTCTTGGGGGGGGGGGGGGGGGGGGGTCATGACCCCGTGACCCCCCCCCCCCCTGTATACGCCGTTGTGACAGACACACTTCAGCAACTTCTCCACCCACATTTAATTCCATTTCTTGAATTAAACCTAACTCTTGCTTTATCTTAGAAAAGAGCCATTATACTGAGATATAATGTACCTAATAATTTTTTTTTTAATAGGTAAGTGGGGTGTGGGTTAAATTTGAGCAGGAGTTTATGAAGATTCCGGTGTGTGAATCTCTTAGTTTCCTTTATGGTAGTAAGTACGCATAAGAATTTGATTCCAAAATTATTGAAATATGTATTTTGAAAAACAATTTAAAACAAATTTGAGTACGCAGTTTAATAGGTGTAAGAGTCCTCATTAACTCTGCAAAAAGTGCAAAAAATATGATTTTAAGAACTAAAGAAGTTGTAATCTTTTATTGAACCTCACCTTTTATCTCTTCAAAATTAATAATCATTTTTATCAAAAAACAAAACCGACTTCCATGGATCAAAACTGGGTTTTATGGTTTCTCTAATAGTTTCTATGGCCAAAACTGAACGATGGGACTACACTGCAGGCACCAGCTTTCCAATACAAATAGAATTATCAAAATTGTTTCACTCAGTCCAATGTTATGAGGTAACAAACATAAAAAAAATACAGACGAATCGATTACCTCCTCCTTTTGGAAGTCGGTAAAAAATACTCAATTCCGTTGAAATAAAGTTTAAAAAAAAAACTGAAAAAGTTAAATCGAAAATTTAATTTTTACGAACCAAAAATAATTGAAAATGAAAATTTTAGTTTAATTTTAAGCTTTATTTTTAATAACTACGGAATTTCTGTATCCATGACTCACAAATAAATTCGGGCATTATTGTTGACATTTATTCACAAAAACATATAAATTCTTTTTGTAAGCTACCAACCAACTAGCCAAACCAAGTATGTAATAAACTTATTTTTATTTTGTTGTCATGAAAATATTCTTGCTTTAGTTTAAAAACATATATATTTCAAATTATAGAAGAAAGCAGAGCAGAGAGCATATGGTCAGAGTCTCTGTGTAACATAAGGCCTTGCCTCCAAGGATATTTTGTTTCGTCCTTTTATGGCTCGGAATGTCGGAAGAAATAAAATCCTAAAGCAACATCTATTTCAAGGAGCTCATATAAAGTGAAGTTTATTCTTACTTACTCAGGCATATTATGTTATTTTTTTAAGACTGCATGTGTGCTACAAGACATATACATATAGACCAAACTAAGAGCATCTTTTCAAACATATGTATGTATGTATATTTATAGAGCTACAAAGACAAGACAAAAAATTATAATCCTTGAGTTTTAGTATAGCATAGAAATAACGTCAAAGGACAAACGAGTACAAATGGAAAAGGAAACCACTGACTCATGATACAATATTCGCTATATCATTATAAATTTCAGTTGGTTTACATATCACCGACATGCTTTATAATTGGCCTGAGACTGAGATTTCCCTGCTGCCGATGCCGTACCGCCCTCCGGCCACCGCACCACACCTCATCACATAATTAAGACGCCAATCAATTTAGCTATTTCCATCTTCTCGCAGCCATACTTGACACAATGTTACACTTCAAATTACTGATTATAATCACTGATTTCTAATTATTATTATTATTATAGACTTTAATAAATCATCAACACTCTGGCTGTTTGTCTGTGTTGGTCGTTGTTGCTGCATTCATCGTTTCAACGCGAAATTGAAGATTGAGTATCTTATGATGATGATGCAGATAAGCTTATACCGACGACGACAGACACAAATACCGACAGTTATTGAGATTAAGATTAAGTCTATAGTGTTCAACTTGAGAATGTGCATCAGTGTTATTAAATTCATGACAATTTGATATTTAATTGGAAAACACAAAATTAATTACAATAAATATTTATATTGTTATTTTGCATTAGGTACCTATTTTTGATTGATTTTATTTATCTGATTTCAATGAGATGAAATGGGAATATCAATAAGTTGGATTTTGATAGAGGCCTTTATTTTCATGCAATTATAAAAGTCCTTTACTAAATACAATGCATTTGGTACAATGGTACCAACTTTGAGTTTATTCTTGATTATCTGATGACATCTAATTATACATTCGTCAATCAAACATTAAACAATAATGGTTAAGAATTAAAAAAAAAAAATTGGTCCTACAAAATTCTGCCTTGCACCAGAGCTAAACTTCAGTATATTTTTAAACCTGTATGTTTTTCACCAGAGTGATTTTTTTAAGGATCAGCACATCTTCAGAGCTTTCTAAAACCCTTAGATAAAACCTCTAAGCAATTCATATTTAAAAAGTGAATTTCTGCTACGAAATCATGCGTTTTAATTTATTAATGGTAAAACGTTGTGCATTACAACAATTTCTAACAGTTAGCGGCACTTTTATCACATTATTCGTTATTTTCGGTCCAATCAATTTGTAACACAAAACAAAAGAAAAACATATTTCGTTATAGTAGGTAGTTGCTTGAGAGCCAGATAGAGTAAAAGTTGATTGGTATGAAAAATGTATTGAAGACTGAGCTCTTTTGACACAAGATTGACAACTAATTAATTATGCAGCATATTTTTTATGCTTTCAAATAATTTGTGATTCCTTCTTGTTTGTTAGTTGATGTGTTTTTGTTGATTAATATTGTCTTAAGGCTTGATAGATGCGGTTTTTTTTTTGCACAGCTATCGTAATGTCATGTACCACAGTAGAAAAAACAATATGCAACTGCATGCCGATGAGATAAGAAATAAAATCTAACTGCGAATAGCATTTTGAAAAAAATTATGTATTAATTTGTTTTTTCTTGATATTGGCGAGCGGATATAATTATTTTTAAAATATTGGTAGATACATGGAAAATGTTACTACGACGGTCAGCTACCAAAATCACACCTAATGTAGTTTTTTTACTTCAAGTTTATTTTCCAGCACTACATGGGTTATCTTGGGATTCGAATTCTGGTTCTCTAGTGCAACAGGCTCAGGCGCAACGTCAGCAAGTGTCACGGTTTTTCGTGCATTGATTTATAAAATGAATGAGATTATCACAATAAAGTATAATTTAGCACATTGCTATTTAAAGTAAAAAAAAGGAGCAAGAAAACTAAAATAAAATGCACAACAGTTTCGTACGTAATTGCTTTTTTTGGTAAAAGTAGGTTTTAATGCAAAAGCTTATATTTACTCAAACACCACTTTCAATAGTTTTGACCACTACTTTGTTTTGATTTCTTGTAGTAAAAGAATTTTTTGTATTGTATTGTATTTTTTATTGTAGCAGAATATTTTTACATTTATCTTTTCTTAAACTATATTGCACAATTTACAGAGTTTTGGTATAAATCTACCTTACTACCGAAAATAATTTTTATTTTTATAGCAAAACAAGAAGAAAAAAATAAATAAATGACTTGAAGGAAAAGCTACTTAAAAACCTTCATAACAAAATGGAAATTAAGTACCAATCAGATAGGAAAAGGGAAGGTGGCGAAGCGTAATTTTCAAACCAAGCTTTAAGTTTTACATTTATATGAATTTTATATGTTGTTTTAAGATATAAACACAATGAAATACAACATTTGAAAAATGGATTTAAATATGTATAATAAACAAACAAAAAGAATAGAATAGAAATTTTTTATTTTTTTTTTTTTAATAAATTAACATGAAGGAACTAAAAAAACGACAAGGAACAAAGCAAATAAATAAATAAATAAAAAAACAAATAAATAAATAAATAAATAAATAAATAAATAAATAAATAAATAAATAAATAAATAAATAAATAAATAAATAAATAAATAAATAAATAAATAACTAAATAAATAAATTAATAAATAAATAAATAAATAAATAAATAAATAAATAAATAAATAAATAAATAAATAAATAAATAAATAAATAAATAAATAAATAACTAAATAAATAAATAAATAAATATACAAATAAATAATAAATAAATATATCACAGTTTTTTTTTTTTTTTTTTTTTCTTAAGAAATATTATATAACTATAAAGCAAGGTTTGAAATCAGTCTATTTTCAGATAATTCGCAAGATATAGCATACCGTTCAAATATATTTGTAAGTCTTGAAGACACTAGTTCTGTGTTAGAAATTTTGTGAAGTTCGGATGTTGAGAAAGACCATGGAAGATTTAGAATCATTTTCAGAACCTTATTTTTGGCAATTTGAAGTTTGCGAATATGACTAGATGCACATTTCCCCCATACTGGTGAGCCGTAAAACATGATTGCTTGAAAGATTACTTTAAAAATCAGTAGCTTATTTTCGTTTGAGAGTTTTGATTTGCGATTTATAAAAGTGTAAAGAATACTGACGCATATGCGAACCTTTTTAATAATTTCTTGAACGTGAAATCCAAAAGTTAATGTTTTATCCAGATAAACTCCAAGATATTTTGCACTTGAACGCCACTTAGTTCTAATACCATTAACTACAAGATTATTGCTAGGCAAGAAACAGGCTTTTCTTTTTCGAGTGAAAAAGATAGTCTGAGTTTTTGAAGCATTCATTTTAATCTTCCAGTCGAAAAAATAATCTTGTATTATATATAATGCAGATTGCAGATTGGTTTCAATATTGAAACCAATTGAATCTGATGAATATATACAGGTATCATCTGCAAATATAGCTTTTTCACAATTTGTTAAGCATGGGAAATCATAAGTAAAAATGGTATACAAAATTGGGCCCAATACCGATCCTTGGGGGACACCTGCCAAAACAACATAAGTATCAGAAAACCAATTATATTAATCGAGACTTTGAACTTTCTTTCAAGCAAAAATGATTGAATGATTTTAATTAAATATATTGGAAAATATAGTCTTAATAGTTTATGCAGTATAGCATTATGCTAGAAAAAAATCCGTAAATCCGTTTATGTTTTAAAATATTTTTTTGTATACAAAAACTAATTTAAAAAAAGAACCAATTGATATGTCATTTTTAAGAAAGTTTTAATCAACACAAATAAATTTCAAAAAAATCATCAACCCGTTTTCAGAATTGATTAAAAAAAAAATGGAAATATTATCAAAAAATTAAAAAGATGTGATTTCTTAAAACTTCATAAGATAATAATGTTGTTATTTTTAATGTGGTTCTAAACTTATAACGAAGGGTGTATATCGCAAATAAAAAGAGTAAAAGCAAAAAGGTTCATTTTAAAATTTTGAACATTTTTTGAGTAAAAGTTTAAAACCTGTGTTGTCAAACTAATTGAGAAGATAGTCTGTTTTGTTTCCATTTAACATATACATAGGTACCTGGATATAAATGCTTCATTCCAAATATAATTACATTAAAACGATTATACTCGTACTAACCTGAAAAAAATAGAAAACAAATATTAATCATCAAACATTTTGAAAAAAAAAAACATTTTTATTTTAAGATAATTTTTTGTTTTAACTTCTTCCAAAAAAAAATGAATCTAAAAGTGAATCCATCAAAATTTTGGTATTACAAAAATTTCGAACTATTTTTGGTTAATAAATAAATATTTCAGGTAAATAAATAATTAGAAACTTTCACCAACATCCTCCATTATTTTGCACAATTGGGTTAGTGAATGTTCAACAAAAGTCACTTTTTACTCAACGATTAACTTTTCCCTTTTTATTTATTTTTTTTTTAGAGGGTCACTGTGGTGTATGTGTAACATTTTTTTTTTATTGAATAATCTTGAGGTTTATGCAAATTGTTCTATTCTTGAGTATTTAATCAAGTGAGTTGATCTTTGTTCACCCGCTTCTAACCTTTAAACGGTCTTAATGGTTATCCGAAGTGGTGCATTTACATGATTTAGCACAAAAAAAGCTAGTTAAGAATCTGTTGAGAAAAAAAATGTTTTAGCTAACAAAAAGCTAACCATATTTCGATTATCACTTTTTTTTGTAGAGAAATTCTTAAGTATCCTTACAATTTTGTTTTAATAATAATTGTATCATTAAACTTCTTAAATAAAGTAATCACAATGACTTGGATATGGTATTGAGGAGAAAAATTGAAAGTTTGAATTTCCAAAACTCAAAAATAGCATATACGAAGTGACAAAAAAACACCATACAAATCGACGATTTTTATCATATTTTAAATTGAAATTAATAACAAAAAAAAAAAAAAATATCAAGCAAAATGGTTACTGTTTTTGTTTTTAACAAGTGTTCCTTTATCCTCTTAAGCCGAATGTCACAAAAATTATCAATTTTGATCAAATTTAAGGTAGGCTGGACATTGACCCATTCTTATTCTCAACACTTTTACATGTAAACATAATCTCACAAATTCTTTTTGATTGTATATCTTTAAGAGATACATTCACTGATCTGAACCTTCAATTAAACATGAAGCTGCAACCACCAAAGTGATTCTACAGGTAATCCCACTTTATCTTTGAGATTTAAATTGCAAATATTATCACATCTAACAAGTTACACAAAAAAAATTAATGATTGACTTAAACTTTGTTGCAAGAATAAATTTATGTAGATTTTCCTTTTCTGTTCCTATCAACAAAAGAGTGATTGAATAAATAATTCTTATGTTGGTCTGACTTGCCAAAATATTTGCTTGATTTCTTGTTGTGTTTTATATTTATTCAACCAAAATTGAATTTTATTCAGAATCTCAAAAAAAAAAAAAAAGTAAACTCACACAAAACTGACATGGCGAAGTTTATTTTGTCACTTCGATGACAAAACAAAAAGAGAAAATGTAATTTCATTCAACATCAACATCCTGCTGATGGTTGAAAACCTTCACTTAATAACCTCGATAGTTTTTCCTTATACAGACATTGATAATAAAGCTGTTTTTATTCAACGGTATTTTTATGTAAATTTTCAAAACCCCTCACATTTTTATGTATATGCGCAATATGCATATAAGTTCTCTTGGCTATAACTATAATTATCCTCAATTAAGCGAGGTCCAATATTTTTTTTGTGCAAATTGAACATTCGCCCCCAAGGAGCTTTAATACAAACAATTTTTCTTTTTCATTTTTCAAGGAGCACATGTTTGTAAAATTATTATTTCTCTAACTAAAAACACTCGTCCATAACTTGCACTTAACTTTCCCAAAAAGCAACATGCAATAAAGTTAGTTACACACATTCAACATCACCATGACTCTCTTTACCTGTAAAGTAATTTGCCAACAATTTGCATAAAGACGAATTTAAAATACCTGCCCGGGTGGAACTGTTTTGACTTTGCATAAATATTTATAAGAACCCATGTTTAAGCATTGTCACTGTGCAAGAGCACGTACCTACAACCTATGTATGTATGTAAAGTAAAATGTGTACAATGTACATGTTTCTTGACAAAGGAAGAAAAAGCGCTCCTGGCACTTGCAAAAGTTATGTGTATAATTTTATATTTTCATACACTCCGTTGCACTTGATTAAAGTTTGTTCGTTTCTAGTTTGTACCTAGTTCTTTCTTTTAAACTTGTTCAAATAACTAATATTTAAGAAAATAAATTAAATCACACTGTTAGCTCAATTAAAATAGACATTTACCTTCTGACTATGAAAAACACCTCCAAAAATTAATTTCAAAATATGAATTTTTGCAGTTCTTAGCGTAAGGTTGTTTTTTTTTTTTTAATCTGTGATCTGTTAAGTTTTAAAGCATTGTTGTCAAAAGAAAATCCTTGGGATCATGACACTTCCCAGTCATATGATTTCTTATTCATCAACCTCACCCCCTTTAGAAGTCATGACCCCACAGATTTGCAGATAAAATTAAAGAATTACAGACAATCAGCCCTATAGAGGTATCCGTTCGGAGAAAGCTCCGAAACGACAGCCCATTCTGATCGGAACTTACATTTTTTTCAAGGTATCCACTTCTGAACAAAAAAAATAAAGTATACAATCGCATTCATTTGGAAAAATCCAAATTATAGTTAAATTTTTTTATTTTTTTTTTCTGTGAAATTCAGCTTTTCTGAAAATATTCCGCAACTATTTTGTGTCGGAGAATTTCCGATGAAATTCAAAGCACAACTTTCAAAAAGTCTTTACTAAACACACTTGAGGAGCTGATTTCCAAAACCAGCTATGGGAAAAAAATCGGAAAATGAGATATGCTTATGCATGTCATTTTTTAGGGCTTTTCAACGCGCGCCTGATCCAATTAAAAATAATTTTCTAAACAGCACACAGATTCTTCAATGTCAAAAAACGACTTTATTTCCAAAACAGCCTATTGAACACCAAATGTTTTCTCCAAAATGGCCTAAGCAAAATGTTCTTTCCAATAAGGCCTCTTCAGTATAAAAAATATCAATTTGGCGTATGATAAAATGCCACATTACGATGATGTAGGAGTAACAAAAGTAGTTTTCGTCATTACTTGGTTCCGTCCGTCCATATGTACACCGTGCTATTACCTAAACGGTCTAACGATTTTAATTAAATTTTGTGTACTTAAGGGTTTTAGTAAATAATATTAAGAATCTGTGTTTTTAGTTTTTCTCAAAAATTTGGATAATGGAAATGGCGTTGTGGTTTTTTGGGAAAATTGACTTATTTTTTAGCATATTTCGTACCATTTTTTTTTTTCAAAATTAGCAGACTGTTATTTCTTATCATTTAAAAAAATGAAATATAGAGCTATTCAAATAACCAAAATAGACACTCCAAATTACAAGAGCAAGTACGCATTTTAATTCAATTTCATTTATAAAAATGTATTTTTTTTTCTTGTAATAAACTTAAAAAACTAATATTAGGTGTGTTTTTTTGTTTATCTATATAGATTTTGTGCAAAAAAACGACATCGGGAGTTTTGAAATCCATGCAAACATTTGGCACCACTGTACATACACTTTGACAGCTGTCTGTCAAAAATGTTGCTTTTGTTTTTTTTTTTATATTTTAACTCCGAAGTGGGAAGGCCATTATATCCATGTTGGATTAAAAAAATTTTTTTTTCACAAAAAACCGAAAATCATTGGTATATTTTTAGCTACATTTTAAGACCATAACCATTAAAATTAGTTGCGTCGTTCTTGTGTTATAAGCGTTTGAAGGTAGCCATATTGAATTTTATTTCGATTTTGTGAAAATCAAACGTGGAAACTTTTTTATTTTTATTTCTAACTTTTCGAAAAAACTTTGGTAATTTTATGTATATATTTGTTCAACAATCTTATCAGGATCCATTTAAGACTTTTATCTGAAAAGTGCATTGCGTATATAACGAAATATTAACATTTCAATGCAACTATGTCAAACAAATTTTTTAAATTTTTTTCTATGAGAGCTTTTTTCAAACCTTATTTTCTTCGCTTTTTTTTTTGTTAATATTTTCAGATATTTTGTATGAACACAACAAATAAAGTACCTTGGCACTACTGTTTTTATCCAGAGAAAGTAAAATCTTTATAATTATCTGGATTTTTCAAAAATCTATACAGATAAAGTTTTTGTTTTTTTTAACACGTAAATTTTTTCGATTTCAAAAATCTCGATGTCGTTTTTTTGCACAAAATCTATATAGATAAACAAAAAAAACACACCTATTGATAAAGGTTTATTTACAAAAAATTTAAAAAAAAATCGTGATTTTACCTGCAAAAGAAGATTTTTTTAATAGTTTTACTTCCAAAAGAAGACATAATTCAATTATACTTTATTAGCCCAGGGAAATTAGTAATTTAAATCGCATTTTTCGCGGGACAAAATTTTTTTCATGGAATGTGTTCGGGTGGTTGTCCTTATCATAAAAGTCAATTTGTTGGGAAAATTGGAGGTTGGGAACAGCCGCCATCTTGGAAAAGAGATTGGTAGCGTTTTTATTGAATAGCTCCATTGTTATTCATTTTAACAGAAAATGACAAAGGTAGGACTTATTAACAATAAAATTATCTAAACAATGATATACAAAACAATTCCGTGAGTTGATTAAATAAAATTTTATAGTTGGTCAAAGTGCGGGTTTGTATCGCAAGGTTGGGACAAAATGACATTTTTTCATATATCTGACGAACTTTTGATTTGTTTGGATAATTCTTCAAGAATGTATTATAGTACTTATAATTACCTATAAAATGAGCCCACAATCGTTATTGTAACCATCGTATTGTAGAAGTAATCTAACTCCGAAACTCTCCATGTACTAGTCAAAAGTGAGAAAAAAGCTAGTTTTTTGCTAGTAGGCCGAGAAAATTTTGGGAGTAGAGGTATAACCAAAATATAAGTACGCAGTTTTGCTGCCATACTCGTGTTAATGTCGATTTCAAAGGTCTGACAACTCTAATTTTGGGCTTTATACGGTTTTTGGGGGGTTAAATAACTTAAATTTTCCAGTTAACGTGAATGGGCTAAATTTGTACTATTTGAAATTATAAATATACAAGCTGATGCTCTATTATTTTTCCTAAATCTGGACACCTTAATCTCGGCTATGGGGTTAATAGAACTCACGATATAAGCTTTTTTAACTAACCATATCAGGCTTTTCAATTCAAATAAACAAACAAAAATCGAAACAAAAAAGCCTCTAAAACATAATCGTATAAACCGCTTATATCTTGAGTTCTATTGGTCACATCCTCAAGATTGGGGTGTCTAGATTTAGGAAAAATAATAGGGAATCAGCTTGTATATTTATAATTTCAAATAGTATAAATTTAGCCCATTCACGTTAACTGGAAAACTTACGTTATTAAACCCCCCAAAAACCGTATAAAGCCCAAAATTAGAGTTGTCAGACCTTTGAAATCGACATTAACACGAGTATGGCAGCAAAACTGCGTACTTATATTTTGGTTATACCTCTACTCCCAAAATTTTCTCGGCCTACTAGCAAAAAACTAGCTTTTTTCTCACTTTTGACTAGTACATGGAGAGTTTCGGAGTTAGATTACTTCTACAATACGATGGTTACAATAACGATTGTGGGCTCATTTTATAGGTAATTATAAGTACTATAATTCATTCTTGAAGAATTATCCAAACAAATCAAAAGTTCGTCAGATATATGAAAAAATGTCATTTTGTCCCAACCTTGCGATACAAACCCGCACTTTGACTAACTATAAAATTTTATTTAATCAACTCACGGAATTGTTTTGTATATCATTGTTTAGATAATTTTATTGTTAATAAGTCCTACCTTTGTCATTTTCTGTTAAAATGAATAACAATGGAGCTATTCAATAAAAACGCTACCAATCTCTTTTCCAAGATGGCGGCTGTTCCCAACCTCCAATTTTCCCAACAAATTGACTTTTATGATAAGGACAACCACCCGAACACATTCCATGAAAAAAATTTTGTCCCGCGAAAAATGCGATTTCATGCCCATATTTTGACTAATTGCCCTGAGCTATATATAAAGACTTAAGATATATTTATTTTGAAAACTTTTATTTTATTAAAATTTCGCAAAGAATAAATTTGTAGAAGATTATTTTGCTCTATATCTTCTGTATAACGAAGTAAAGGTTTTTGGCATTTTACTCAAAACTTCCTTCAGGTCAGAAAGCTATGGTTTTGGAAATCACCTCCTCACTTCATCGCAATGCGTTGATGGGCGCCATGTTTCATTGGAAGTTTCTTCGATATGTCAATCGGAACGGATACCTCGATAGAAAATTCTCTGATTTCGAACAAATCGGAAAAAAAATTCTTCGAACGGATACCTCGATAGGGCTGAATATTATTTTAAGAAAAATAAGGGCAAAAGACTTTTTGTTTATTTCAGATTTTGATCGTATTCTTAACAATTTCATTTTCTATATGAAGCAGTGATAAATTTGAGAAATTATTTTGAAACATATAGTGGATTTTAACACTTTTTATTCGCAGCATTACAGAAACTATAGTTCCACAACTGGGGGAGCTCAATGCCTAAATGCTTCGATCTTTCAGTGCTATTTTCAAAACATCTTTATTATAAATTATAGACAAAATCTTTCACAATACTGATTTTCAATTCATTTGCTAATAGTAGATTTTCAAACCGCAGCGCAGTTTTACTTTTATTAGAAATTTCCAGAATGCAACAAGAGAATAATTTTTCTAACCGAAAAACCCAAGAAAAGTTTGTCCAACCACCCAGTGATCTCGTTAATGCAAGGACTGCAGTCAGTTGCAATTAAATAAATTAATCTTACGATCGCTTTCTGGACTAAGACGTAGTAGAAATTTAAATTTATGTATTTCTTGAGAAAAACTGAAAATTTATTTTTTAAAATAAGATTTTTGTTCAATGCCGCAACTACGCCAAATAGTCAAAATGAATCTGTCGTACCTTGTTGGATTTTAAACTTAAAAAATTTAAAGGGTCAAGTCTATGATCGAAAATACTTCAACATCTAAGAGGTTAACTGCATACCAATGTCGACGCATTACCTGTTCGACAGTGCAAAAAAGACTATAAGCATTGCATATTTAAAGCTTTGTGTTGAAGTAACACAGAATTAAGGTCTGCCCCAACAGGAAGATTTGGACATCGAATTAATTCTTGCATGGAAGGAAGACCAAGAGTAATCATGATAAGGTCGGGGTCTTTGGAGTTCCTAAGCATATTTGGCACAATAGGACAAGATTCATCTGCAAAAAATGATACTCAGGACAGGAGGCGTAAAAGGGACCTCATCCAAAGGATATTACATTCTTCCAGAGATTTACAATGAAAATTCTGGAGGGTTGATTAGATTAGATTAGATTAATTCTTAAATTTTTCGATTCAAAACTGTTACAATATTAAACTTAAGAATAAGAACATCACGATTCGTGATCCTGATGAAAAGCAAGATCACGATTCGTGATCCTGATGAAAAGCAAGATCTCATGTAGTTTTTGTAATACGCGTTAATTAATGATCTACATAATGCAAGTCAAACTTGCGGCCCTTAACATTTTTTATAATTTTGAGCTTAAATGCCTGGAACACAGAACCGAGCCAAATTTTAAGTTCCATACAAATTATCGATGCTCAGATAAATTTTATCTCGGCAGTTTGTATGGGAGCTAAAATGTAGTTTATTATGAGTTTGTTTTGAACAATTAAAATTCCAAATATGCTAAAATTAAATCGATCAGCGTACCAGGCTTAAGATTATAATTTATATTTTCTGTTGAACGCACATTCACCTCTGTTTTAATGAACAAATAAATATGGAACGTACTTGAAAACAAAATTATAAATTTACCTGTAGGATCTCGTGAATTAGGAAGCGAATGTTCTGATTTAACCCAACAGTAGGTTAAATCATGAATGCTCAGGATGCACAGTGGGTCACCTCCCATACAAAGTGCGGTCAAAAATATAATGACCATTTTTTTTTTAATGAAACACCTGTATTATCATTTTATATGATTTATGCCGGAAATGGACCTGCCTGTCAGTCGAGAACTTTACCCTTACCCTCTAGTTCAGTCTTTTATAAAAATAATAGTGCCAAAAAGGAATTTTTTTAGTTTTACGTTGTAATTTTTTTTTTCTCCGTGTATCGTCATTTAAACTCGTATTACTCGAAAAGGGGAAAAAAGGGGAAAAAACGGCGCTATTATTTCGAAAGGTAGGACGGTATTCTTCATTTGCGAACTTAAATTGTAGATGGCACTCGAAGGGCAACCAACTAAATATCTAATTTAATGAAAATTGAGCTAAATAAAAATGGTTAAAATTGCTTCGCTAACGAGCCACATTACAATTAGCCTTAATGTTATTTAACAATATAATTTATGTTTTTAGAAAGTATTAAACTTCTCGTTTAATATCCATAACAATTTAATACTGTTCACAACTTTTAACACCCGCTATCGCAAGTTGACACCTTATAACTGCAGCGATAAGAAAACTGTACATTTTTTTATATACCGACTTTGAATGGCTATTAAGAAATGAAAAAAGAGGTAACCGTCAAATTTTTTTTTGGTTTTGGTTCGATGGGAGATTGTAGAACGTTGTTTAATCATTGAATTTTAAAAAATTGACATTTACTTTTTTTATTTTTGACCTATGGCGGGACCCACTGTGGGATGGCATTCTTTGTTTTTTTTTTTTTTCATAAAAATAGAATAATTGTCGAATGATATGGAAATAAAGGCATTCGAGTTTTAGTGCGACTCCGAAGTAAGTTCCAAATTTTTATGAAGTGGATATGACCGAATTTCATAAGTCTTTTTTAGTCAGATTTGGGACAATTTAAAACCACCATATAAAATTGCTTGCGAATTACACACAACCTTCTGATGCAAGCAGATATTTTTACTATTATATTTAATCTACCACTGAAAACACCTTATTATGCATCTTGAAACTGGTCTTCCTAAAATATTTACACATACACTTAAACTACAGGCAGATTATATCTTGAAGATTCTTTCCCACCAAGATGCAAGACTTTCTAAGACAATGGTACATATGAGTTCAGAAACGAAGATTGGTGGATGTCAAAATGGAAAAGTTTAGGTAGTATCTACGAACCAGAAAACGTTTACGCTCTTAAATAACATCTATATCGTATTATTCTGCAACATGAAAACTATGTGCGAAATAGTTTTATAGCGAAAGCTTACGAATCGGAAAGCAGAATTCTATATTAGCAGCTCAACACCGATCTTTTGCAAAATAATTACTTTAACGACCAGAGAAATATCGCTCATATTTAAAGTAAGATGTGAACTTCTAAGTCTTAACGGAAACCCTTACAATGGAAGTTTCAAACAGTTCTGTTCTTTGTGCAATTTAAGGTCCAAAGATTGTTTCCACTTTGTCAGCATATGCAACATATTTTCGCCACATGCAACATATTTTCGAAACAATCAAGATCTTCAATGGTTGTTATAGGATGTTATTAATAACCGAATTTATATAGTAAATAATTTTCTACTATAAATTAATTAAAACTATTTATTTGAACAAAAAGTTCAAAATTGCTAACCGAGCTGACGGCAAAGCCATAGCTTTTAAATTCATTGTTTTTGTTAACTATGTTAGGAAAAGTAAAACAAAAATGAATTACTTACTTACTTACTTAAGAGAAATAAGATTCAACCTAACTTACACATTGGTCTGGTAAAAAATTGGAAGTAAAGAAGATATTGTAGGTAGGGTAAGGTGGTATAAGAGTGCGCATTTTAGACAAAACACCAAATAAAACAATAACAAAAAGAATTTAACTACTTTTTTTATAAATAATTTTTAGTTTATAATCAAAGCAACGAAAAAAACTTAAAACTGGTAACAAAAATGTATTAATTCAATAGTTATAAACAAAATACCACATTAGGTAATTTGCGCACTCTTATACATCCTATTGTGTAAGAGTGCGCGGCTTAGTTTGTAAGAGTGCGCAGCTGCTTACACCTGGTAAGTTCGCACAAAAGTCGCAAATAACACTGCCTATCTTTAAATAAACAGAGTATTGTTCGACCCATCACTCTTTGCATGAGGAACAATCTATTTAGTCTTCGATTAATTGTTCCGAGAAAATTTCAATATTTCCTAGTTACTTTTATTCTCTTGTTTTTTGTAAAACTTGTATTTGGTTTCTTTTTGGTTGGAATTGCTTTTTCTAGCTGCTGTTTGGTGGTATATGGACAAATGCCAGTTATTTTAAAGCCTTGGATAGCATTTACTGCTCTTATAACCCGCGCACTCTTATACATCATCATGGTGCGCACTCTTACACGTTCAGACATGTAATCGAAGAATATATACATATGTATTTCACAATGCACTTTATGACCAATTTTACGTGTTCCTCAAATGTTTCTTTTTGTCGACTTTTCAAAGTCCCATACTTTGTTTATTGTTATTTTTTGTTGTTAAGCGGAAAATTTAATTTGTTTGGCAAGAAAAATTGGAAAAAAAGTGCTAAAAAACTTAAACTTAACTAGAACCTCTGTTTACAAACACAAATAAGTGCATTCAGTCTTATATTCCCTTTCAAACAGTAGAAAATCGCTCTGCGCACTCTTATCAACCGCGCACTCTTATACCATCCTACCCTATCAGGAAGAAAACATTAATGTTACAATTCTTCTTATTTTAATAAATCTGTTTTATAAAAATTCTAGTTTTACTTTTTTGCGGCCCATAAAAATTAAGATCTCGCTGTTTTGGCCCCTAGTAACCATTGAGTTTGACATGGACTGATCTACATGGATCAAGTGATAATAAAAAACGGCTATTATAAGGTTCTCACTGATTTTGAAAACAAACATTTTAACTGCTAATTTTTAACCACATATATAACTTTAAATTTGATTTTTTTTTTTGATAACTTTAACTTTGAGCAACCACTATTCAGGATTATTTCTTCCAAATTAAAATGTTTATGTTTTGACTGACATTTTTTAAAACACAGGTATATTTGTGCAGGAGATAATGTGCCTAGACCTAGAGCCTAATTACCTACATTTTTTTAATCAAATTGTATCGGATTTTGATTATGATCATGTACAAATGGACCTCTTCTCCATTAAATGTTGATTTTGAAAATAAAATGAAAATAAGTACATAATTAAATAGAAAATGAAAGACTTTAAACAATTGACGTGGACTGTACCTACACTAGATTATCTGTTATATTTTAGCCTCATTGTTCATCACAAAATTATTTGTCATCATCATTATTATACATGCATACCTTAATAATATACACTACAAACAAACACACCCT
Source organism: Episyrphus balteatus (assembly GCF_945859705.1). Taxonomy (NCBI): domain Eukaryota; kingdom Metazoa; phylum Arthropoda; class Insecta; order Diptera; family Syrphidae; genus Episyrphus; species Episyrphus balteatus. The sequence goes on along the minus strand of NC_079136.1, from coordinate 87,552,847 downwards.
ATTTTATTCAAACAACTACATATACCCTATGTATTAATGTTTTTCTTATATTTTTTTTTTTTCTTAAGCAAGACAAATTTTAATGAGTGTTTTAATTGTGTTAAACTGATAGTAATTGTGCAAAGTTTCCATACCGCCTCCTCGTCTTTGAAAAATAAACAAAAAAAAAAAATATAATAGAACTTTGGACCAGACACATTTTAAAACGAGAGCTGAAAATAAATCGATAAAGTTAACCTTGTTGACATCGATTATCGCTTCCATTCGAAGAGACACACGAATTTCAGTCCAAAACTTCAAAAAAAAATTTGTCTTTATTCTCTAACAGCATTGTTGGGTTATACGAGTTTAATCTAAATTTAGAACACTTTGTTTAGTTGGTGTTCATTTTTTATTTTAAAACACCGTATAGGTACAGAGTGTATGAGAATAAATCTAAATTAAATTAAAAATTATCAATTTTTATTAAGTTGTTGCGCCAGACAAAATACCCTCAGAGTTTTGGAAAAAGATAAGAGATATCGCATTTAGAGGGATCATGATTTTTGTCTCCAAGCTTTTAGGAGGTGATCGCATGCCTGGTTATCTATGCGAAGCTGGTATAGTTAAAGTTCAATTAAGCTGTTTTCAGTTTTTCACACACCATGACAATTGGTAAAGCGAGTAGCCGAGTAAATAAGACTGCCAGATAACACAGCTCGGATTTGTCAAAAAAAAAACCCAAAGTATTAGGAATATTATGGAAGAGCATCTAGACAGCAGGAGTAACAGAAAAGGAGTGACAACCCAGACATGCAGTTCGGCTTTCGGGAGAAGCACTCCACACTGCATCCGCTCATGAAGTTCCACCAAGACATCACCTCAGCTTTGAACAACCATCAAGTTACCGTCGCATGCTTTCTGGATGTCGAGAAAGCATTTGACAGCGTATGGATAGAAGCCCTTATCCATAAACTTCATTTACTAGGCTTCCCTGTAGCACTAATAAAAATCATTTTTTCTTTTCTTTCTTCTAGGAACTTCTTCGTACAAGTGGAGGATAGAAAATCAGCAAAGAAGTGCATTAGAGCTGGAGTTGCCCAAGGATCAAAACTTGGTCCCTTCCTCTATAGTATCCTGACGTCAGACCAGCCGCTTGCAAGTGAGTGCGAGAACCTGCTTTACGCTGACGATTCGCTCACATACTACAAGTCCGTCTCGCCAACGATAGCTGCCAGGAAAGTTGAAGCTCACATTCGAAAACTGTATGAGTTCTACAGTAAATGGGGTATCCGGATCAACTCATCCAAATCGGAATTACTGTGCTTTAGACGAACAGGAGGACGAAGCATTCGGTCAGCTGCAAACTGTAGGAGCATCACACTTACACTACCTGATGGTACTAAATTGGCAGCCAAACGCAACGCGAAGTATTTAGGGATCAACTTTAACGAGCTCCTGAGGTTCAACCTTCACTCTAGGTCTGTCCTGAAAAAAGCCAACTACGCCTTCCATCGCCTTCACCCCCTGATGAAGAGAAGAAACGGATTAAGCCAACCAACGAAACTCCTGATCTACAAGCAGCTTCTACGACCTGTCATCGCCTATAGCTTTCCGGTATGGTATACCATTTCCAAGACAGCCATGAAGGAACTTCAAATTTTTGAGAGGAAAATCCTGAGGATCTGCACCGGACTTTACTTCGATCGACAGCGACAAAAATACTAGAGCAACGAGCGACTTTACGAGGAAGCAAACATCATGACGTTGGAAAAGTATCTGCTGCAATCTGCAAAGAAACTTGTCGGAAGCATCGCCAACCACCCCAATCAGCTGATGAGAAGCATGAGAACCCAACAACGACATCCCGAACCCAGATACCTTAGTGCTTTGGATATTCTGGATGAGCACATAAAAAAACAAAAAAAAAGGAGTGACAAAGCTTGGTCGAATTAGAAGTACCTGCAATTATCCAAGGACGCCTACACCTACATGTTACCATGTTCAAAAAAATGATCATGAGATCCCAGTCAAAAACAATGTTTCAATAAGACCGCGAAATAAGAAGAAATTACTATAGCATGTGCAAATGCAAAAAACCCCAAAATACTACAAAAAGTGGGGCAAATATTCAAAATCTGTAACTTTATATTTTATTTCACGTTTTTGTTTTCTATTTCACGCTGTATAAACCAACAACAGAAGATTTAAAAGTTTTGAGTCATTTTTTTGAAGCATTGAAAAGTTCGTTTACATTTATAGATTACCATCAATTAAGGTCATTAGTATTAAACTTAAGGCTAAGTAGACTTTTTCTCGATTTCTTCTATTTCGTATTTTACCACCCCGATTGTAATCAGTAATTTTTGTTTCAAGTTCATAGTTTGCAGCAGGAGCTGCAAATAACATTTTATGTGAAAATTAACAGTGGAATCAAAACTTTGAGACAAGTAATGTGCCTATGTATAGTCTAGTAATTTTAGGCATTTTTAACCCCAATCTGCGGAAAAATTCCTACTGGGCTGAATCAATGTCGATTTTTCACATCTTCATTACAACGTCGTAACCAAGGTGTATACCAAAATTCAGCCCAATATTAATTTTTCCGCAGATAAAACCTAAAATTACTCGGCTATGTACATATGTAATGTTGCATTGTTCACTCAATAAAATATTTCAAAGTGTAATTAATATTTGAGATATCAGTATAATTACACTGGTCAACAAAATTAAACTTTTTTTTTTGTTACAGAAACCAAGGTATACTTTTCTATAGGATTTTGTGGTGCTGAGCTCGAATCCAAAGTCAGTAAAATTCTATCACATCACGTTTTTGAGATAATCTTGTTAGAAAATCGAAAATGCCGCTTTTTACCAGTTTTCAAGATTATTTCTTAGCATTTGGTTATTTGCTATAAATAAATTTGTAAAGGTTTCTAAAAGAACTAAATTTGCTCCATTTAAATCTTTTATATATCTCTTTTTTTCTTTGAGAAATCTTAAGTTGAAATCAACATAAACGTGTTTGGTATATCTCATGTTTATTTGCTTTTAATCGCAAATTTCGAACAGTTCTTTGACAATTGGTTTCAAATTTTGTTTTGGGATTATCTTAAAAACGTGATGTGATAGAATTGTTCCGACTTCGGATTCGAGCTCAGAACCCAAAAAAACCTATAGAAAAGTATATCTTGGTGTCTGTTACAAAAACATTGTTGACCTGGGTTATTTTTGGGTAACTGTACGATTTCAAGAATTTTATTAAATAATCATTTTAGAACTATTTTTATGTACCTATTCAATGTTTACCACATTGGTGCTGATGTAGCAACTAGAGGTGATGCAAGGCTCGTTTTTTTAACTCATTACACAATGACGGAAGCTGCACCAGAATCCAGAAATGTTGGAAATGTTTAGCCGAATATATCTCTTACCTGAATATACCCATAATCTTCTACGTACATCTGTTTAACGTTAATGAAACCCTGGACTCAACACCGAAAAGAGCTCTATTCCAGTCGGCAATGTTGGTGAATGCGAGTAAATTTTGGGGTTTTCGATGAGCGGAAAATCGAGCCACTACTTTTTCACAACTTTCGAGTAGAGCTCTAATAACGTTACATGTAAATTGTCATCTTTTGAGGCTACCTACGATTCAAGTAATTTTTGATATACTATGTACAATCGAACGGAACAATATTAATAAATCGGAAGATGAAATGTCTGGAGAATAGACTTCCCATTTCCATGTGTTTATAAAGAGTTTTGAGGCAAAGCTTTGGCCTGTTGTAAGCCTTTCTGTGCCTCTGCCATTGTATTGTAGTTGCTTTTTGACACTTGATGTCAATACCATTCCATCGATTTCTACACTTCAAAGTTCATAATATAAACTTTTTGTCTTGTTTCAATACTGAGAATAATCAGGAAACAATTTTTGATTTATCAATATTAACTCAAGAAAACATAAAAATTAACGTCGGCTCTAATAAAGCTAAGACCACAAGCATTTCTCTACTTTACAAGTTTCCTGAAATTTATATTCACATTTTAACCAATTTTATAACTAAAATACTGAATATAAATTTTTTCAAGTATAGTTGATAAGAAAAAGGATAAAAACGGTTATTATATTATTCAATTTTGTTTCGTTGAGTTTAGTTTCCTTCGACCCACACATATACTAAGTTTTTTCATTTCAATTGAACTGTTATTGAATTCAATCCAACTACTTACACTCAAGTAATTGGATTGATTCTTGGAGTCTACCCACAAAGCTGAACTTGCCAGGCAACCAAAATGTCAAAGTAAAAGAATTACACTTTACCCAGAATTTAATGACAATTTTTCAACGAATTCGTTCACAAATAGATTCTTTAACGTCATTGTCATTTGGTTTATCCCCTTGACAAGAACCATGTTTGTCACAAAAATTATCGTATAACTTTCTTCAATGTATGAAGGATATATGTGTAATATAAGAATAATTTACAATAGGTAAGTGAACGAAATTAGATTTCAGTTGAATTAAATTGAATAATTTTTTAATTGAATTTGTTTGATTAAATGATTAAAAATATTACTTTTTTCAATATTAGTTTGAGGCTTTATAATAAGAAACATCTTAACAAAATAAATTAATATGGTCTACAATTTAATTTGTATCTTATTGGTTATTCTCTATAAGTGCTTATATGTACTTAATTCAATTTTCTAAACTTCGTCCTTAAAAGAATTTAACATACTCATTTATGAATAAACACACAATGTGTATATTATTTATATGCTCTAAATCGATTAAGCTATCTTCTAAGGATATTAAATTAAAAAAATTAAAGCCGTTACATCAATAGCTCCTTTTTTTTATCTGTTTCAACAAACTTTTACATTTTGTTTGTATTAAACTCAAATGTTAAACTCATTTCGTTTATATACACAATGTACCTACATCTTTGTCTTATAATAACAAAACTGTGCGTTGTGTTTGTAGTCCTGATGGCAATTCTTTTAAGCGAAAAACTTTTCGTTTTAACTCGTCGCACAACTTACGTTGCTGATGAAACTTTGTATATACGCCAAACAATTTTGTAAGATAAATAAATAAAAAGCGATTTGGGAATTGAGATTGGGGATTCTCTTTAATCAAGAATTAATGATGAATATAAGGTTGAAGTTAATAATGATGGTCTTGAAGTTTTATTTTTCATATTAATTTCAAGTAAGAATGTGTCTAAAACATCCTTAATTAATATAATTATCCAAATAAGTACCTAACATAATTCAAATATTTTGTTAATGTGTCTTTAGCCATAGTTTCTTATTAAAAGTGTAATCAACTTTACTCAAGTTAAAAATAAAAATTAAGCCTACAAGGAAAGGAAAAAATTGAACACGTAGTTGCATAGAAAGGAGTGTAAATTACTCATATTTAAATAAACAGAGATAAAAAATAAAGTAAAATTATAATAATTCTATTTCTAGATTCTAGTTTTGAGTTCAAAACCTTATGAGAACTTTGTTTTAGTTTTTGAAATCAAAAACAAAAACAAAATTAATATTAAAATTAAAATTTTATTTATCATTAAGGAACGGGATACTAGAGCTGGTCAAATCGTTCATTTCAAAAGATCGAATAGTTCAAAGATTGATTTCACCAAAAATTCGGTCTTTTCTATCAATCGTTCTTTCGTTCATTTAATCGAAACCATTTCTTTTTCACTCATTTCGTTCTGACAAATGAGAGAAGAAACAAGAAATCGCGTATAACCTGAAATATTAACATTTCAATGCAACCATATAAAACAATTTTTCGTTTATATTTTCTATGAGAGTTTTTTTTTTTGAAAATATATTTTTGGAAAATTTGAATGGTAAATTTGATTATTAGTAAGGCATTATTTCTCCGCCAAGTTCAAAACGTCGAAATAGATACATCAAAAATAAAAAGAAGTCAAGGTCAGATATTCGATATAGAAATTCCCAATCGAATCCGATTCAATTCAAACTCTGAACCTGCTTATATAAACTTGTATCAGTTGTATGCATGGAATCGACATGATGATTGAGAATGAAGGGAATGAACAATCCGAGTTCTGAGAGATTTTTTAGATGATTTTTGATTGTGAACGATTTGGATGAAATTGATTTTTTGTAAAATTTCAAACTGCTTATTAATTTGTAGCAAAATAGCGTAACGGTATAGAAAATATTTTGATAAATAAATTTTTCTTAACTATGTATTAACAAATGTTTAAATGAAATAATTGTTAAAGATAAAAATAAACTATAGACAGGGGAAGAAATACACTAGTTGAAAGCAATTAATCGAAAACCGTAAAGATTTGGAATGAACGAGCTACCAAGTTCTAAGAGCTCTTAAGTGCCTAAGTCTTTCAGCATATTTTGTTTGGAACATTACTTTTAAGGCACCCTGCATGTATATGCAATCAACACATAAAAAGTTTAAAACTTCATGCAAAAAAACGGATTTTTCAAAAAAAAAAAACTTAATAGGAAAATTTATTTTTTTCGAAAAATTGAATATTAGGATTTTTGAAACGCTTCTCAAAAACATAATATCGATTGACTTGTTTATCAGAAAGTCATAAATGAAGAAAACTGTCCTATATACGTATATTTTTTTATTCAAAGGAAGGATCTTATTTGCAACAACAGGTACACATAAATAAATTAAACTCAATTCCAAATTTTAAAAACTTCATTGCGTCTACTGATTTGCAGTAACATTAGCGTCTAATAATTATCCCGAAAGAAGTTTCGAATAACTAAACATCACACAAATTGCTAGAGTTATTTATTCTTATTATGGAAGCATCATTCATCTGGATGAGAACTACTATTAACAATACACAAATAACTTGAATAGGCTCATATTTTGTACACCTTTATTAAATACCCGCTGATTCTTATACAAATTTTCAAAATTCTTCACCCAGTGCTCATTCTCTTCTCTCATAAAACTATAAGCTAAAATACCATCAAATATCTGGTGAACATAATTATTTTTTCTCAACCCTGTAGAAAGTTTTGATTTCTAACGTCAGCATCAGCATCAAAAAAGTTTAGGCACACAAAATATAAGCATCCTTCTCTATTCACCTGTGTTAATATTGTGCAATATAGTATATAAGAGTGTTGGCGATGAAATTTAATTGAGTTGAATTCCTTTGAACTTGACATTGAAAGATGACGACTACAACAAGACAAAGTAGGTAAATAGCATAAAGTTTTTCCTTCAAGGATTCTCTTCGTCCTTGTACATTGTTTGTATTTTTGTTTTATTCGTATTTGTGTGTGTAGCTTATAGAATTATATATATGTATATATAATGCACAAACATGACAATGATGATCACATTTTCTTTGAAGAAGCCAGGTAGTATACCTAAAAGATGAGAGGAGAGTTTTGATGGCTATTCTCTGAAAATAGAAAAATAGCTTTATACAAATAGTTTCAGCAGTGCACTAGACAATAGTTTTCAATCAAACAAAAAATACTTAACACATCCTTAGTTTATAGTCTAAGATGATGAGTTGCATTGTGTAAAACAAATATTATTCAATTAAATCAAGAATTCCAGACAATTAAAAACAGTTTTTTTAAGGAAATATCTGGAAGAAATTTTAAGAAATTTGATTTTTTTTCGAAAAAATACACAGTATGCAAAATAAAAATAAATCTACAGCCAGGTTAAGAGGAAAAAGGCCATGGACACCAATTTTTTAAGAAGCAAGCACTGGCTCTTGAAGGAAAGAAAATTATTTGTTCAGCCATCTATTTAGATGTGCCTTAACCTTTTGACAATGGTATGGCACGGAGGCCTCAAATTCAAATTAAGACAAATTCAGTCGAAAGACTCTATAAAATTCTTAGATAATATGTAAAAAAAATAGAAATTTCAACGTTACACAAGGAAATTATTATTCAGCGAAATAGTTGCTGAAGTGCCACAAGATAGGGTTCTAGGAAGTGATGGGAACTATCGAATAAAAACTATCAAACTATCGATAGTTGTAAAATATTCATTCATTCGATAGTTTTAAACTATTTATTCATTCATTAATTAAGTTACTATTTTCATTCGATAGTTTTTTCTTAAACGATAGTTTTTTCATTCAAATAGTGTTTTTTTATACTATGGTTTTCTAATTCGAATAGTTTTTTTAAACGATAGTTTTCTCATTCGAATAGTTTTCTTAAACGAAAGTTTTTTTTCATTCAAATAGTTTTTTTTATTCGATAGTTTTTATTCAATAGTTTTATTCGATAGTTTTAATTGGAATGAATAAATAAATGAATGAATGAACTATTCCATAGTTCAAATCATTCAGTTACTAACTATCGATAGTTCAAATCATTCGATAGTTCCCATCAGTAGTTCTAGGTCCTTTTGTAATGTATGTTTTCTGACAACTACGCGGTCCGAACATTACGTTGATATTGATTCATCACGAAAAAACTTGTTTTTTGTGATATGTATCTCGAACAAAAATCTGATACGATTTTTATAAAAGCGGTTTATTGGTGAAACCATGAGAAATAATCATTTTTATCAAAAAAAAAACAAAACCTACTTTCATGAATCAAAACTGTGTTTTATGGTTTTTCTAATAGTTTCTATAGCCAGAACTGAACGAAATTAAAAAAAAATTAACAACACTGCAGGCACCAGCATTAAATTACAAAAATAATTATCAAATTTGGGTCACTCAGTCCAAAGTTATGAGGTAACAAACACACAAAAAAAAAATAAATAATAATACAGACGAATTGAATACCTCCTCCTTTATGGAAGTCGGTAATAACACCTCATTTCAAGTTTTAGACCGAGAGCCCAAAGCAAATTTTGGGAGTGGAGGTATAACCAAAAGGTAAGTAAGCAGTTTTATAGCCTTATGCGTTCTAATAACCAATTCAAAACTCTGGCAGCTTTAAATCGCCTCTTTATATGGTTTTTGGAGAGTTAAACGTTGCGAGTTTTCCAATTATTGTGAGTAGACTAAATTAACTGAAATTCAAATTCTGAATATAAGTACTGATACTCTTTCATTTCCCTTTAGCCTAAATACCTCAATCTTGGAGATGCGACAAATAGATCTCAAAATATAAGCATTTTTATCTAACGATATCGACTCTATTATTGAAGAGTTTTTAATTCAAACAAACAAACAATAAATTGGAAAACTCGAAACGTTTAACCCCCCGAAAACCATATTCATTTCATTCATTTCTGAAAAACCCCTTTTCTTAGTCATATTTGCCTTATAAATATACCAGTACAATACAGCCTTAAGGAATTTGAATGTTTATAGATCTACAAAAAAAAAAAAGTTTTAAAACCACTCGCTAAGGGTAGTTGATTATACTGATTCTTTTATATCCTTTCCTTTAAGAATTTAATGTTAAAAATAGAAATATAATTGATTTAAGAAACATTCTCTTATAAAAAAAAACTATTATGTAATTTGGTCACTGTGGCGTATGTGTAACATTTTTTTTTTTTTTTCATATATGGGGAAATACCTATCACTAATTTATATATTTTATTTCAAATTCTTTTAAGGGTTTGCTTTGTAATTTGAAAGTTGAAATTAAAAAAAGATTGAAAAAAATGGAAACTTGAAAAATTAAAAGCAAATGTCTAAAAAATTGATCTCAAGGAAATGATGTGCTAAATGATGGCGTGTTAAATGATATTTTCAAAAATTGATTTTTTTTTTTAAACTGCATATATTTTCAAACCCAAAATCATAGACTATTAAACTTGAGTTGAATATACTATAGATACAGCCAAACGCACACAATATACCATAGCTACCTTCCTTTTTTTTGTACCTACCTCATAAATGTCAAACATTCACTTCTCGAACACAATTTGTCAGTGGAGTGCTTTTAAGTATTTTAATGGATTTTATTGGCAGTAAAGTGAATAAAAAGTAGGAAATGATAGCGAACGTGACAATAATTATGACTATGAGGTGATGGCGCTTGTATAATGAATGGGTTACCGTGGCGAGTCACCAGAGGAGGTGTCTCTTTTTGTTCCCCACTCTAACTAACAAAAAAAAGAAAAAAAACATATTGAAGAATCTAGAGTAGGGTGAATATTCGAAAGAGTTGACATTGTTCGAAAAGAGGTTGGTATGTAGGTATTTTGTTCGTAGAAGGATATAAAAGAGGCATAGCATAACCGACTTCGCATTCTTTTTATGAATAGAAGACTACAAAATAGTTTGATATATATGTATGGACAAGTATAGTTTATTATTTATGTAGACTACCCTTTAAATAATAATTTAATGAGTTGTATAAATGTGTGTATATATGTACATGTACATATTTATATTCGAAATTGTGATTCAATTTCATTTTTAATAGCTTACATTATATGAATTGATTAATAGTTTGCACGTGCTTAGGTTACCATAGAAGATAAATAAATTCGATTTCAATTGTAATTGAAATAGATAGTAGGTGTATTCTCTATATTAGGTGAGTTTATGTATGCATAGTAAGATTATAAGTTGTGCTTAAAATGCACTAACAGTAAAAATCAATCCTATCCTTAAGGCATTGTGTATTCTACACAAACAGTTTGTGATAAGATCGTGAAACTTGCATCGTTGGTGTGTACCCCATATATACGTCATTTTGAGATATTGGGTCACTTTTGATTCCATCTGGAAGGGAAGATATATAAGAGATTTTCTGTATTACACACAAATTTTTGTGCATATTTAAAAGTTAAATCAGGGAAACATCTTAATTCATATGATATCTAGTTTTGAGGTATTTTTTATCTATTCTATTTTTTCCTTCAGTGAAAAGTGTCAAAATATATTAATTTTTTTTTTCAAATTTTAAGTTGTATTTGAAAAAATTGATTTGGAGGAAGTACGAGGAACTAACACAGTCAGCTCAAAAACGGATGCGCAATAAATGAATGTGTCGCGATGTAGCTCCAAAAATGTATTCATCATTCATTGATTCATTCATTCACCATACGATAACCTAAGAGTGCACGCAATTGGTCTGTTTTATAACAATCATCCAAAAATATGCCGACGATGTGCTCTTTTCACAAAAATTTGTTCAATTTTGAAAATAGATTAAGCAAAGGTACCCATCTTTCATTGCCGACAAAAAAAGATTGATACAAAATTTTTAAAAATAATTGACTTTTTATGCTGCGTTGCGTTGCACCGAGTACAAACTTATTATATTTATTTTGTAAATAAGTTAAACTTTTGTGTAGGCCTGCTTCAACGTTGTTCAAGATCTGTTCTAAGCATATATTCTTTAAACATAAAACCAGTTTGAAAATCAGTGCCATAATCGTCAGTCGAAATTATAGACCACATTGTTTTAAAAACTATTTCAGGTCATAGGTCAGTATCTTAAAGAATCTCAGCTTATTATAAAAATATTATAATATACTCACTTCACTTTACTCAAATTCACTTGGGCGTATACGTAATTTTTTTTTTCTTTAAGAAAATGGTTCTATGAAATCCCAAAGTTTGAAAAAATATATTTTTTTCCGTGTGATATGATGGGGTATGTATTTTTTTGTTAAGACATGTAATAATTGTCTTGAACAGCGAATAAACATTTATTATTTATTATTTTTCTAATATTTTGTTTTAAAATTAGCTGCGTTCCTTTGGGGAACTAGAACTACTGCTTAGTACTTAAAGTTACTTTCAAAAAGTAAGCAGTAGATAAATGTCCCCAAAGAAACGCAGCAAAATAATTTTTAATTTTTGTAACACTTAGCCAGAAAAACAATTTTAAATCAATAAGATTTAAAAAATCAGGTTTTCAGGATGCCATCTTGTGAGGTGAAAAAAATTTTTAGATATTCTCCTTTAGTAAAACATTGCTTCTCATATGACACCAATATTGGTTTTAAAATTTTGGAAATGGCGGTTTTAGGTCACCATCTTGTTAATTGTCGAAAAAGAATAGGTCATTATGGTTAAACAAAAAATTCGCTATCATTTGTTACCCATACTGCCCATAATCTCGTAAAGGCCCTAACTACAAAATTTTCGATTTTGATTTTTTTTTTTTTTTTCATATTTGGAGTTATGGCATTGCCTCTTAATTATAGACCGAGAGCCGACAGCATATTTTGGCAGTTTTGATATAACCGAAATTCGAGTGTGCACATATCTAGATATGCACCACAGTATATCAACGGAACAAGTCTGGCAGTGATCTTTTTCAGCTTTCCCTTGCCAGACGCATCCAAAGTGCAGAAAAAAATCAATTTTTGGCGTTTTGGTATAACCGAATAAATGATACACCAAAAAATCATAAAAAATCCCCTGATTTCGAATCTGTGGGTACCGCAAGTTTCTTTTTCAGCTTTCCCCCCGCTTTAAAGCATTTTTAAGTGCATTTTTCTAATAAAAAACCTAATTACTTATTTTCTGTTAGGTATAACCGTATGATGGTAACAAATTAAAATTCTATGTCTATTCCTGGTTTAGAAAATATAAGTTTAAGCTAGATATTTTACAGCCTTCCCTCTGCCAGACGCCCTTAAAGGTTTCCCAAACAAGTTTTTCCATAGAAAAAGTACCTAGTTTCTGTTTTTTTCTTATAAAATTGAAATAATATTTTTTTGTTTAGAGTAACCATATGATGGCCAAATATTAACTTTCTCTGCCTTTTTCTGATTTAGAAAATGTAAATTAAAGCCAGTTTTGTTTCAGCCTACCCTCTGCCAGACGCCCTAAAAGGTATCTCAATAGTACGGGAAAGTTAGATTTTGCTACATATATGGGGCATGGGGGTCTGGGAAAAAATCCGAAATGTATTTTGACTTTAAGGGCGTCTGGCAGAGGGAAGACTGAAAAATATCTGGCTTAAACTTATATTTTCTAAACCAGGAATAGACATAGAATTTTAATTTGTTACCATCATACGGTTATACCCAACAGAAAATAAGCTATTAGGTTTTTTATTAGAAAAATGCATTTCAAAATGCTTCAAAGCGGTCTGGCGGGGCGAAAGCTAAAAAAAAACTTCTGGTACCCACATTTTTGAAATCAGGGGATTTTTTATGATTTTTTGGTGTATCATTTATTGGGGTAATACCTAGTAAAACGCCAAAAGTTGATTTTTGACTGCACTTTGGATGCGTCTGGCAGAGGGAAGGCTGAAAATTGCTGGCTTAAAATTATATTTTCTAGACCTGGAATAGACATAGAATATTAATTTGTTACCATCATACGGTTATACCTAACAGAAAATAAGTAATCAGGGTTTTTATTAGAAAAATGCACTTAAAAATGTTTTAAAGCGGTCTGGCGGGGGGAAAGCTGAAAAAGAAACTTGCGGTACCCACATTTTTGAAATCAGGGGATTTTTTATGATTTTTTGGTGTATCATTTATTGGGGTAATACCTAGAAAAACGCCATAAGTTGATTTTTGACTGCGCTTTGGATGCGTCTGGCAGAGGGAAGGCTAAAAAATAGCTGGCTAAAAATTATATTTTCTAGACCTGGAATAGACATAGAATATTAATTTGTTACCATCATACGGTTATACCTAACAGAAAATAAGTTATTAGGTTTTTTATTAGAAAAATGCACTTTAAAATGCTTTAAAGCGGTCTGGCGGGGGGAAAGCTGAAAAAAAAACTTGCGGTACCCACAGATTCGAAATCAGGGGATTTTTTATGATTTTTTGGTGTATCATTTATTCGGTTATACCAAAACGCCAAAAATTGATTTTTTGCTGCACTTTGGATGCGTCTGGCAAAGGAAAGCTGAAAAAGATCACTGCCAGACTTGTTCCGTTGACATACTGTGGTGCATATCTAGATATGTGCACACTCGAATTTCGGTTATATCAAAACTGCCAAAATATGCTGCCGGCTCTTAGGCCCAATTTATTCACTCTCCATTATTTTTAAAGGCTCCATTAAAAATTATAAAACTGTCAAATCGCATACAAATTATAAAATTTCCCTTTTTTAATGGCGACTTTAAATTTAATGGAGTGTGAATAAATTGGACCTTAGACTATTATTCTCATACATTTTTTTAGCCTAGGTCTTCAAATAAGCCAGAAAATTCCAAATATTTTTTTAATTTTTTAAATTTTTATATTCCGATTGCGGTAAGAGATTTAAAAATTTTTGTTTTTTGGGAAATAGTTCGACCTTTGGGTGTTTTTATTTTTTGAATACCAGAAAATATGAGAAAATAAAATGCACAACTGGGTCGCTTATAAAACCTATTCCCTATAAAACAAAATAGTCCAGTGCATTTATAATTTGACCCAGCAGTTTGTACCACCCCCAAATTTTGTTTGCTCATTCGATAGAACATTGGCTGAATATCATTACCCTGATTTTTCGAACTCGCGAAATTCACTTTTCGGCCGCCATCTTGGATTTTAGTTTTTGTTGAATATTTCGATTTCTATTTATCCTACATAAAAGTTGTGTCTACAAGAAACGTAAGTAATTAAATTTCGCGTCTTTTATGTTCAGAACACTTTTTCGATATTCTGCATATTAAAAAAGTTACAAGCCAACAAATTAAAAAAAAAAAAAACAGAAAAAAGTGATAATTTTAAAGATTTGAGCACTTTTTATCAAAATTATGAAAAAAACCTTCCGAGATAAGATTATTCACCTTAAAATTCTCTACAACTCTGCTATAAATTTTTTTTTTCTATCGCTATAAATACAAAAGTTATTAATACTTTTTTTTGGTAAAAATGCTCTTTTTTGTTTGTGTTTTTTATGTTTACTTTTTTCTTAATTTTTGTTTACCAAATCTTGAATTTTAAATGATAAGTGAGTATTTTATAGCTTCATATTACAAGAGAAAATTCAGGACCTTCAATTTTTTTATATTTAAGTCTCTTCATTTCGTAAAAAAGGTGTATTTTTTACCAAAAAAGTATTAATAACTTTATTAATTGTAGCGATACAAAAAAAAGTCGTGTGGCAGAGTTGTAGAGAATTTTAAGACGAATAATTTTTTCTCGATACGTTTTTTCATAATTTTGATAAAAAGTGCTCAAATCTTTAAAGTTGTCATATTTTTCGGTTTTTTTTTATTTTTTGGCTTGTAACTTTTTTAATATTCAGAATATCGAAAAAGTGTTCCGGACATAAAAGACGCGTAATTTAATTTCCAACGTTTCTTGTATACACAACTTTTATGTAGGATAAATAGAAATCGAGATATTCAACAAAAACTAAAATCCAAGATGGCGGCCGTAAGGTGAATTTCGCGAGTGCGAAAAATCAGAGTAATGATATTCAGCCAATGCTCTATCGAATGAGCAAAAAAATTTGGGGGTGGTACAAACTGCTGGTTCACCCATATAATATATTGTAACGATGAATTACTGAACTACTTTTAAGATAAAAGTCTGAACACACTACCTACTCCTGCAAAGGTAGAAATGTGAACGGACCTTTAGTAATTAAGAAAAATATCTCATTGAACACATCTAAAAATATCCCACTGAACACATCTAAAAATATCTCACTGAACACATCTCAAAATATCCCACACTGAACACATCTCAAAATATCCCACTAGACTGGAAGTATGAAGTGCCCTTCCTGGAAAGGAAGTTTCGAGAGACAGGGACGAGAGCCTTCGAGGACGTTCTCGAGTCTCGAGATTCCGGTATAAAAGGCAGCGTAGACACCGACCGGAGACAGTTTAATCTTGAAAGTGAAAGAGTACAGTACAAAGTGAAATAAAGTGTTGCGAATTGTTAGTAGTAAATAAAGTGATTTAAAAGTGTGTTTGTTTGAGCGAATAATAAAAGTAAATTGAGTTGAAATAAAGTGTGTTCTTATTTGAACGGAAATATAAGTGGAAATTAAATAAGTTTTATTGTGAACCCGGAATAAAACATTACATTGGTGTCAGAAAAGTGGAATAAAACTTATTTATTTGTGCGAATCAGATAATTTCGCGAATAAAATAAAAAGTGCGCGTGTGTTTTAACAATAAACAAAGTGTAAAACATTTTGAAATAAGTAAAAGTGCTCGCGTTTTGAAAAGTTAAAATGGGTAAAACACTAAATCAGTTAAGTTTGACTGAGTTGAAGGCGGAATTGACTAAGCGAAGTCTTCCTACTGCTGGATCGAAAAATGATCTCATTATTCGTCTACAGGATTATTTAACCCAGAAAAACGAAGATTTGGATACATTTCAATTCGAGGTTGAAATGATAGAAGAACGAGTAAGTACTAGTTCCGATATGTCATCCATGATGGCTGTTCTCCTTGCAAAATTTGAAGAACAGAAAGAACAAATTGAGACACAACGCAAGGAACAGAGAGAACAAATGGAAAAACAACGTACCGAGCAAAGGAGTGAACAACAGAGTGTTCTCAAACAAATGGAAAAACAACGTACCGAGCAAAAGAGTGAACAACAGAATCTTCTCGAAAAATTAGATGAACAGAAAAACATCATCCAAGGTAAGCTTGACGCGATCGAGAACAAGTTCGTTGCTATTGATGCTTCCATCAAATGCGTTGAAAAGCAATCTCAAGAAAAGTTCGAGAAAGTTGAAGAAAAACTCGAGAAAGTAGAAGGAAAGTTCGAGAAAGTGGATGACAAGTTTGAAAAAATGGAAGTTAAAATGCAAAGTATTACTGAGGAACTGGACAAGGTTCGGAAAATTAAGATTCGAGAAAGTTCTGGTGAGTACCCAAAGAAGAAGGAAATGCATCCACCAACATTTGATGGACAAAGTTCTTGGTCGATCTACAAGAAACAGTTTGAGGCAGCTGCAACAACAAATGGCTGGGATGACGAAGACAAATGTATAGCGCTGACTCTTGCTCTTAGAGGTCCTGCTGCTGAGTTGTTACAAACGTTACCACCAGAAAAGAATGGTAACTTTAACGCTCTTGTCCAGGTCATTGAAAAACGCTTTGGAGATGGCCATATGCAGGAAGTCTTCCGCGTCCAACTCAATACAAGAGTCCAGAAAAGAGGAGAAACTCTGCAACAACTTCAAGCAGATATTGAAAGGTTGGCTCATCTGGCATATCCGACAGCAGGAGACGACATTATCAATCAGTTTGCGACAGAAGCCTTTGTACGTGCTGTATCTGATATAAATCTTCAGCGAGCAATTCGAACAGCTGGAAAACGTTCCCTTCCTGAAGCATTAGCGTTTGCACTGACTATGGAAGCAGCAGAACAGGCTTCTCAAGGCGTTCATCGGGTAAGAGAAGTTGCAGTGGAGGAATGCTCTTGTCAAAAACTCGCGTTCCAAAGAAACCAGCGAGACGGAGCTGCTCGATGCTGGAACTGTAACAAGACAGGACATCTCCAGCGGCAGTGCAGATTGCCACCAAGAAGAACTGCTTGCGAACACTGTGGAAACAGGAATATTGCCCAACAACAGGTAAGCGATACAACTAACACTCATGCTCATCTTGTTTCCCATTCGGGAAACGAGTAAGGACCAACTTCGAGGGGCAGAAGCTGGTTTCTGGTATCGATGGCCCCAGAACCACAATTCAAGTCTCACAGAGTAAACGAGACAACAAAAGTCTGACAGTGGAGGCGACCATAAACAACAAACAACACGTGGCTACAATTGACACCGGTGCCACCGCCTCTATTGTACGAAGAGACTTGGTGAAGATGACATGGCTACATAACACCAACAGCTACCGTCTGAAGACAGCCACAGGAGAAGCAGCAAGGGTGTACGGTGAAGTTCGTCTTACGATCCGTATGGCAGAACTAGAGTTTTCGCATGTGTTTTTGGTGGCAGATATATGTGACGAGTGCATCATTGGAATCGACTTCATGAAGGACCATGAAATCATTTTGGATATAGGTAATCAAGTCCTGAAATACAGAAATGTGGAGATCCCAATGGTCTATGGCAACGAAAATTCAACAACAATTAGAACTGTCATCAAAGAAGACATGTGCCTGCCTCCTTCTTCAGAAGTTTTTGTGTGGACGAAACTAAAAGGGAATATTGGAAGCCATCGATACCTCATGGTTGAGCCAGAAGTTAAACAAAGTTCCCAAAACATCATCATCGGGAAGACTCTTGTGGCACCAAAGAACAACATGGTACCTGTACGCATACTTAACATCAAACCGTACCCAATCAAGCTTAAGAAAGGAGAAGTTGTTGGGCAATGTGAATCTGTGGCCGCAATAACTAAGATCAACGAGGTGGATACACAGATGACTATGAACTCGGAGAAACTAAAGAAACAAGTTCTCAAATCAGACAACTTGAGTCAACATCAGCTTAATGTTGCGGGAAGTCTTCTTCACGAATATGCTGATATTTTCTCTTCACCCAGCGGGCAATACGGCCGGACACAACTGGTGCAGCATCGAATCGATACAGGAGATGCTAGGCCGATTCGTCAACCAGCAAGACGTCTCCCGTTGGCCAAACAAGGTGAAGTTGAAGAAATGATAACAACAATGAAGAAAGACGGGCTAATCGAAAATTCCAAAAGCCCTTGGGCATCACCGGTAGTTCTCGTCAAAAAGAAGGATGGAAGCACTCGATTTTGTGTCGACTACCGCAGGCTGAATGATGTGACGAAGAAAGACAGCTACCCACTGCCAAGAATCAGCGATACTCTAGATGCAATGGAAGGAGCACAATGGTTTTCGACTTTGGATTTGAAGAGTGGCTACTGGCAGGTAGAAATCCATCCAGAAGATCGGGAGAAGACGGCTTTCTCCACAGGAAATGGTCTGTGGCAGTTTAATGTCATGCCGTTTGGGCTATGCAATGCCCCAGCTACTTTTGAGCGCTTAATGGAGTGCGTTTTAAATGGATTAACCTGGAAATCTTGCCTAGTCTATTTGGATGATGTCATCGTTTACGGGAAAACATTTGATGACCATTGTGAAAACCTAAAGGCTGTATTCCAAAGGCTACGAGAAGCACATCTTAAGTTGAATCCAAAGAAATGTGCACTTTTCAAGACCGAGGTTAAATATTTGGGGCATATCATCTCATCCCAAGGAGTGAAGACTGATCCTGAAAAGGTTGACACTGTGAAGAACTGGCCAACCCCTCAGGACAAGCATCAACTTCGGAGTTTCCTCGGTCTGGCAACGTACTATCGACGATTTGTGAAGGATTTTGCGAGAATCGCCAAAAGCTTGCACCAACTTACGGAGAAGGGTAAACCCTTTAAATGGTCAGGTGAGTGTGAGAAAAGCTTTCAGGAACTGAAGCTGCGGTTATGTGAAGCTCCTGTGCTGGCCTATCCGACTCCAGGCAAACAATTCATCATTGACGCAGATGCAAGTAATGTTGGAGTTGGTGCTGTTTTATCGCAAGTTCATGACGGAGAAGAAAAGGTCGTTGCCTATTTCAGCAAGGTACTCTCGAAACAAGAAAGAAACTATTGCGTGACCAGAAGGGAACTTCTAGCTCTGGTATTGGCAACAAAGCACTTCCATAAGTACATCTATGGACAGAAGTTCCTTCTTCGCACAGATCATGGTGCACTAAATTGGCTTTTGAACTTCAAAAATCCAGAGGGTCAAGTAGCAAGATGGATCGAGATACTTCAGACGTATCAATGTCAGATTCAACATCGAAGAGGAAAACTGCATTCAAATGCAGACGCATTATCTCGACGCCCGTGCAAGCAAGACTGCAAACATTGCACACGACTAGAAGAAAAGGAAGTTGTCGCTGTTAGAAGAACGAGAGCTGATCCCATTTGCGGCTGGAGTAATGAAGAACTCAGAATGGCCCAACAGGAAGATTCGGACATCGAACCCATCCTTGCATGGAAGGAACATCAAGAGAAACCAGAATGGGCCGACATCTCCGACCGAAGCCCCACTTTAAAAGCATATTGGGCACAATGGGACTCACTTCATGTGCAAGAAGGGCTACTCAGGCGTAAGTGGGAATCCGCAGATGGTAAATCCTATGTAATGCAGCTAGTCGTACCTCAGTCAAAGGTAAATGATGTTCTCCGAGAGATGCACGGTGGAACTTCTGGAGGCCATTTAGGCATCAACAAGACGCTGGAAAAGCTACGACAGCAATTCTACTGGTTACGTATGAGAGAAGACGTTGAAAAGTGGTGCCGAAAATGTGATACTTGTGCCGCTAGCAAAGGACCAGCTAGAAAAATCCAAAGCAAGATGCAGCAGTACAATGTGGGTGCACCTTTTGAGAGAATTGCAATAGACGTAGCAGGTCCTTTTCCCGAAACCAACAACGGAAATCGATACATCCTTGTAGTGATGGACTACTTCAGCAAATGGCCTGAGGCATTTGCCATTCCAAACCAGGAAACCAAAACAGTTGTGGATAAGATTGTCTTTCATTGGGTGAGCAGGTTCGGAGTACCCATGGAACTTCATTCCGACCAAGGAAGGAACTTCGAATCTAAGATTTTTCAAGAGGTTTGCTCACTCCTTGGCATCAAGAAGACGCGAACAACACCGCTTCATCCACAATCTGATGGGATGGTTGAGCGATTTAACAGGACACTTAAGGAACACCTGTCAAAAGTAGTCAATGATAATCAACGAGACTGGGACCGACATATTCCATTATTCTTGATGGCTTATAGAAGTGCAACACATAGTTCTACTGGACATACACCATCGGAAGTCCTATTTGGCTCAACAATACGTCTGCCAAGTGAGATAAAATTTGGAAGTGTTCCAAACGAGCCACATGAAATGGATGAGTACGTAGATAACCTGAAAGGAACACTGGCTGACATTCACCAACGGACAAGGACAAATATAAAAGCGTCTAGTGACAGGATGAAAACAAGATATGACGCACGAGCGACAGCAACAGGGTTTCAAGAAGGAGAACTTGTGTGGTTTTACAATCCCCACCGACAAAAGGGACTATCACCGAAGCTACAACAAAACTGGGAAGGCCCTTACACAGTAATAACCAGAATTAACGACGTGGTTTACCGTATACAAAGAGGGGTAAGAGGCAAACTTAAGGTAGTTCATTGTGACCGTTTACATCGTTATAATGGTGATAGAAGCAATGGAGTTGTTCGGGACGAACAATCCTAAGAGGGGGGCAATGTAACGATGAATTACTGAACTACTTTTAAGATAAAAGTCTGAACACACTACCTACTCCTGCAAAGGTAGAAATGTGAACGGACCTTTAGTAATTAAGAAAAATATCTCATTGAACACATCTAAAAATATCCCACTGAACACATCTAAAAATATCTCACTGAACACATCTCAAAATATCCCACACTGAACACATCTCAAAATATCCCACTAGACTGGAAGTATGAAGTGCCCTTCCTGGAAAGGAAGTTTCGAGAGACAGGGACGAGAGCCTTCGAGGACGTTCTCGAGTCTCGAGATTCCGGTATAAAAGGCAGCGTAGACACCGACCGGAGACAGTTTAATCTTGAAAGTGAAAGAGTACAGTACAAAGTGAAATAAAGTGTTGCGAATTGTTAGTAGTAAATAAAGTGATTTAAAAGTGTGTTTGTTTGAGCGAATAATAAAAGTAAATTGAGTTGAAATAAAGTGTGTTCTTATTTGAACGGAAATATAAGTGGAAATTAAATAAGTTTTATTGTGAACCCGGAATAAAACATTACAATATGAACATCATAAATGCACTGGACTATAAATGAAAAGCACACCCGATTTGTCGTATATTCCATAATTTAATTAATATTGCTACCCCTTCATTAAATTTATCAATATTGATTAAGAAACTTTCCAGATGTATATGTTTAGAATCAGAAGTATTTTACGTATACCAAATATGAACAAATTTGAAGGCCCATGACTTTTTTCTTCACCCTCTTCAAATGAAATGCCCTATAGTTAAATAAATAATATGAGTTTGAGTTTTTGGTTTAAAAGGTTGAGATTGGTCGAAAGTGTCTGAATTGATTCCTGTAAATAAGGGTGTAGTACCAAAGTTGCTAGCGGTGTCTGGACACCACCTTGAATTAGTCAATCAATCAGATTCAGTTTTGTGAGAATATGAAAATCGACTTAAATAGTTTATTTTAAAAAATACTTATAAATAGTAAATTTCAGTGTTCATCCTATTTTATTTCAGTTGTTATGATGTCATTGGTAAGTTAAAATTGAATACCAAGAACAATATTTTAACAACTGAAAGGAACAGTAATAAAAGAGGTGTGTCTAATTAATTGTACCAGAGTGCAGACTATGTACAGACACTATTCCCTATTGATTTCAACAAGTCACATTATTGTATGCTCCTAAGCTAATATATTTTATTATTTAAAATAATAACATCAGCGTAGTCATAGTTACTTATCACCAAAAAGTCGTGATTTTAAATAGAAGCACAATTATCTCATTATTATAAACATCATACTTATAAACATTTAAGAAAATAACGAAACGAAGTATAAAACAAAATAATAAATAATCGCTCAAGTTATAATATAAGGTACAAACAAACACGTTTTGACTTAAATCACTATTTTGACTATATAATTAGCAATTCAAATTGAATTTTGATAAATTAAAACAAGATCTTTGATTATTGTAATCAAATTGTCAAAAAAAAACAAGATTGGTAACAATTTTCCGGAACATCCCATCAACTTGAAATAGAAATTTTTTTGTTTTCAAAGTAACATTCAACAAGTTAAATCAAGTAAATGAGCTTGAAAAAATAAACTTGAATCGAAAGGTTCAGGGTTTATTGATAATAATGATTGTGTATTAAGTAAACAAATTAAAGGTCTTTCATTTTCTGTCTGAGTAATAATGAATATAATAGAGAGGCTATTATTTATTTGGGCGAAATTGTTTGTTCGTATTTTAGATGTTCCATCTTACTCAATGTTGTAAGGTTATTGAACAGACAAAGTACCTACTTCGTGTTTAGATATTGGAAACTATGCAATAGCTCTCCTAAAATAATATGCTTTTTACTCGCTTTTATCTAAGAAAAGCAATATTAAGCAGAACCTTTTTTAAAACAACATAAGATTAGTTTATTTTGAGGCATCGCATCATCTTTGCTTTGATTTCATATATGATGGTGAGAACTTAAATGGCACTGAAATTTGCAGGTTTTACCAAGTCAAAAAAAAATAATAAATTCAAATCCAGTACGTACCAATTATTGCGCAAGGTTTAACTCTATTAAGATCTGTCATTAGTTTGGTCAAACAGTGTTTCGTTTCAAATTGTTATTTGTTCAAGAGAAATTTTCCCCATAAGATTCAATGGTAGCGTATTTACTTTAACTCCGAATTCACTTTTTGTGACTTGGTTTACTTCAGCTCTTAGCCCTCCATTTTATTGCGTAGGAACTTCCGAATTCTTTTGGGAAGTTGGTATTGCGATGATAGACTCTGGCAAGCACCAAGCCTATAATTCCTATGAACATTTAAGGTACAAGTTTAAGGGAAGGCTCAATGAAAAATGGATTAAAAGCTGTATATGTACTTAATAAGAACTAGGGAAATAAATTGCACTTGAAACTACTCCTTGTTTCAATTTCACTCGTTTTATTTGTTCCGAAGAGTTTATTATGATTTTATCTTAATGATTTAAAGTAAATGAATTAAGCTTTTTAACCAAATTGAAATTGAAATGTCAAAAATAAATCCAAATCTATATTATTCACAATCATAGTTAAAATCGGGATAACTATTTTGGATTTGGATATATTTTTGACATTTGACAATTTTACATCTAGATGTATTTTTTAAACTAGTGAATAATATGGCCGTAATACATCTTAACTGCATCAAGAACAATTTCTATCAGAAAATAACCAAGAGGGTGATTTCATGTTTTTGTTGGTAAGTTTATATTCTAGTGTCAAAAATTGTGTAGTATAAATTTTTCAAGTAACTCATCTTTGTTAAAAATGGTATCGGATACCGGAGTGCTTGAAAATATCTTCTTTCTTAATGGATATCTCAGCAATCAATTATAGTGAGGAAAATTGAAGACAGGGTTTTAAAAATGTGGAAAAACTTAACTTCGAATTTCTTGTACATGAATTTGAAAAACCAAGTGTTTTTTTTTTTAATGGTTAATTAATTAAAAATATCTAAATACCTAAAAAATAGTATTTAGTGCTTTTTTATACTTGAATACTTCTAATTCCTTTTTAATACTAAATTGAATTTTTGAACAATAAAATTGAAGGATCAAATTAGTTTCAACCGACTTCCAAAAAGGAGGACGTTCTCAATTCGTCTGTTGGTGTTTTTTTATTTTTGTTACCATAACTTTCGACTGGGTGAAACGATTTTGATGATTTTTTTTTGTATTTGAAATCTGGCAACAGTAGTGTGGTAGTGTTTTGACTATGGCTTCCAGAAGAAAACCATAAGAAGAATACTGTTAGTTTCGATTCATAGAAGTCGGTTTTTTTTTGTAAAAAGAATTATGAAAACTCAAAATCATTTCTTTGATTCGACTGTATTGTTTTATAGTTAAATACAACCATTTTTAACTATGGGAGGGGGGGTCTATTACCCACCGTTTAGGAGGGAGGGGCAATTTTCTAAAAAAATAACTCAAAATAAAAAAAAATTATTTAAAAACGACGGCAACACCTATAGTTATGAAATAATAATCGATTTCAAAGTCAAATTTTGCGAATAAAAAGTTGAAAATTATACCTTCAAGGTAATATATATAATATATATGATGTGCACCGCTGAGGCCTGCCAGACCAAGATTTTTTTACTTAGAATGCTAAAAACTACCACTTTAAGAATTTTTAGCCTTAAAAGAGCTAGTCAAATGTGCCACTAGCTCTCCTGCTATTATGTTTGTTACCTCAGAAGTTCTGACTGGGTGAACCGATTCTGATGAATCTTTTTTTTTTGAAAGCTGGTGCCTTTCGTGTGGTCCGATTTCAATTTGGCCTAACATAACATACAAATGAATTGATGAAAAAGAGGAAAGAGATTTTAAACTCGTACGTAGCATTTAAAAATAATAAAATGTGATCCTTTACTATTTTCTTTTCTAAAATTCAGTCAAATAAAATAAAAGAATATACTAATAAAGCTATAAACAGAATTTTGTTCATTAATCTATGAGAAATAAAATATGAAAAACATTTCTCTGGTAACATTGTTGGTCAACGACATATTAACCCATTTACTAAGACTCCACAATGTTAAATCACATAAATGAGGTAGCGGATCAGTTGACCGAAACATATTAGTGATTACCCGATTACAGAACTTTCCGTTTAATTGATTTATTTTTTTAACCAGTTGCTTGACATGTATAGTAACAACATATCACAAAAATAATCTTTCGACATGACACGATATTAAACAAAACACCTTTAGCTTGCGATAATTTCCATCAACGAAAAAATACAGTTCAATTACATCCAACACCCGGGACGTAAACAACGGAGACTATTAATGCACATTGCACATGCTCATATTCTGTTTGTTGAGCCAAAAGAGCTTTACCGCCAAAAATTATTATTAATTGAAGGGATCATGCAGATATCGCGATCTGCAATTATCTCAAAAACTTGGAAATATAAAATTATTTGGTTTTCAATGTTATACTCTGTTTCCATCTACCTTAAATCACAGATTTAGCTAAGTAGATTTAGAATAAATCTCGAGATTTATTTTAAAATCTACTTCGCTAAACCTCCGATTTGGGTTCAGCTACCCTAAATCTAAGATTTTCATCTATTTTCAATCCGACATTTAGAATAGAGTAGGTGAAAACGTAGTATTAGGTTAATGTAAAAATTAATACTTAAAAAACAAACAAAGCTAGTCTTCTTGACTAGTATCTACTCCCAAGTTCGGCAACCATCTATGTCCATAGTCCATATACCTAATAGTTAAAATACCATATTATACTAACTTATGCCATAATAAACGGTTAGCTAATATCTTAAATTATCATACTTTTCCCATTATATGGGAAAACACTTGCTATTTAAGCCAGTTATTGGATTCATGTAAAATATGATCACTAGGGTTTATTCAAAATTAAATGCAAATTGTTCCTTTGTAAAGTCGAAATATAAAAAAATAAAACAGGATCAAACTACATTTATATTTTTACCGACTTCCAAGCGACTGAGTGGAGCAAATTTTGATAATTCTTTTTGTATTGGAAAGCTGGAAAGTGTGGTCCCATTTCAATTTCGTCCAGTTCTGGCCATATAATCTATAAGAAAGCCATAAAACCCAGTTTCGATCCATGGAATTCGGTTTTGTTTTTTTTGGTAAAAATGATTATTGTTAAAATATAAATATAATCATTTTTAGCAAAAAAAAACAAAACCGACTTACATGGATCAAAACAAAAAAGAACATTTTTTAACAAAAAAAAGTTGTTTAGAGAATTTTAAGGTGAATAATCTTTTCTCGGAAGGTTTTTTCATAATTTTCATAAAAAGTGCTCAAAACTTTAAAATTGTCATTTTTTTCGTTTTTTTTTTTATTTCTTTGGCTTGTAACTTTTTAAGTATTCAGAATATCGAAAAAGTGTTCTTAACATAAAAGACGCGCAATTTGATTGCCTGCGTTTTTTGTACATACTTTTATGTAGGATAAAAAGAAATCGAGATATTCAACAAAAACTAAAATCCAAGATGGTGGCCGAAAGGTTAATTTGAAAAATCAGGGTAAATATATTCAGCTACTGCTCTATCGAATGAGCAAAAAAAATTTGGGGTTGGTACAAACTGCTGGGTCAAATTCCCGAGTAAAAATAGAAATTGAATTTTTAAAGAAAAAAATCATGAGCGCCGCACCACCGCTGCACCACCGCCGTTTTCAGGAATTTTCGCCGCACTAACTGCCGCACCACGACTGCAGCACGTCCGCACTATTTCATTTTGAATGAAAAATTCGGTGCACGACCGCCGCACCACGACTGCAGCACGTCCGCACTATTTCATTTTGTATGACAAATTCGCCGCACCATGATACATAATTTTGGAATTATGAAAAATAAAAAAAAAAACTACCGACGAGAAGGAGATTCGAACCCGAGCACTTTCAATTAGAAGTCCAACGCCTTAACCACTCGACCACCAAGTCATGTTTGCACGAACTGGCAATTTGTTACTTAAGGCAAAATAACGTTGAAGACGACTTAAACATTTGTATAAGTACGAGAATAGAATTTTTTTCATACAAAATGAAATAGTGCGGACGTGCTGAAGTCGTGGTGCGGCGGCGTTGGTATAGCGAATTTTTTTCATATTTTTCATTTTTTCAAAATGAAACGGTGCGGACGTGCTGCAGCGGTGGTGCGGCGGTTTAGAAATTTTTCATCATAGTGCGGACGTGCTGCAGCGTAGGTGCGGCGGTCAAAAAGTGCTGAGGACGTGGTGCAGCGGTGGTGCGGTGGAATTAAATTTTTACTCGGGTTATAAATGCACTGGGACTATTTTTCTGCTTTAAATATAATGAAATTGAGAACAACATATGGCTCAGTGTTTCGGTGGATCACCTGAATAGTCTTTTTTAAACAGGTACTAAAGTTTAAAAAAAAAAAGTAGAAGTAATAAGAAGTAAGAATGTTTATTTATTCAGGATGTTTTCAAAAGAAAAAGAAGTAGGTATTTAAAATGCGTACTAAATATATCATTAAAATTCCATGCCATAAAAGCAAGTTCTTACGACGCAATGGTTGCATTTTATTCAAATAACCTTTAAACCTTTTTAAATGAAATATTTAAGAGCGATATCGTGCAACCTATTATTATTTTGTATTATGTTTACTTCTCTCTTTTCTCTCTATATAAGTATAAGTTGACTTTACCAGCTGAGTAAACTATTCAGATAATCAAGAGTTAAACGTGAAATGTCTTATATATGTATATGAGACAACAACAAACAAAAACCTGACTATTCGAGTTGGCTTTAATGGCTCAATGATTAAATAAAAAATCCATAACTTTTTTATTGTATAAACAGAATATAGAAGAAATATTGACACACTGACACATTGTGCACAGCAGCCGGATTCCTTAACACAAAAATATTAGAGGTATATTCGAAGTGAACACTGAAACAGAGTGAACATTGAACAAGCTAAAGCAACCATTATATTAGATATGTTCGATTAGTTTATTACTCGTGTTGACGTGGGTCTATACAACACTTCTTTCTGACCTAAGACAAAATATAAATTGCTTGGTAAACATTGACATTATGTAGTTCTATAAAATGATTGATGACAGATGATTAGCTAACAAACTAAATGGAGAGCAACAAAACGACTATGCTGGTTATAAGAATGGCGTTATGGCAAGTGCTACCCGTTGTCGTTGATGTTATTTATGTTTCTTTTATGGATAAGCTATGGTGAAGGGATATCTTTCTATCTATATCTATAAATAAAGTTTGGAAAACAATGGTTATTGCCAAAAGATGATAAAGTTTGAGTGCTCTCAAAGTTTTGATGAATATCATCACGAAATCGAATTTGTTTTATTGGCTTATACAGAAATGATGGTAAATGGTTATGCCTTGTCGGCAGAAAGTTATCGACACAAGATTTTCAATGTTGAAAGATTATTGAATTTGATGCAGGATAAATTTATTAACTGATGATGTATTCGTGGGGGATTAGTTTTTAAAATTAGAATCTTAATAACATAGAGGTAACAAACGAGAGAGGTGGGGGATAAGTTTTTCCATTAAGGAACCTTTCCTTCAACTTTGGCGTTCATAGAGTCAGGATGAACTACTTAGAGAACAACTTATATTCAAAACTTAGGCGAATAAGGAGCGACTTGGCCTGCCTTCTGTTCTTGGTGTTTTTGAAGGATCGGGCTTATCAGGAAAGATTAAAGATACGAAGCAATTCGCTAATGACAAGGCCTGCAGACGAAATAAGGACAACGAATTTCAAATCTCTGCTTCGAATGTAATGTCCCTAAATAGAACACGTGCTGCCGAACACTTAGCTGAGGCCCTAAATTGAAGGGGGCACTGCCATTCATGAAGTGCGATGGCAAGTACGTGCTAAAGAAAGCTCAGAAACTAAGGGTACCATTAAGAATGCTTTTTTGATATGGATTCATCGTTTGAGGCAGACTCACCCTGAATGTCCTGAGTTTCTACTCGGTGAATGAGGTTTAACCTGGATAACCTCTTAAAAAGTCGCCGGCAGAAGCAAAAATAGAGAACCAGTAGCAATATTGCCAATAAGATGCAATAAGAGATGTCTCTGAAGTCCTGCGTTTCATTTACGATAATGGCTTCATGAAGAATACTGACATGCACAGTGTGCATTGCACACGCAACTAAACAAAAAGCATACAAATTGGGCCCTGCAAAGAAGGGCCAAAACTGACAATGAGCTCTAAAAGCGAAAAAGAACGGAGCAGCATCTCCTTCTCACAAAAAGAAGTTAGAAGGATGCTATTGCAGGAATGGTGTAATTTTACTAAAAGGTAAAGGGACATCCCACGGTTACAAATCCTGAAATATAGCCTGTTGAATATTTGGAATAATTACTTCTGAAAGCTGTATAATGTAGATGGAAAACCCAAGTATGCTCCATGACAGATTGTATCATTCAGTTTAGACGATGAAGGCCAACAATTCCGTACCCCGACCATAGATGAAGTATGAAAAAAGTCAATATTAAACTTAAATCCAACAAAAGTTACTGGAACTGACGGCCTTGATGTTGAACTTTTTTAACCAGAACGAGATGGCCTGGTTGGGACTGTCAACTCATCTCCCAAATTTGGTTGGAAGAAAGCATGCCATGATCGATCGGTTTAACCGTTAATGAAAGCAAAACCAAGAATGTACGAGTATTGCTGTCATAAACCGACACCCAACACCGATAAATCGGTCAAAATATTGCTCTAAACAGCCATATCTTCGAGGTAGTGAAGCACTTTGCCAACCTAGGTTCCGGTATGGAGGGTACAACAACTAACTGTACCGATTTTCAGTGACTCTAACATTGCCAGCGACTGAGTAAGCTATACAACGCATACTACTTTTGGAATTATAACAATTCTTGTTTCTGGTTGTGTTGAAATAACATATGAATTATAATTATAGGTACATATTAATTCTTTATTGAAATTCTGTTGTTAGAAGTTAGAACAATGATAAACTCCATGAAACCCTCATTCATTTAAATAAATGAGATTTCCAATATTCAGAAATAAACATAAAGTTATCAGTAAACAAACAGAACTCAACTTTGAATACAGTAAATTTTATTTGTTGATTGAAAAACAAAAACAGTTGTGTCCGCTATAGACCCAAGGACGTATAATGTACCTACGACCTACGACAATCAATCATGGCATTGTGCAACACAACGAAAACAAATTTTCAAAACCATTTATAGAGATATGTCAAGCCAAAGTACATCGCCGAATGCTGATTGTTTATTGAATAAAAAAAAATCAATCTGAACCGTGACCTACAAGCTGACATGGTGATAGAAACAGTTCAAAAAGTGTCTGAGCTAAAATAAATGACCTTGACCTACAAGTTGGATATGGTGACGGTAGAGACAATTCAAAAGTACTATATAATCACACATTTAGAGCCTACATACCTAAATACATTTTACTCTTATAAGATAAAAGATGATTTAGGTTTATTCTGCACAGTACCTTTTCAGAGAATAAGAAAAATCATAACACTCATGAGATTTTAATAACATAAAAATATAAGTGTTATGGGAAAACTTAATATTAAATATTTATATTTTCTTAAGAATAGGTTTTTTCTTGAAATGGCTGTGCAACAAAAGGACTTTCAATAAGGATTCTTTGTTTAAAATTCTTTCTATTAAAATTAAATTTTGTTGGGCTAAATTTTTATTGATTATAAAAACAATAACGAACGGAGATAATTTTATCTTTCATGAAATGATAGTGTTGAGCAAATGTGAGCAGAAGATGCGGCCAAGGACGACCTACCCTTATTGCTATAACAGGGACATATTTTTTTCATGTAGTGTCTAAGGAAATAGCAATATCTTGTCAACCGTATCTACACGTAGAAAAATAAGGATTTTAAAATACGAGCAAGATTATGCTCATTTTAAATCTTTTGTACTTAAAACAATAAAATTTAAATTTCATTTTCATAGTTCGAATAAAAATAAAACGATTTCTTAACATACTACACTCCTGCTCAAATTTAACGCACATCATATTTATTTGAAAGAAAAGTCCTATTATTACTTAATGTCACAGTATCATGGTTATTTCCTCAAATGAGACAGGAGTGATCTTAAACTCAAGGTATGGAATAAAATGTTTGTGGGGAAGACTTGAAGAGATTTGCTGAAGTTTGTCTGTCAACCCGCGATCCGTTTAGAGGTGAGTCATAAATTTTAATGGAGTAAAATCTTCTTTACAACACGTTCGGGGTTAGTGAGCTCTCCTAGACCTACGTTAAGTACCCAAAGATACTTGACCGATATCCTCGAACAGCATGGGGTTCCAGTTCCAGTCACTCCTTGATTTGGTTTAGTCTGTTGTACGATAATGCATGCTAGAGTGGTTTGAGAATATCTTCAAGAGTTTTATACGCCAGCTTTGGATTGACCACACAGAAATCCGGATTTAAACTCAATAGAACTTGTCTTAGAAATGAAGAGATGCATTTGCAAACGAAATCCACCTCCAAGCAGTCTTGATCAATTGAAAACTACACTTAAAGGAAGAGTTACAACAAAACCTTCAAAAGCGAATTTGTGGAATGAACAGACGACTCCAGCTTGTCACATGCACTAGAGGAGACAATACCAGGTATTGAATAAAATTCCTTCCTTCCTTGAGTTCTTAAATTTGGTTTAGGGTAATTCCATGAAAAAGTGGACACGAATTTTGAACAAATTATGCAGTCTTTTTTACTTTTTTTATTAGCAAATTACTATTTACAAACGTCAACTCTTTTTGCAAGTTGCAAGAAAAGATTCTTTGTTGCATTCCCTTATGGATAGACATCAAATTCAGGGAGTTTAAATAATCTTAAAGCATTTTTATAGCATAAGCTTGCCAACAACAGAAGAATTTCAGATAAAAATGACGGAAAAACAAGGAAACTAAAAACATGATGAGTCTAACAGTGACGATGACAACACCCCCTCGTTATTGGTAAAATAAATTAACATTTAAGCAAGCTTCGTTACACAATATTCGATTTAAAAAAAACTTGAGTGAAAATGCATCTTTTCTTTACATTTACAACCACAAATCACAGGTAACATGAGTTACCAAAATAATGTAACGTGAGTTACCTAAATATTTTAAAATTTTTCCTCGAAATATTGAAAAAATGTTTCGTTTTGTCACTTATATTAAAAGCTTGTAATTTTTTATGTATGGAATCTTCATTAAAAACAAATAAAGATTCTTAATTTCACATAAAAACTTCATACTGTCGGTGTCTTAAAATTCGTGTCCGATTTTTGTAACGTGAGTTACCATCAAACTTTTATTTTTCCCAAGCAAATGTTGAAAATAAAGTAAATTTTGTTAGTTAATTATGAAAGTAATAGTTATGCTCCATTCATGGATAGTAATTTCGTATCAATTTACATTAAAATTGAAAAAAAAAAAATTATTTATGTGTTGGAAATTTTTGTGAATGTAACGTGAGTTACCATGGAATTGCCCTTTATCTTTTTTTTTTGTTAATAATATTGTTGCTGTTTAGCATTTTTGAAACTTGGTAAACAAAAAAATAGACCAAAGAATTTTAAAGCCATCTAAAATAAGATACAGACATATAACTTCAGAAGAAAAAAGAGTGCCTTAATTTTGAGCAGGAGTGTATAAAGATTTTTTTGAAATAAAATAAAATTTTGAAAAAAATTAGTTTGAAATTTTTTTTTCCAATTTTTTTTTTTTTATTTTGATTTTTAAAATTAATTTTGAAAAAACTGACATAAAATGGCTTTGTTCAGAATTTGTGTAAAAGACTAGGGTGTTGGCTTCACAAAAATGTATAGCACGTTATTGTAGGTGCAACCGTTGATTTTAAATTATTTTTTTTCCAAATTAAGTCAATTTTTTTTAAATTGCCCTCCCCGCTAAACGAAGGGGATTAGACCCCCCTCCCATACGATTTTTTTTTCTCAACCCAACCTACACGCTCTATGTTTTTGGCACATTGCTCCTGAAAAAAAAATTAAAAAAATTTTTTTTTCAGTATCTCGCCTAAAAATCGTCAAATTGTATGTATTAAATAGGAAAGTTGTGGTGTAATTGTTTTTGGCAATAATAAGGTGGGGTGGTGTTATATGTTTTTTTGGGATGATGAACACGAATTTGAAGTTTTGCATTAAAATTTTAAACATAAGAAATAACCAAAAACGTTCTAAAAAAAAGGATGTACTCGGAATGCTCTGAGTGACTCTTAAAAAGCTAGGTACTTTTTATTTCTTCTTAGAAAAAAATGCGGAATAATTAGTACATATTATTGAATTCGTAACAATCCAAGCAGCCCCACATCTAATTGTAAAAGATAAGAAGATCTAAGACAACGGTCACAATATTTGTACAATAACTGGGCCTTTTGTCAAATACAATACAAGAAATATTCCTCAAGGACTTAAGTAAGCATTATATTATTAATAAAAAATTATTCCTAATTGATCACAAACTTTCGATTAAAAATAAACACATACATACATAAAACATTTTAAAAATGCAAATAATTTAAGTTCATATCTACACAATTATTTAATTATAATTTTTTATCAAATGCATTTCGAGCTCATTATTGTTTGCTCATCTTCAACGATCGCTAGGTAGACACAACTTTTAATGCATTTTTTTATATATTATTAAATAATAAATACTTAAATTATTTGCTTTTTTGAAATGATTTTTGGTTTTTTTGGTATTTGCTTTTTTAAATGCTTTTGTGTTGTGTTTATTTTATATCGAGCAATAGCGGTCAATAACACTGACCGACAAAATTGAATTTTTTTTTGCCACAAGAACCAAGATATACTTTTCTAGAGGTTTTCGACGTCCTGTACTCGAATCTGAAGTCGGAAAAATTTGATTGGCCTCGATTTTTGAAATATTACCGTTATAAAATATTAATAAACGTCATTTTGGCCGTTTTCTTTTTTACTTTTAATTCATTATTAAAAAAAAATTGTAACGGTGATTAGGTATAAGAACAAATATTCTTTTTTCAAAAACTGTTTAGATTTTCCCGATTTCTCTATTATTGCTCGAGATATCTTCAGTTTTAGTTAAAAAGCCAAAGAGAAACTAAACTTAATCAAAAGTTTAAGTCACCGAATTTTTGCTAGCTCCGTGAAGCCAGAACTGCGACCTCAACATTTTTGAACCAAATTTGTCTAATTCGTTTGTCCAACGTTTGTCCATGTTTGTCCACCCAAAATTTTCGATTTTCCGCCCTTCAAAAAAATTTTAGAGCAAATTCTTTTTTATAGGAAGTCTGAAAAATGAAAAATTGTCTAAAACGCTCAAATTTTGAGATAGAAGAATAAAACTAACTGCAATCGTTTGTCCACCTCGAGTTCTATATACATACAAAATATTATCGTTTTTCCACCTCCCGTTTAGGAGCAATTCTAAAAACAAATTTTGCACTGAAAAATTGAAATTCCCCTAAAATCCCCAAAAAATGATTTTTTTTGGTATGCGTATAGAACTTAAGGTGGACAAACGACAGAAATTTGAAATTAAAAAAAAAAATCAATTTTTGGAGATTTTATGGGACTTTGAAGTTTTCAGTACAAATTTTGTTTTTTGAATATCTCCTAAACGAAGGGTGGACAAACGATGATTTTTTCTTTGTATCCATTTCTCGAGGTGGACAAACGATTGCTGTTTGAACTTTTGAAAAATAATAATTTTTGAGGACTTTTTAATTTTCAGTAGAGGTACACTGTGGTGTATGCGTACTTTTTTGAGAGTTGCTATAAAAGAATTCTCCTAAACAGAGGGTGGACAAACGATGATTTTTGGTATACGTAAAGAAATCGAGGTGGACAAACGACAGCAGTTTGAATTTTTGATAAAAAATTGATTTTTGGGGATTTTAGGGGAATTTCAATTTTTCAGTGCAAAATTTGTTTTTGGAATTGCTCCTATACGGGGGGTGGAAAAACGATAATATTTTGTATGTATATAGAACTCGAGGTGGACAAACGATTGCAGTTTCTTCTATCTCAAAATTTGAGCGTTTTAGACAATTTTTCATTTTTCAGACTTCCTATAAAAAAAAAAAAGAATTTGCTCTAAAATTTTTTTGAAGGGTGGACAAACGAAAATTTTGAGTGGACAAACATGGAAAAACGGTGGACAAACGAATTAGACAAATTTGGTTCAAAAATTTTGAGGTCGCAGTTCTGGCTTCACGTAGCTATTTTTGCCACAAGAACCAAAATATACCTTCTTTTCTAAAGGTTTTTGGGTTGCTGAACTCGAATCCACAATCAGAAAATTCTACTAGCCTCAGCAACCCAAAAACCTCTAGAAAAGTATATTATGTTTCTTGTGGCAAAAAAATATTTAATATGGTTGGCCTGTGCTATTTCTGAGTCAAAGACCGCTACTTAAATTTTAAATATCTCGGGCAGTAAAAGATATATCGGAAAGATTTAAACATTTTTTGGAAGAATAAAACCCGTTACAAATTTATAAATAATGAACTTTCCCACATAAAAGCATTAGCTCGAAAACAGCCAAAATGACGTTTTTGCCATTTACTAACGGTAATATTTCAAAAATGGAGGCCAATAAAAATTTTCTGACTGCAGATTCGAGTTCAGCACATCAATTTTGGTTCTTGTGGCAAAAACCTTGTTGACCAGTGTAATGCACAAATTTTCTGTTGTTATATTAACGTTTTACAACAAAAGTCATTGTTATAGTACAAACATTTTAACCATTGGTTAGCAATTTAAAATTGGTTAGCAAAATAAAATTTTTTTATATATACCTGCATAACCTAAAAAAAGTTATTTCAAAAGAAATTTGATATAGGAATAAGATGGAAATAAAGGTCGATTAATATTTATTAACAATATTCCTAAAAAGTTTAGGCCCGTTTAAAAAAAAAAAAAACGATTTTTTAAAAAATAGTTTTGATTTCGTTTTTCCTAAAATAATTTTTTTTTAATTTTTTCGTTTACAAACAAAATGTTTGCTGAAATCGGTTACGTTTTCGAGAAAGTCATAGGTATTATAAAATACATTGAGGGGGGAAAATTCTCGAAATTCGTTTTTTTTTTTGTTATTAAACAAATGTAATCAAAGGATCAAATTTGAAATGCAATCTTTGTAAAGATTAAAATGAATTACATTTAGTAATTGATTTCCCCCCCCCCCCCCCCCCAACTTTTCTCTCCATTTTTCCCACTATGAATAGGATTTCAACTTCTGTTGGTCAAGGAGAAAATATTTTTACAACACAAACATTCAGCTTAAAACTTTAAATATTTCATCTCGCAGGTATAATCATACGACTTCTAAGAGGTTCTACCAAAAAAGATACAAATCAAGAAAAATTTCAGAAGTCAGTTTTTAGCATGCTTCAACTTTGCTGACCTGATCTTTGTTTTTTTTTTTTTTAAATTGAACCTAACCTAAGAAAACATTGTCTTATGTATGACCGTTATTTTTGTTTCTTAAAAAAAATTACAAAGTCTCAAAAACGATGAAAACGAATAAATTACAGCTTTAGATGTTACTCCTTAATCCTTATACTGAAAAGTAGATTGGCTGAGAAACAAAAGTAAGTTTTTGAAACCAAACTTAAGCTTGCCTTTCTACATTTTAAAAACCATAATTTAGTTTATAAATCATTGAATTCATACGTTTTAAGTAACAAAACAAAAAACATAAATGTTAAGCGAAACTCTGACACTAAAGGAGCATCTTCAATTTTGTATTTTGTTATTTTTTTCATAAAAAAACACAAAAAAAATGCTTTAAGAAGCCCTTTGAATTTTTTCCTAAACAATGCTGAAAACTTCCCCAAAAAAAAACCTATAGATAGCGATGCATTGCAGGAAACTCATTAGGAATTCAAATGACGACGCAGCACATACAATTCAGACTAACCATACGTTGAAACCAAAAAATGATGACAATGCATCTCTATGCATAAGTTTAATCTTAAAGAAATTCCTCCATAAGAGGTATTAACAAAAAAAAAAATATTGTCTTTTTTGTTTAAGTAAATACTTGAGTATAAAAAAAAAAACTGAATAAAACTCACCTTAATTTTATAGTATATAACAGCAGCTTTTAAGATAAGTACTTTTGGTGCCCTTTTAAGTTGCAAATCATGCTTTTCTTTCTGGCTGCGAGATTAGATTTTTTTTTTTATTTTGCAAAAAAAAAATAAAACAAACAGCTTTAATACATTGGAATTTTTTTTTCCAACTCGTTGGTTTTATTTTTAATTTTTTGTTCTGTGTGTTTTTTGTTTTTATTTAAAAATCATTTAAAAACACGCTTGAAGATACTCTCTGAAACACAAAAGACAAATATTTACATTCGACCCTTCACTTCCGCTCTGAACGCGCGCACTCTTCACTACCAATATAATATTTATACACAAATCTGATTGAATCCTTAAATCTCTAAGGCTAACACACACACACAAACATAATAGAATAAAATACACAAACAATGGGATAGGGATATTCCTGTATTTGTTTTCTTCCTTAAGGACACTAATATGTTATTAAACTTAGGAGCATGCAAGAAGACAATATTCAGAGGTTAAAAGGAATAAAATGCCTGATGGTGTTTTTTTTTTTTCCGAATTTAATCAATATCACTGCAAACTTATCGGAAGCAATTTCAAACCCCCATATATAACATAAACATACAAAGGAACAAAACAAAGGTAGTAGGTATATCAAATGAACAGAAGGTCGAAGGATTAAATTTTATTTATTGCAAAAGCTCAAAATTCATTGAATTAGAAGAAAACGTATGTAAAAAACGAAATACAAATCAAATACAAATTTTATTGAAAGACGCAAATTTATGTGTAGGTTTTGTCAATTGATTCTCGAGATTATAAGAGAAAGTTAACAGAAATCCGGGATTTGTCAATCAGAAAAACATAGAGAAGAAAAAAAAAAAAAATAACAAATAACAAAAACTTCACTTATCACAACAATATTATTCTCTATCTTTGAACAAGAGTCCATCGAGAGAATGCGGAGCAAAACCCACCGTGCACCGTACAACTGTGGTCGCTGAAGCTGCTGCTGATAATAATATACTACACAAAAATAAAAAAAAATTGAATGAAATCGATCAGGGCTGTCATCGTTAGTACTAAAATAAAATTGAAGCATCCTCACATAATGTTTTCGAATTCATTATTAAATGATTCTTTTTTTTAAGAAAGTGCCTACTTAACGTTTGACTGCAACCCAAATTTATGTTCAATGAAAATCTTAAGAGTTGATTTGGAAATAGAATAACAAAATTGTCACGTACACACAAAACTCGCGTCACGAAAATACACATCTACCATATTATTGTTAACATTTTAAGGCTGTCTCGTTTATAGTATTTTCTATAGATTGTGTTTATGAAAGACATCATTCATCTTTGCGGAGCACAAAAAAAAAACTAACTAACTAGAAGATTAAAAACAAAACAAAGGAACGTTACGTACAGACAGGCAAAGTCCACCAAGAAATTTTATGGACGAAGAGTTAATGTTTCATCAAATCTATACAAAAATTGGTGCAAGGATCTTTAAAGAATTATTATAAGGCAACGCTTTCTGAATAGAATCTTTAAAAATATATTCTAACAAAATTGTAAAACTATGAAAATGTTAATTGTCACGTACAGAAATAACTGCTGCTTGCAAATATTAAGCCTTATTCTGAATGAAAACACCCGGGGAATTGCGTTTGGGAAAAGTGCTCCCAATCAAAAAGCTTATGGAAATTTTGCGCCTTTTTCTCATTATTACCTATTAATGGCAAGGGAACAAAATTAAAACAATGATATTCTTGGAATTTTACGATTGGGAACCATTCTCCCGAACACATTTTTCCGGGAGTTTTCATTCATCAGAATTGGGATGAATTAGATGCTGCTTTTGCTACAGATTAGCTGACATTGGATTAGCTGGAAAAACAGACAAACACATCCGTTTAAGTTCTTTTAAAATTAATTTAAAATGTTAATTTAAAATGTGGTTAAATCATTTTGCTTAAGTGTAGCTTTGCAGCTGAATAGTTTACCAGCAGTTATAATTTTTTTTTAAGCACGTAAATAGTATAAATCGGCTTACAACAAATCTAAATGTAGAAGTGAAATCGATCTTTACTTTTCGGTATTTCTTATTTTTGCATGCAACTTTGTAATGTTGTTGTTGTTTTTTGTTTTTTTTTTTAATGAGTAACATACGACACATCTATCAAAACATATATCAAAGGTTCATAAGTACGAAGTTGAACAAGTAGATCAGCTGAATGCTTGACTAAAGATTCTGTCCATATTAAAGCTTTTCAATGGTATTCATTTTTTTCTCTTACTATCCTCATAACTTACAAAATGAAAGAAACGATATAAAAATAAGTAAAAGAATGAAATTCTTTAAAATTACTATTGTAACTAGTGCTCTGCTTTCGACAACTCTGCAACAATTTTAGATAATTCGCGCGCAAACTCTCCAATAAAATTCTCCAGCACATATATTAAAGACGGAACCGGACGGGTTTTGTATCAAAATAGAAAAAAACAAAAAAAAAAATGGAAACGATGGAATTACATTATATAGTCTGGTACTGACTATTGGACGTTGGATACCATACCACTGATTCACGTTAACACTCTCTGGAGGTGTGACGTCGTATACAAAGCAATTTACCAGAGAAAACTCTCATCAACGTTTCATTCTGCGATGTTCCAAAACATTTCTTTATAGTCTACCTTTTACTCTCACTCACCGGCTGGGCAGCAGCAGCTAGCAAGCACCAGCCAGCCAGCAGAGCAGCTCAGCTGTGGAGAGGATTGTGAATTTAAAGATAATCATGATGGAGCGACAAATTTGGGTGGAATATACACAACAACAACAAAAAAAATACCGACAAAAATTCAAAACAAACTTTTGAGTTTAGACTCAGTGATGTTATAAAGCCGAATTAAATGATGAATAGTCAAAACTAGATAAAAAATTACTTTATTTTTATCCATTTTTTGTTTGTATTCTGATACGTAGATCTGAATAATATTATATTGTAACGAAATCGGAAGGGATTCTGAAATGAGATGATTTAAATGTGCATATTTAAACGTTTTATTTTTGCAGTACCTGCAGTTAACTATGATGACAAATATTTAAGAAATAAGTTGGTTACTGTACCTATACTTCTCATTCAGACACTACAAAACTAACTATTGAACTTTCACAACTAACGTATAAAAAAATAGGTTGCGTATACACCCTAGTGCACGTAGCTTTATAGAAATTAACATACCGGTTTATAATAATAGAAATTTATAGTAAGGTATCAAGTCCATTTTTTACTGAAATGAACGGTTTAAAGTTAAGGCTGTAAAATTGTTAATATGTTTTTAATC
Source organism: Episyrphus balteatus (assembly GCF_945859705.1). Taxonomy (NCBI): domain Eukaryota; kingdom Metazoa; phylum Arthropoda; class Insecta; order Diptera; family Syrphidae; genus Episyrphus; species Episyrphus balteatus. Next base: position 87,512,288 of record NC_079136.1, on the reverse strand, counting down.
AAAAACGGCAATATGCTCACACGAATAGTACTTTCCTAATAGAAAAAAAAAATCTTACAAATTATTTCAAAAACACGAAATGATTTCAAATCTTATCAATTCTCTGACATTTTGTAGTATAGAGTCTAAAGAATAACTTTATATTGATATGGATTTATAAAAACATGTAGAAATATGTATTTTATTTGTTAATATTTTTGTCAAGAGCGTTAAAGTGGAGTTAGCTGTTTTTCCCTCTAAGCCGAAGATATTGCAATATTGTTTTTTGTTTTATTTGAATTCAAAATCCTCATAATCCTTCGAAAAATAACTTTATTTACACTAAATACAATATTAAAAGTTTTTAAACCATCAAAACACTCCAGAAGAAAAAAAAACTATAAATTCAATAAAAAATAATTTAAAGTACGTATACGCCATTATGTCCCAGATTTTCAAAATTTTAATTCGATTCCGACAGGGGCTCAAAAGTTTCTGAATTAATAAACAGAAATTTCCCATTTTTAAATCTGTGATTGTACATAATATGTACCCCCACATTTATAAACGTTGTATAACTTTATACAACTGTAGTGGAGTAACTAAACCTAAAAAAAAATGGCAATATTAGGGAACAGCTCTGATTTTGATGATCTTTTTTTTTTCAAACGTCGGCAATTAAAAATACTTTAAAGTCTACAAATTAAAAATTGCCGCTGTGGCGGTTTTGATTTTTTAAATTTAATTGAATTTTGCCTAAATTTCATAAATTTACTAATGCCAAAAGATTTCTAGGCAATTAAAGGAAAACAACTATAAGGGAATGCAGGACAATCTTCCATCGTTTAGGCAATAAATGCAATTTTCTCACAAATTGACTTTAAACACGAAAAAAAAATTTGAACACAACGGCAACACCTACAATATTTAAATATACATTATTTAAAAGCTAGAAGCTTATTCGTGTTTGTAAAATTAAGTAAATTGAGGAAATGGTTTTTGAAAAAATGGTAATTAAACTATGATTTTTGAAAAAAAAATTATTGCAAAAATTTTAACATGTTGTTTTTAAAACTTTTTCGTAATATAAAATGCATTTATTTTTAAATTTGGTTTGGCCACATTTATTATGATTTCAAATTATAAAAGGAAATGTCAATAAATGTATGTATTACAGTTTATGAAAAAAATTAAAAAGTATTTCATTTTCGAAGAACTTTTTTTAAAAGAAGTTTAAAAAAAAAATTAACTTATTTTTTTTTTTAAAGTTCAACATTTAAATATCGATACCTTCCCGTAAGAATGTATTAACTCATTTTCGAAAATGACTTTTTGATGTGAAAATATACTATGAGTCACGTTTTGGTACCATTTTGGTTGTTCTATCATGTATACAAATGAAACTAGAGCGAAAATAAAATTGTGCAGTCTATACATTTCCTCACAGAATAATTTTGTTTTTTTAATAAAAAAGTCATTTAAAATTTTTTATTGAGGACCATTTTTTGAGTTGAGGACCATTCTTTCAAAAACTATTGATTAAATTTAGTGGATTTAAATTTTATGGAAATGAGATTCTGGCTTTTTAAAAACGTGTATGTAAATATTGTAGGTGTTGCCGTTGTGTTCAAAATATTTTTTTGATCATAGGTACTTTTTTTTTTTTTTTTTTTTTTTTTTTTTTTGACGGGAGGAAATCTTCAAAAGACACTTGGCAGTATTCGACACCAAGTAGTGTGGGACTCTTAACCACTAAAACCACCTCTTTATCAGGACCAATCTTGAGAGATCGACATCAGATTTTTCTTTCTTAACTTTGTAAAATCACTTTGGGGGAAGTTTAAACTTTTAATACTTTCCCATGTTTTTTTAGACCATAAGCTCATGAGGCTTGGTTCTTCTTAATCTCCGAACATGGTTTCTTGTATTCAAGACGGACACCATTTCAGAATTGGTATGACATTGCAGTCTCTGATTATGGGATACAGCGTATTTTTTAACAACTTCTGTAACCGTTTCTATTTGTAAGTCACGATGTAGATCGCTATTTCTTATGTACCAGGGTGCATTAACTATTCCACGAAGGACTTTGTTTTGGAATTTTTGGATGATTTCGGTATTTGTTTTCTTTGTACAGCCCCATAATTGGATACCATAGGTCCAAACAGGCTTTAGTACTTGATTATACAGCATTATTTTGTTTTGGGTTGATAAATCAGAGTTGTTACCAAGTAACCAGTACATTTTTCTATATTTCAAGTTTAGTTCTTCTCTTTTCTTTTTGATGTGCTCTTTCCACTTTAGCTTTGCATCCAAAGTCATTCCAAGGTATTTGGCCGTATTGGCGTAAGGTACAGCTTGATTATTAATGAATATTGGAATATTGTTTATCTTTTTATTTGTAAAGTTTATATGTGAAGATTTTGTTTCATTGAGTTTGATACGCCATTTTTCGGTCCAATCTCTGACTGTGTCGACGGCATATTGCAGCTTTACTGCTCCCCTAGAGACACATTTGTCGGGTACCAAAATTGCGGTATCATCTGCAAAAGTAGCCATTATGGTGTGATTCCCAACTGGGATATCCCTTGTGTGTAGTAAATACAGGGTAGGACCTAGGACACTTCCTTGTGGTACACCGGCTTCTATTTTCTTCAATTCCGAATATTCTTGATCGTACCTTACTCTAAACAATCGGTCTGAGATGTACGATTTTAATATTTCATAGTACTGTCTGGGAAGATCCCTTTGCAGTTTGTACTCAAGTCCCTCATGCCAAACCTTGTCAAAGGCTTGAGCAACATCTAAGAAAATAGCTGAACAGACTTGTTTTTCTTCTAATGCTTTTTCTATTACATCCGTTATTCTATGAACTTGGTCTATCGTGGAATGTTTATTTCTAAAGCCAAACTGATGATTTGGGATTAACCTTCTTTCTTCTATAATTTTGCTAAGTCTCTTCAGAAGCAGTTTTTCAAAAACTTTTGCCATAATTGGTATAAGCGATATTGGTCTGTAAGACGTCACTTCTGTAGGTGGCTTACCTTGCTTGGGTATGACAATAACTTCAGCAATTTTCCAATGGTGTGGGACATACCGTTGCTTAAGGCATGCATTTATTATATATTGGAGTTTTATGAAGGCTTTCAAAGGCATTTCTTTCATAACCTGAGCAGTAATAAGATCGTAACCTGGTGATTTTTTATTTGATAGTTGATGTAAACACATACTTTTTATTTCTTTTAATCTTACAATTGGTATTTCACTTTCATCTATCTTATCAACAAGCTGTAAGCTATTTTCAGCCGCGTTTGTTGGGTATGGCTTAAAAACATTCGCAAGATGCTCCGCGACAAGGTTAGCTTTTTCTTTTGGGTTACCGATCCATTTCCCATCTTGAGATTTCAAGGGGGAGTTTAGTAACTGCGGTCTTTTCAGGCGCTTGGCTGCTTTCCATAGCGAAAAATCGGTTGAAGCATCAGTCATAGGTACTGACGTTTATTTTTTACTTTTTATTATACAATTTTATAGAATTTTAAAGAAAAATACTTCAAAACTATAGCTGCGTTCCTTTGGAAATATTTATCTACTTTTTAGTACTTAAAACTACTTTGATCTACTTTGCTATACTGAAAAAGTAGTTCAAAGCAGCTTTAAGTACTAAAAAGTAGATAAATATTTCCAAAGGAACGCAGCTTATGAGTATCTTAAACCAAAATGGAATAGACGAAAATTGAATGAAAAATATAAAAAAGTTGTAACAGGTTGATTTTTGGTACACAGTTGATATTTGGATGATTTACAATCTGTGAAAAGTGCTGAAGTTTCATGCGTCCGCTATTCCCATAATAAGGGGTCAAAGGACAGGGACACAATTTTTTTTTAAATTAAAAACTTTTGTTTTTAGCTCCTCAAAAACTGATAGGGGGCATATTCATAGGGCCATTTTTTCACTCGGAGTTGAACATAACTTGAGAATTTTTATCCTCAACTTCCGAATTCGGTTTTATTCGCTCCAAGTTGACGTTTTCAACTTTCGATTTTAAACTCGAGAGTTGATCAACTTCCAGTTTTCTCAACTTCACTAAAAAGTAGAAGTTTGCCGACCAAACATGAAAGTTGCTTCAAGTTGAGCAATAGTGAAAAAAATGGCGCATAGTCGTTTTTAGACTCCAGTTTATCTTAACTGGGGTTTATCCAATGTTATTTGTATAGGATAAACTCAAGTCTTTCTTAGAAGCAGCTTAGACATGAATATGGCCCATAATCTTTAAGTAAATATATTCGATTATTTGCCGAGAGTCCCAGAAGAATGTATTTCATTTTTAACGAAAAAAGTGTGGAGTTGTGGAAATATCTTACATTTTTTGGTAAAAAATAAATTAAATGTCTTATAAATTATAACTCTCTTTGGTACATAATGTTTATTTTCCTAGGTTACGTTCAGTTAAATTACAATTCATGGGATCAATATATCGTGCGCAAAACCTCAAAACCACGAATCTACAAAATTGTGGTTTTGAGAAAAACGGCTTCAAAGTTTTGGAAACTCATGCAATCTTATGGAACGGAAATTAATAGTTTAAGCTTCTAGGCAACAGATGGAGGATTGGGATCGACGCAGTGAATAGAGGTTCCGATAAAATGACGCATTAAAGTGAAAATGCCCAAAAAAGCAGATTCGCGATTTTGGCGTTGTGCCGTACATAAATGGTTTATTCAAATTACATAAAATAATCTTACCTGGAAACATCCATTTCAAAATCTTAACTGAAATCCGATGACCAAAACACAAATTCCATTTTTTACTTTTTCTTGACTTAATTTGTAACATTTCCGTATTGAAGATTAAAGAAAATTGGTAAAAGAAATAATCCTAAACCTTTCACAATATTGAACTTATTATAAAACAAAAAATAGGAACATTTAAATGGAGAATATTTCAAATTAAAATTTCGTTACACAAACAACGTTAAAAATGAAAAATTGATAATATACAAATATAATATTTGTTTTAATTGCTTGCTTGCCTATTTTTGTTAAAGCTCCTAAAATAAAATGAGTAGGTAAAGCGTAGTGTTTTTACTATCCCAAAATTTAAACGCAATACAGATCCAAACGTATCGGATCTTAGAAAAGCTAATAGATCGTTTTCTTTGAACCAATTGTTAAACAAATACACATTTATGTAAATAATAAAAAACGAATGCACAAACGATTGTAAATAGCTTGCTTTTGTAGTAAGTTTAAATAACCTTTTTAGCCGTGTTTTATTAGTAACTCATTGTTTAGCTCAGTGAAACTTTGCAAGGGAAAAAGAACTAAGCAAAGCATAAACAAAATTATTCGTTTGTATTTTAAATTTTTTACCCTTTAACAACAAAGGATTATTAATAATAAATAAGAACAATCGTTTGTCTTTGTTGTTTACAGAATAAGATGTTGACTTAGTAAAATGTTTACCACAAAAACCGGTTTTTATAATATGCATAGGAACTAAGGCCGTGTGTGAATTGCGTTAGATAGTTAACCCCGTGTAAAATTTTTGACGCTATTAAGGTGAATAAAAAAATTTCAGCTGTATGGCTTATTGTTTAATATTTTTCTCTGCCTCTTTTCTGCCATGATACTCTTTTTTAATAAAAAAAAAAAAAACAAAACAAAATCTTTTGCAAAAAAAATTTAACCTAAATTTAACCAGGTCCCAGAGCCCATTAAATTTTTAACAGCTGAACATTTTTTATTCACCTCAATAGTGCCACGGGGTTGACTTTTTAACGCAATTCACACACGGCCTAAGTATATGTATTTAAAAAAAAATCAGGATTCAGTACCCTGAAAACAACGCAAGGATTCATATAAGAATCCTCTAAACCCTGAATGAAGAGCATAAGGGTTTATTTGACGTTACCCACATTGCACAAATTCTAATGCATAAATTTTCATTAAGAAAAATGTATCTCCAGCTCGAAGAATATGGTGGACGGATACAAAAAATCCAGAATTCCTTTTGTTTCGAAAACTTTCTCAAAAAAATCAATCACAAAATCCGTTCGTAATGCCAATTTGTATGAAATTTTCCATTACGACCGTTTCCAATTATCTGCAAACAAAACTTAACGAAAGAAAGAACTGACTTTTACCTGGTCCGAATTACGGTAAATGATTTCTATCTCTTTCTATGATTTCCATATTCTCAAATGCAAATTGGAAGTTCTCCAAAAATCGTTGCATATAACTCGAATACAATGGGTTTTCCGATGTAACATCTTTCGGAATGCAATCCTTGATAAGGCAGACTGTAGTGAAAAACTCCTTCGGTCAATATGGTAGTTGGTAGTCACTTTCGGAAAACAAGTGCTTTTAACGTATGTACATACAGTGGCGACAAAATAAATAGCACATGTACCCTAAAATTTCTAAAATGAACGTTTTTCGCACTTTTTTCCCACAAAGAGCTGTTTTATTAATGAGGAAGTAAGAACACAGATATATTTGATTTATTAAAAAAGAAATTAAGTACATTGAATTCTTTAACAAAAAATAACAACAAATCATTAATACAATTCAAGTTTTTCCTAGGACAAAATAAATAGCACACTTCCTAAAAACAAAAACAAATTAACAAAAAATTTTAATTAAAAGAAAATAAGTAGTATTTGTTTGGAAAATAACTAGTATTTGTTTGCGAACCCTTATTGTTTTTGAATCACAGCATAAAACCGGCGGTAAATAGACGAAACAAGACTCCGAAATCGTTCAACAGGTACCGAGTACCAAGGTCATCGAAATTCCTGCCGAAGTTTGTCTAAATTTGAGGTATCAGATCTACTTATCGATTTTTCCGCGTCACTCTACAAGTTATAAATAGGATTCAGATCTGGGGACTGGCCTGGCAATTCCATAACACCGATTTTTTGTGCGGATAGCCATTGTTTCACAGATTTAGTCTTATGTTTTCAATCGTTATCCTGTTCAAATGCGCTGAAATGGGAGGCATTTCATTTTCAGTAAACGGTAGAATAGTGTCCCTTAGGATTTCCTTGTATTTCAGTGGTCCATAATACCCTCCATCCGATTAAGTGGCCCCACACCATGCCAAGAAAAACATCCCCAAACAAGAATACTAGCCCCACCATCCTTAACAGTCTTTATGATATACTGCGGGTCCCATTTCAATTGCCCCACGCGTTGAATTTCCATATGGGACTTTTGAAAATGCCTCTTAGGCCCCATATGGGTATTGCAATTTTTGTATTCACTGCGGTTTGATATCTAAGGTTTATTTTGATTCAGGAAAAAGAAAAACTCAGCTATTGAAATTGAAAACTATGAATAAAATTTAAAGAAAACATGGCAAGAAATGCAAAAGTATTTTGTATTGTTTATTTTATTTTGTTTTTATTTAATTTAGGAAATTTTTGTTTGTTGGATATAAATTTTATTTTGTTTGATTTTGTTTTGTTTTATTTTGTTTTAATATTTATAAATTTACGAATCTTCTCAATTGCGTATTGGCTGGTTTTAAGCAAAACAATGCATAATAGTACTTTTTTGTTGGTTGGTTTTTGTTGTTGTTTTATCATTTACGTTTTTGTTTGTTTACAATTTCTTTAATAAAGTAAACAGCAAAAAATCAGTTAAATAATTTCTTTTAAATTTATATAGATACAAAAAATTCTACGAGCATTCCTCTTGACTTTTTCGGACACAACGAGCTACTTTACGTTTAAATTCTGGATAAGACTCTCTCCATTCCTTGGCTGCATCAACATTGGCCGGTGACTCATCGTTGGGGTCGGCTAGCATTGATATCACCGATATCAAAATTGTTTCCACCGTGTGTACGGGCAGCCAGCGTTCCGATGCCTTTTCATAACCCCATTTATCATCACCGGGCTCGTGAAGAATACTAATGCAAACATCACCGTTCTTTTCAATATTTGGATGCCAGATCTCTGTGACGAACTTCATACGTGGTGGCCTTAGTGGATATTCTTTAGGGAAATGCAGATGAGCTTTGAAGAAACCTCCTTCACTGAAATTGAAAAATCATAAAAATTCATTAGAAAATAGATTTAAAAATGTTAAAGTTGTTTAATATAGACAAAATATTTTTAAAAAATGATGTAGATGAAAACATTAGACTAGTCTAGCTTATACGAAAATATTCAGCCCCACCGTGAGTTTTACTTGACATGTTTCACCCGAAGGGAATATGAATTTTCCGGTAAACTTGTTTCTTGTTCGGCACCAAAATTTAAGTGAGAGAAGAGCTCTATGGACTACATCGCATATTACTTTAACAAAAAAAAAAGGTTAAAAATACCGGAAGATATCCCAACGTGAACAACTTTTCGCCCGGAACTCACAAAGGGGAATAGTAAAATTAGATTTTTAAGGGTGGAATCTTGTTCAATTGAAACTCACGATAAGGCTTAGTAATTTAATGCTTAATTTTTAAACTAAAAAATAATAAACATTAACATCGTAAATGTTATTTTATACTTTAATGAAACGCAAAGATTATACCGATTTTGTGTTCATATCCTCAGTTCTCCAAAAACCTGCCTCGATCACGAATTATATTGACTCTTCGCATCTCCTCATTAACAAGGGAATCAACGCATGATAAGCTATTGGTGATGCATGTGGTCTTTACCAGGCATGTTGAAAATTGATATCCCAATTTGATGTCATATGAAATTATTTTATTTGTTCTTATAATCTTTAAGCTTTTTTTAAGAACTCATAAAGCCCTAATCGGCTCATATGATTTATAGTAGTTGGCAGTCTTATTGCACTTTTTTTGTTCGTTCTGCAGCCATAATACAACAATATAATAGTCAACTATCACAAATCTCAAGGTCCGATTCCAAATCTGATGCTCTCTGAATAAGTTTTAAGAGTGTGATAGCTAGGAGCACAGATTTTGCTTACATTTGTTGATAAGTGACCGATATTATATTGTTTGTACAAGTCCTTAAAGTTCCCATAACCGATGTCATCATCGATCACAGCAAAGCATATAAAAAACTTAACTTAAGTTAACTTAAGTTGCTTAATTTTGGGGTCGGGTGTGATATTAATAAATATACCAAGTGCTTTGCAAAACAGTTCAATAAAGCGATTTATTTAAAGCGAAAGAGAAGTAAAATTTCAAAATTTAGCATGATTCCTATTTAATTTGTTTTCGTTGTTAATTCGGCCGTCATGGGAAATACATTCATTGTGTCTTATTGGCAAGAAGATGAGCTTAAATTTAAAAGCCGAATAATAAGACCCGCTAAACTCTCGTTGTAGAGAGCGAAGGAAGTATTGGTATTGTAGATGCTTGCGTCACCGGAATTGGGAGGGAGGACGGATCGTGCCCATGAAACTTATATCGTTTTCGTTTGGTTTCACTCAAGGATTAACTCATTCTGAAATTCAATGAAACAGTTTAAATCTCTTCCACTCAATTCTTTAAATTTTGTATCTCTGTTGGTAAATAACCAAATAATAATTATTAATATATTTCTCTCAGGGACACTGCGTGATTATGCGGTTCCATCGTGGTTTATTTTTGACATTTATAGAAATTGAATTTTGGAACTGAGTTAGGTTTCCGACGCGCTTTCTTTCGAATGTACGATCATCGACTATCATATTTTCAAAACTGTAAAGATGTACTTTTAAAGTTGAACCCTAAGTAAAATTGTTCTTAAAGTCTGGCAATCACCCATTATTTAAGTCAGTTAAACTTCAGTTAGGGTTTATTCCATTTCAGACATGGTAACCCTATACAGGGTGTCCCACAGTCACCGCCCCAAACGAAAACCATGGATTCCTGAGGTCATTTTAAGTCGAAAAACTTAAGAGGTAATTTTCTCGTTTTCGTCCCGTTTTCGAGTTACCACAGTTTTTATGATTTTTGTTCTCTTTTCCCTTATCTGGCTTTATCTTTGCCAAACTACGTTTGATTTGAAAAATTTTTTTTACAACCAAACAAGAATTTATTACAGTTTTAGTTTGTCTCAAAACTTTTTTTTCTGCGGACAACCGTTTCTCCACAATTTTGCATCAAACACAATTTTCCTCGTTTTTTAAGTTGTTTTTTACACTTTCATATCATTTAAGTCAAAAAAACACGTTAATGAGTATTAACTTTTTGTGCTTTTTATTAAAGCCCAGTTTATTTTCATAAAAAAAATAAGTTTTATTTCATAAAAAAGGCTACTGAAATTAATTAAAAAAAAATAAACAATCTGAGTGAATTAAAAAAAAATAATTTTTAAATAAAAAATTAATTTAAATGAATTAAAAACTTTTTCTGAGCTATTGTGGTTAAGAAAAGAACAAATAAATAAAGCTCAGAAAAAGTTTTAATTCATTTAAATAAATTTTGTATTTAAAAATTATTTTTTTTTTTAATTCACTCAGTTTGTTTATTTTTTTTAATTAATTTCAGTAGCCTTTTTTATGAAATAAAACTTATTTTTTTTTATGAAAATAAACTGGGCTTTAATAAAAAGCACAAAAAGTTAATACTCATTAACGTGTTTTTTTGACTTAAATGATATGAAAGTGTAAAAAACAACTTAAAAAACGAGGAAAATTGTGTTTGATGCAAAATTGTGGAGAAACGGTTGTCTGCAGAAAAAAAAGTTTTGAGACAAACTAAAACTGTAATAAATTCTTGATTGGTTGTAAAAAAAATTTTTCAAATCAAACGTAGTTTGGCAAAGATAAAGCTAGATAAGGGAAAAGAGAACAAAAATCATAAAAACCGTGGTAACTCGAAAATGGGACGAAAACGAGAAAATTACCTCTTAAGTTTTTCGACTTAAAATGACCTCAGGAATCCATGGTTTTCGTTTGGGGCGGTGACTGTGGGACACCCTGTATATTCGAAACCAGTAAACTCAGACCTTTCATTTGGTACTAAATTGAACAATTAACTGGACGGGCTACGTCATTGTCGAAAAATACGCACCTAGAAAGAAGGCTGCCAAGCACTTCGGTCTACTTTTAGATAGGCAACCCTAACTATATCGCTCTATCTCGTCCAGCTCTTTGATTTGCAACTAGAGTCAGCCATTAACTGGATGGACTAAGTCGTGGTAAAATAAAAAACGCACCTGAAGTGCTCCGTTTTAGACGCCTTCGGCCCAAATAGACCGATAGGCAACCCTGTGGCATTATCTTTCACTAGAGTAGCGCTAACGATAAAGTGGTATTTAAGCCATTGAGGGGATGAGCTAAGTGATCCGATGGGCGCCTCTACGCCTATTATACACTGGATAGTGGATTCATACAAAAATTTTGATCCGATTTAAAATTTACATTTATCACTTTTCGTCCGACCTTTTTTTCACTCTATATTAAATGAGAAATAAGGAAAGATTCCAACGACACTTTATTTTTCGAGAGTCGACAGAATCTTACTCTCTTTCTCTTTATACATAGAGAAAGAAAAGTAGTCGAACGAATATGTCAAATTCAATTTGCCTAAAAAATGATATTTTAAGTGGGCAAACCGCTTATCAGTGCATTATAGAGATCAGTGCGGTTCGATGGTAGGACGGACATTTAAGTCAATTTGAACAACATTTTTGTCCGACAGACATACAACCATTTTTTTTTCACTTGAAAGAAGAGGTACAAGAATAATAGAAAACTAGCGGCCTAATAATGACAGTCGGTCTATCCGGAAAGTTAGTTGCAAGCTTAAACGGTAACGACGATCACACAAACCAGAGATTAGAGAATCAACTCGTTAATGTATTTGATTGACTATGTAATTCTAGCTTCTGTGTATTTCCTACTTTATTTAAAATCTATGCCAAGTAAAAAAATGTCTTTATTATTTTAACTCAGTAATTAAGACCCGTTTGTTGAATCGAAACTTAAGCATTTAAGTTCTACATAAATCCTTGGGTGGAATCGGGTAAGGTGATTTTTGATTGTTGAAAGTCATTTTACAAAAGATTGGTCTGCGTAAGGTTATTGTCAAATTTGATAGTCAAACTTTTTTTATTTTTTCGTGTGACAGCTACTTTTTTGTCATTTTCATGTCAAAGCGTTTCATGTTTTCTTTAATTGTCTAGAAAAATGAATGTTTTTGTGCCTGTGCAACTGTTTTTATGGAGAGAAAATGAAAATTATAATTATAACCGCAGCGTCCGACTTTTAATTTTAACGTGCGCCTTTCCTATAACATTCTTTGGGATTCCCGCAAATTTATGCTAGTAGCAGAAAAGGATTTGGCCAAATCCGGATTCTGCTCCATGAACTCCGTCATCAATTTCATTTGCGTTTTGTTGGCGTGTGTCCTATTTATGACAATTATTATAATTTTGTAATTATACTAAATTCACAAAAATATTTACTTAATCTTTTCAAAAACTTATCAACAAAAAACTTTTGCCGGCAAAACAAAAAATAAACAAAAACTTACAACGAAACACACGAAGGAAATAAAATACAATATGAGAAAAAATTGAGGCACCTCAATTGCATTTTTTTTATATGCAATTTGACATTAAATGTTCTATATTTATCTTTCAAAACGTATTCTTTTTGACATAACAAGTGTTTGGATGTCGAATATAAATTTTAAACATTTTATTCAAAAATGGCAATGCTACTTATCATTCAAAGTGATTTTAAAAACGTTTTTTGATCATCTTACGCAGACGTAAAATTTTATTGACATTTTAAGCAGAGGAAAAAGTAGAGAAAAAAGGTTATGTTCAACATAAATTATTTAAGTTTCGATTCAGCAAATGGCCCTAACTCATTCAACAACAACAAACGATTCCTTTTATTTATTTTGTAGTAATTATAGTCTAATAGTACAGGAAAGTTAGTAAAAAAACAGGCATTTTGTGGAACGAAATACAGGACGGCTGAATTTTTCAAATCTGAAAGAGGGGTATTAGAAAAGCTTAAGTCCTGGTTTTCGGGACGCTATCCATCTGGCGAAATCCGCCATTTTGAAAAACGCGAATTGCTCTATATCTCAAAAACTATGGGTCTTATACAAATGATTATATGATCAAAGTTATTGGAAATTTAATTATCTTTTTCTTTGTAGTACATTATTTTTCTGAGCGGGCAATAGTTTTGAGGTTATGTTGATTTAATTTATTTTTTTTTCGGTTTTTTTAAGATTTTATCATTCCCGGTATTAGTTACATAATTTTTTAAACTGTAAAATTTATGGACCATCAAGTTTTTAATAATTTGGTATATTTTTGAAAGTCCTTCGATGTATAAATTGAAAGTTATTGATCTGAAAACTGTAATCTAAGTGCAGGAAAGTTAGTAAAAAAAACAGGCATTTTGTTGAACGATATACACGACGGCTGATTTTTTCAAATCTGAAAGAAGGGTTTTAAAAAAAACTTAAGCCCTGGTTTTCGGGACGCCAACCACCTGGCGAAATCCACCATTTTGAAAAACGTGAATTGGTCCATATCTACTACACTATTGGCTTGAACGAATAAGTTACTTAACCAAAGTTGTAGGTAATATAAATATAATTCCTTGTATGTACATTCTTTGTTTTTCAGCGAGGACAACACATTTGAGGTTATGTTGTTTTATTTTTTTATTTTTTCGTTTTTTTTTTTTAATTTTTCTCAGTCTCTATGATAGAATAAAAGTTGGATGTTTGACTTAAAACAAAATATGTGTACCACAATATTGTAAGTCATACCATTACCCACCTAAATACATAAATCCCTCTCATATCATATTTTTCTTGTTTTTACAGAACGTACACGATTTAGCCTTTTTTCATACCTTATGCAAAAACATATTAGTGGGTATATTTTTTGAAAATATTGAGAGAGATTGCTCTTAAAGTTTCGTATCTTTGGTTTTAAAAGTCATATAATCTTCAAAAGTATACCAAATTAATGGAAATTTGATGTTCTACAACTTTAATGGTGCTTATGTTTCTATCATAGAGACTGAGAAAAATTAAATATAAAAACCGAAAAAATAAAACAACATAACCTCAAAAGCGTTGTCCTCGCTGAAAAACAGTGCATGCACAAGAAAAGATATTTATATTACCTACAACTTTGGTTAAGTAACTTATTCGGTCAAGCCAATAGTGTAGTAGATATGGACCAATTCACGTTTTTCAAAATGGTGGATTTCGCCAGGTGGTTGGCGTCCCGAAAACCAGGGCTTAAGTTTTTTTAATACCCTTCTTTCAGATTTGAAAAAATCAGCCGTCCTGTATTTCGTTATACAAAATGCCTGTTTTATTACTAACTTTCCTGCACTTAGATTATAGTTTTGATATCAATAACTTTCGACTTATACATTGCACGACTTTCAAAAATATAAAAAATTATTGGAAATTTGATGGTCTATAACTTTTACTGTTTAAAAAATTATGTAACTGATACCAGGAATGATAAAATCTTAAAAAAACCGAAAAAAAATAAATTAAATCAACATAACCTCAAAACTATTGCCCGCTCAGAAAAATAATGTACTACAAGGAAAAAGATAATTAAATTTACAATAACTTTGGTCAGACAACCATTTTTATAGGACCCATAGTTTTGGAGATATAGAGCGATTCGCGTTTTCCAAAATGGCGGATTTCGCCAGGGGGGTGGCGTCCCGAAAACCAGGACTTAAGCTTTTCTAATACCCCTCTTTCAGATTTGAAAAATTCAGCCGTCCTGTATTTCGTTCCACGAAAAAGTCTATCTTTCCAGTACTATAAGAGCCCAGAGCACATTTTGGGAGTTTTTGGATCACCGAAAATGGGTCATATGTATGTGTAGGTAATAGCGTCCTGATGAAGAATTCGAAAGTCTGGCAGGTTTATTTCACGGCATTCTATGGTTTATGGGGAGTTGAAAAATGCATTTTTTCCGATTTTTGTGTCGAGTACATAACCACTTAAATTCATATAGAGCCGATAAAGGGCGATACCTTGATTGCAAAAAGTTCGGTCCCAGACGTTTTATTCGCGGCATTACCCTTGCCAGACGTCCTTTAAGAGTCGCGAAATAGCGATTTTCATACAAAAGTCAGAATATTATTTTTTGCAAGATATATAACCGTCTGGTGGTACCTCTTAAAAAATTACCACTACCCATTGATAGAAAATAAATTAGTGCCAGACGTTTAAATCACGACATTACCCCCACCAGACGTCCTTAAAGAGTCGCGAAATAGCGATTTTCATACAAAAGTCAGAATATTATTTTTTGCAAGATGTATAACCGTCTGGTGGTACCTCTTAAAAAATTAACACTACCCATTGATAAAAAAAAAATTAGTGCCAGACGTTTAAATCACGGCATTACCCCCACCAGACGTCATTGAAGAATCCCGAAATAGCGGTTTTCATACAAAAGTCAGAATATTATTTTTTGAAAGATGTATAACCGTCTAGTGGTACCTCTTAAAAAATTACCACTACCCATTGATAAAAAAAAATTAGTGCCAGACGTTTAAATCACGGCATTACCCCCACCAGACGTCATTGAAGAGTCCCGAAATAGCGGTTTTCATACAAAAGTCAGAATATTATTTTTTGCAAGATATATAACCGTCTGGTGGTAACTCTTAAAAATTACCACTACCCATTGATAGAAAATAAATTAGTGCCAGGCGTTTAAATCACGGCATTACCCCCACCAGACGTCCTTGAAGAGTCCCGAAACAGCGATTTTCATACAAAAGTCGCTATTTCGGAACTCTTCAAGGACGTCTGGTGGGGGTAATGCCGTGCCTAAAACGTCTGGCACCAATTTATTTTTTATCTGGAGGTAGTGGTAGTTTTTTAAGAGTTACCACCAGACGGTTATATATCCTACAAAAAATAATATTCTGACTTTTGTATAAAAATCGCTATTTCGCGAATCTTCAAGGACGTCTGGTGGGGGTAATGCCGTGATTTAAACGTCTGGCACTAATTTTGTTTTTATCAATGGGTAGTGGTAATTTTTTAAGAGGTACCACCAGACGGTTATACATCTTTCAAAAAATAATATTCTGACTTTTTTATGAAAACCGCTATTTCGGGACTCTTCAATGACGTCTGGTGGGGGTAATGTCGTGATTTAAACGTCTGGCACTAATTTTTTTTTTTATCAATGGGTAGTGGTAATTTTTTAAGAGGTACCACCAGACGGTTATATATCTTGCAAAAAATAATATTCTGACTTTTGTATGAAAATCGCTATTTCGCGAATCTTCAAGGACGTCTGGCAAGGGTAATGCCGCGAATAAAACGTCTGGGACCGAACTTTTTGCAATCAAGGTATCGCCCTTTATCGGCTCTATATGAATTTAAGTGGTTATATACTCGACACAAAAGTCGGAAAAAATGCATTTTTCAACTCCCCATAAACCATAGAATGCCGTGAAATAAACCTGTCAGACTTTCGAATTCTTCATCAGGACGCTATTACCTACACATACATATGACCCATTTTCGGCTATCCAAAAACTCCCAAAATCTGCTCTGGGCTCTCGGTCTATTATTAATTTTTTGAAGGTTCAAAAATGTATAAGTTCAAAAAAGTTCTCTCTAAACCACAAAAACGATAACTTTTATGTACCTTTAGGAATAATTTATTGTTGAGTTACACGGTTTTTCTAACTAACTAATGCTCATTAAAAAAAAAATCCAAAGTTAATTTTTTCAGACATTTTGAAAAGTTTTACTTGTATTCAACACATTCAACATTGGCCAAGGCTTTGAAGTTTGAAAGATTAATGATTATTTATGTTAAACATAAACTTCTTTAATGTCCACCTTTTAAAAAGAATTTCTACCTATGATAGAAATTCAACCGTCTAAGCACAACTACCTACCTATTATTTTTACAAGTAATCATAACAGCAAAAGAAATAAATTGCACGACTGGGGTCGCACGTACTTGCTCTTATGCTTAAAGTAACTATAATGTTAAAGCTTTTTATTCAAGAAATTTAAAATTCGATATTTTGAAGAAATTTCATAAGTAGTATAAAAAAATTAAATCTGTTTTTATAATTAATAAAACTCCGTTTTAAAATATCTTAAAAAAAGAAACAAATATGCCATTTTATTTCTCGTATAAAAAGGTATTTTTAGAAAAAAAATTTTGAAAATTGTAGGAGCCGTTTTTTTAAAAAATAATTTTTTATATATAAAATTTTTTTAACATTTTTCAAAAAAAAAGTTGGTATGCCATTTTGAAGAAATAATTAATTTACACATAAAAACTAAATTTCAAAATTTTTCATTGATTCGTTTTCAAAAAATTGTTTTTTCAAAAAAAAATTTTGAAATATTTTTTAAAAAACCAAAAATGCGTTTTTTGAAAATTTTCTAAAATTTTAATATTATCTTTACTTACACACTTTTGTATAAAAATTTTCATTTAAATCGGGTTAATTTTGTACGATATATTCAGAAACGAAAAAAAACCGTTCTATGACAGGTACCGTTAATAACGGTACAAAAAATATTTTTTTTATTTAAAAAGTT
The DNA here is from genome assembly GCF_945859705.1 of Episyrphus balteatus. Classification (NCBI taxonomy): domain Eukaryota; kingdom Metazoa; phylum Arthropoda; class Insecta; order Diptera; family Syrphidae; genus Episyrphus; species Episyrphus balteatus. Next base: position 87,494,815 of record NC_079136.1, on the reverse strand, counting down.
GGCCCTTATGTGTAGTATTACACACAAAAATTTTAATCAAAATCGTTAGAGCCGTTTTTGAAAAAAATTAACTTTTCTATTTCCGTTATATGGCAGGTACCGTTAGTTTTGGTCATAAAAATAAAATTTCAATTTCCCCTCTAGGGAATCACCAAAAACTGCTAACTACCAAGTTTGAAGAAAATCACTTCACTCGTTTAGGCTGCAGCTCCAGATAGAGACAGACGGACAGACAGACAGAATTGCCGGACCCACTTTTTTGGCATTCTCCATCATCGTAATGTCATGTAAAATTGTTATCTCGAGTTCGATTTTTTTTACGAATCCTAAACTTGCCCTATAGTACCTATATCACAAGTAAAAATAAATACTTACTAAAGTGTGTCCGGTGGACCGATTATAAGAACTTCCCATCGAAATATATCACAGTCATCAATAAGACCAGCTGAGAATCCTTCAACAGGATTCTTATTTAATTCTGAAATAAGAATATAAATAAAAATTACAAATTTTTCATATCAATAGTTTCATCAGTAGAAGTTAGACAGAAACGAGTAGGTACATTATATACGACGTGCATATAGACAAGAGGGTTATTATACCTCTCTTTCGTAAATTTTGACAAAAACAACAACAACAAAACAAAAAAAAAAAAAGGTAAAAAAAGACAAAACAAAAATTAAAGTGATTCACATAATAAAATTCAAGCTGCCGTGCGTCGTCGTTCTCATTGTCGTCTGTTTTATTTTTTTTTTTTTTTTCACCTCGCCTTAAAGAAGAAGTCAACGACTTTAATCGACAGTAAGTCAAAATGCAACCCTCTGACGATATATACATGATTATCTTATACCCAAAAGAAGAAGAAAGCCTGACTGCACTTAATGAACCCGAAAGCAAAAGGAAAAAAAAAAAACAAGAAATTCTTCTTCATTTTGACCAAAAACCAAAAAGGACCCAAACATATTAAATATATGAAAAAAAAAGTAAAAAAAAAAACAAAAAAACAAAAGGATCCGTATGTGAACAACAACACCGCCCCCGTTTGTCCCGGTATTCTTCTTTTTTGGGTTCTTTGTATATGTATATGTACTTTTTTTTGTAAAAACTAAAAAGAACCAAATTCGGAGACAAAAGCCCCACAGTTTTACTTTACACAAAGAAATATCTTCTTCGATCTTTTTTTTTTTTTTTGCTTTAGCACATCTCGAAAAAAGAGATTTATGTTTTGTGTTTTTCATTATCTTAAGATTTCGATTTGAAAATCGATTTTTCCGAAATGGAAAAATGTGCTGTGAGAAATTTCTGGTGTAATTTTGCACGTTTTTTTTGTATTGTACATTTACCAAAATGAATGAGACAACACACAGATTTCGAAATGAAAAGAATTTTAACCTCGAATTTTGTGTTGGTTTCGTTGTCTGCGGCATTTTGGATTTTTTTTTTTTTTTATTCATGTTTATTTCGTTTTCCAAGGCTTCTTGAGGTTGTTTTTTTTCGTGGTTATTTTATTTCTTTGTAATTTTTTCAGTTGACTCAGAGTTTATATATTTTTTTCATATGAAAATAAGAATGATTAATATAAAAAGAAAAAAAAATTCTTACCTCCTAATTGCTTTTTAAGCAAAAGGGATGACTGCAATTCAGACATTTATTATTTATTACGATGCCTGAAGAGGCTGCTACTTGAAAATCGATTACGGGTGGATTTTAATAATTCCACTTGTATTATTTGTTGTAAAATATGCACAGAATACTGAATAATTTTTCTTCTAAAAAAAACACTTTCTAGTTTTTTTTTTGAGTCTTTTATTCTTTTTTTTTTTGTATTAAATGAAGTTCCTCTCAGCAGTAGACACAAAAAAAACGAAAGAGCAAAAACGTCGCCTGTCCGATGCTCAAGTTGATGGAAGAAATTTTTTTAAAGGTTGTGGAGAGATATGATATATTGGCTGGAGAGATTTTAAATCACACACACGCACGCAAACACATCGGCATTAAAATGGATGTGTTCAGCAAAATTAATAATTATGGTGATGAATGTGTTCAGTAAATGTAAATGGGTTAATAATTATAAAGGGGGTTTCACACTTAAGCCAGAACCATAATTGGCGGATGGAGTCAGAAGCTACTGTCAGTTGTTGTTGTTTTCTTTGTATTTTCGACAAGTTTTCATCCGTCGAGTGCGGTTGCGAGCGCTGTTCTCCTCCGTTTTCATCCGACGATCCGACATATTATAGTTCTGGCTTTAGCTGTTCTTTTGTGGCCTGTAAAATCCCTGAAAATAAAACGCAAGGCTAGTTGAATCATTTATTTGCAAAACTTGATAAGTCCATGATTTTTAATTTTTCAGGAGAAGAAAAAAACGTTCTATTTTCTTTTGATATACGTAGCAAAATTTATAAAAAATATATTCTGTAGAACTCTTGTCTAGCTACAAAATACCGTTTCGTTTTTAATTTTTGGAGCGATAGTTCAAATAATAAAAAATAAAAACGCTTTTGGACTTATCATCCCTACTAACAATTTTGCTTCTATAATGCTTTACAGAAGCAACAATTGCATCTGTAAAGCTTTATAGAACCAAAATTGTTTGTCGGGATACTTTGAAAATAAACGGATGTGGAATTAGTTTTAAAATGGATATACAATTTTGCTTTTAGCCCTAGTCTATCAAACAATTGTATTAGAGATTAAAATACAATGTCCGGACTACTCATTTAACTTTAAAGTAGCTTTAAAATTAAGATATTCAATCATTAGTCGAATATATAGCATTTACACAAAAAGAAGCTGTTGTTTATTTTCAAAAGATGATTAGTCCGGGACTTATTCTGTTTTTGATACTAAAAAAATATTTCGCGTAGCTGTAAAATCGGATATAGATGGAGTAGATACTTCATATTTTGAAGACAGACGTGGTTATCCCTGGAGTACAAATTTAGTCAAAAAAACGAATTTTGAAAAAAAGTGGACTTATCATGTTTTGAAAATAAATGATTCAGTTGTGCAAAGGTATGGTTTATTCTAGGTTCATGATTTTTACTCGCTTAAGCCTAATACCGAGCTTAATTTTTCATCGCACCTATAAGAACACTATAAGAGACTCCAAAGAATATTCTAAGAAAAATTATATGAGCGGTTACTGTTTATTTTTACTGTGGACAGTAAGGCAGTTTTACAGATGCGAATAGCACTTTGGGTTCACATTTTAAGCCTAGCTGCGTACTGAATTATTATCCCACTTGATCCATATACATTAATTAACACGTATTACAACAACTTACAGATAAAAAATAAGGTGTGAACCACCTTATTTCTGGTACATTTAACTTTAATTTAAAGTTAAAATAGGGATGACTCCCCAATTAAATGAAATTTACTTTACTTTTCTAGTAAATTTATAGCTTAAGCCTGGTACGCTGCTGGCGCTAAATTTTAGCCAAGATAAAATTCCCATACAAGTTATCGATAACTTGTATGGGATCCATTTTATCTCGGCTAAAAATTTTCGATAATTTGTATGGGAGCTAAAATTTAGCGCGAGCAGCGTACCAGGCTTTATGATTAATACTACGTTTCCACCTACCCTAAATCCGAGATTTAGCTAAGTAGATTTAGCACAAATCTCGAGTTTAATTCTAAATCTCGGATTGAAAGTAGGCTAAATCTGAGATTTAGCGAAGTAGATTTAAAATAAATCTCGAGATTTATTCTAAATCTACTCAGCTAAATCTCGGATTAAGCGTTGGTGGAAACATAGTATAACTTTACAGTAAAGCCTTTTTTTGTATAAATTTCTAATAGAAATTACTAGAAAGTTAGGTACATATTTTACCTTACTATAAGGCTGAAAATGTTGATTGTTAAAGTAAATTGAACATCTCTATAGAAGATATATAATTTAATTACAGATTGGATCAAATAAAGCCAATTTAATTTTTATTATATGTTTTTCAATAATTACAAATATCACCTTTTTTAGTTTAATTAATTTTTGTAAGATAAATGCATACAATTTTATTTAGGCAAATATCAGGTGTGTTTTTTATTACAACCGGTCTTAACTGGACAAAAAAAACGCAGTCTGGGCTAAGCAATTTACATGTTAAATACAACAACACCTTAGCCCCTTGGGCTTAGTTGTTTAGCCCGGAGATTTCTCTGGGCTTAACTTTTTGAAGAGTTTTAAATCTGTGCTACCAAACTAATTTTTTCATAAATTGTTTAGAATTTGTTAAAAAACGTGAAAACTCACGTTTGGAAGGACAAATTGTATTAAAATAGTTTTGCTAGCATACATTTTTGTATCTCTTTGTAAAACATACATGAAAAATACAAGAAAATGACTAAAGTGAAAAATGTGACAACTCTAAATTTTTGTTGTGTCTGCTGTTTTCGGAACATTCAATATACAGTGCTGCCAAGATTTCAGGTTAAGCCCCGAGGCGTTTTTTTTTGTCCAGTTAAGACCGGTGGTAATAAAAAACACACCTATCATTACCTAATAAAAATAAAATTGACTTTATTTGATCCAATTGTTTGCGAATTCTTTATGAATTAATGTAATTATCCTGCACTCGCCACCTTAAAGCTTTGACAAAAAAAAAAAACATCCAACACAAATGGAGAACATAAATGGCGCACTTTTCAATGACAGCTTTAAGAGTTTTTTTCAATGTATCGAGGGCACTGATCTCTTTTGGGGAAAATTCCTAGAATTCAGTATAATTATTACCTTAGTGTAAGGTAAAACTTATTCATAGAATAGTTAAATTTGTAAAATATGTTTTACTAGAATCTTAAAGTGAAGAGATTCATACACTTTTTTGGTTGAAGGTATATTTGACTCTACGTAAAGAAAATATTGCTACTCGTAAGGTATATACTACTTTAATTTGTTCACCATAATTTTCTTGTAAAAATTACTTTACGGATCCAAGATTTTTTACCCTGTGAGTCACCAGTCGGAAATTTTGAGACTCACTTTGACGTTTCTCTTTGATCTTGTTCTTTCTTTTGCTGTTTTGCTTTATTTGATTTCGTCGTTCGCAGAGTTCGCTTCGTCGGTCGGTGGTATATTTATTTGCGTGTATTGTATTTTTTTTTTAATTTACTCAAATATTTCCGTTGCACATAGAGCCCGCCGGAGTTGTTTTTTGAATATTTTGGTGCTTATTTTGGAATAAAAATACATACGAAAACGAGAACAAAATTAAACAAAAAAATAGCTGTCAAATTTGCGTCTGATAAAAAATACTACGTGTAGAAGTGCGCGATGCACCAAAGGGAAAATCAAAAGGAAATTCGAAGATAAATTCTGCGCCTTGCGTCTTTGTGTAGAAGCAGACATATAGATCATTAATTAACACGTATTACAACAACTACATGAGATCTTGCTTTTCATCAGGATCATGAATCGTGATCCTGATGAAAACTAAGATCTCATGTAGTTGTTGTTGTAAAGGCTTAACTACATACACCACTTTTTGAAAAAGTACAAAAGTGAAAATATTTACATGGATCAAGTTTGATAATAAAAAACGGCTAATGTTCGAAGCATTATTCTGTTGGCAAAATTGTGACAAGAAAAAAAAATTAAAATAAATTTAGAAAAATTTAAACAAAATTAAGAGGGACTCTTGAATACTAGGTATACCTACTCGATATTTTTTCGTTGACAGCATACTTGAACGAAAAATTTTGTTTTGCTTTTCGTTTTTCAGTACGCAGCTCTAGCGAAAAATTGGAGAGTTTTCACTCATTTGTCACTTACTTTTTACTGTCTTGTGCATTTTTCTTGACTCCAAGAGCAGTGTTGACGGTTTTTTCACTTTTTATTTATTTATTTTTTGCTTTAAAAATTATTTTCTGTTGATTGATTTTAAATTAATTTTTATTTTTTTTTATTTTGACAGAATACTCGATGATATTTTTTCGCTAGCATTTTCGTTGTCGACTTTGGAGACTTGAAAATTGTTCGTTTCGCATCAGCAGCGTACCAGGCTTAAATCCAGCATTATGGAGACCTCATGTTCAAGAAAAAAATTCTACTTGTACCTAATGGAACGCATAAAGGCTTGGCCACACCGGAGGGTATGCGGTAGAGGTACTGGTAGCGGTAACGATATTTGTATGAAAAAAATTCCACATCTGAACGTTGATATGTCAGTTTGGAATTTCGTTCATACAAGTACCGTTACCTCTACCCGTACCGCTACCGCATACCCTCCGGTGTGGCCAAGCCTTTAAGATATTCATTTGAAGTCTCCAAAGTCAACAGCGAACATGTTAACGAAAAAATACCATCGGATATATTAGCCGTTTTTTATTATCCCACTTGATCCATATAAATCATTAATTAACACGTATTACAACAAATATATGAGATCTTGCTTCTCATCAGGATCATGATTCGTGATCCTGATGAAAAGCAAGATCACGATACCTGATCCTGATGAAAAGCAGGATCTCATGTAGTTTTTGAAATACGTGTTAATGAATGATCTTAATGGATCAAGTGATAATAAAAAACGGCTATTATAGCAAAGTAAAAATAATAAATAAAAAAATTCACGAAAAAACATCAGAAAAATAATTTTTAAAGCAAAAACAAATTTAATTTCGTTCAAGATTTCGTTAACAAAATTTTGTATGGAAAATTTCGGTTCGCATCAGCAGCGTACTAGATTTTAACAAAAAAAAAAAAATACCATCAGGTATTATAGAAAAGTAAAAATAATAAAAATACAAATAAAAAAATTCAAGAAAAAACTATCAAAAAATAAGTTTTAAGGCCTGGTACGCTGTTCGCGCTAAATTTTAGCGGAGATAAAATTCCCATACAAGTTATCGATAATTTGTATGGGATCCATTTTAGCTCAGATAAAATTTTTCGATAATTTGTATGGGAGCTACCCAGGCTTAAAGCAAAAATAAAAGAAAATTAATTTCGTTCAAGATTTCGTTAACGAAGTTTTGTAAGGTATGGAAAATTTCGTTTCGCATCAGCAGCATACTAGGTTTAATTTTGGAATAAATATACATAACGAAAACGAGAACAAAATAAAACAAACAAAAATAACTGTCAAATTTGCGTCTTATAAAAAATACTACGTGTAGAAGCGCGCGATACACCTTAGAGAATATAATATATGGAGTGCTTGTGCTGTTAGTTCCGTGAAGCTTTTATAGAGGGCTCTAGTTTCTTTAAGTTTTTCGATGAGTGCATGCCTCCATTTAATTTTCATTTGATGACTGTCATCAACAAGCGTGTTTATTTACAGCTGCCTAACCGGACTCGCACTGAAAAACGAAGGCAGTGACCCCTATCCATGCATATGGCGTTACAATGTATTAGGTATATGAACAAGCACTCCATATATTATATCCTCTAAGCGATACACCGAATGGAAAATCAAAAGGAAATTCGAAGATAATTTCTGCGCCTTCCGTCTTCGTGTAGAAGCAGACGTACTAGGTTCAATGCTTCGAAGATGATTTTTCCACGCAAAATTAAGTGGAGACTTTTTGTTTACAGCGACTCCAAATATTTAAACTTTGCGCGTGAACTGCGTACTGCTCTGCTTGGAAAAATATCCAAGACAAAATCCGTCCCGCGTACTATCATCTACTCATGCTCTTCTTCCCGAGTAGATACGATTTGTATTGAATTCGTTGAAAGTGCGTTCCATTGAAAATAGCTAGTTAGCTACTAGTAGTACTTTGCCACCTCCCAATAGAACAGTGCCTACGTTCTGTAACTCTCGCATCGAGAAATTTCTCGCATGAAACACGCAAATCGGAACAAAAATAATGTGAATCGACACAAAAATCATTTTCTCACATTCGTTTGTTTCTATAAACAAAATTTTCTCGCCTTGAAACATTTCTGAATCAAAATGCTTGACAGACTGGAAAAATGTGAATAAAACTGTGTCTGTAAGAAAATTATCGAGATAATTTCTCGATTGAACTGCCAAAATTACTCACAAGCAAAAAGAATGCGAGAAAGTAAGATATTTGAAAAAAAAATTGATAATCTTGCATTAAATAAGAGATGTTACTTCTAAAATAGTGTTCACGGTAATTTATTTTTGTATCACTTAAATTTTTAAAATAAAAAAAAAGAATATTAAAAAAAAAAAAGAAAAAAATACATGCCCTAACTGCGACTTGAACTCGGTACCCTTCACTCGCTGACCGACTGCTCTACCTTTGGACTACCGAGCCTTGGGATATTTATTGTAAAACTATGGGCCAGTTTGTTGAGAGTGGGTTAAATCGTCGATTTGATTATTATGGATTCCCCTTAATTGAGAATTAAGAATCCGTGATAATCAAAGAGCGTTTGTTCACTTTTTTTTCACCTTGATTAACAAATCATGGGTTTTCTTAAAATCATTCCATTTTCCAGTCTATCCGTCAGTTTTGTTGTCAAAACTTAATCAAGAATTAAGTTATTTTTTCATTATATTGACGTTTTTGACATTTTGTTTGTGAATATTAATTTGAAAAGAGCGTTTACAGCGAGGAAGGTAAGAAAATTGTTATTTACAACCATTAATAGTATTTTTTTTTTTATTTATTATTTATGAACATTTGGTAAAACACTTTCTCTATAAAAACTCTTCTGTTTTCAGAAATATTTCAAAGCGGTCAAAATCCAAAAGAAATGGATTTTTCCCGAGGCCGAAGAAAAAAAAAACAATTTCAATGGTCTCGCAGAAGAAATACATATGGAGAAAGGATGCAGCTTGGAAGGCATTTTTATACTAATACTGCCCTCTGCCCATGACTCATAAAGTGAATTGGTACACTGTGGTGTATGTGGAACCTTTTTGTTTGGTTATCGAATGGCCGGCGTGAATTTTTGGAAACTTATTCATTTGATTAAGATAAGAAAAAATATATTGTTTTAAACTTGTTATTAATAACAATGACATGAATGGCACCTTCAATTTGAATAATAATAAAAAATAAATACACAATTAATAATTTTGCATTATTTTGTATGGCATCAGCCAAAGAATTGAAGAAGATAAGAATCTATTCCCTACTTTTTATAACTATTGATTGATCAATAAATTATCTCTAAGGCCAAGGAATTGTTTATTTTTTTTAAGGGAAACTTCATGCTTATGTCAAATTTCGTTTGTTTTTGTTTGAAAATCAAGTATGAAAAAACTGAATTTCAGTAAACCCTTGATTAAATGGTGCTAATCGAGCAAAATCGGTTGATTAACGAAATCTCAAATTAACTACTCAAATCATAGATTCCTTGATTACAATTTTAGTGAACAAACGGATTCTACTATAATCAACTGGAATAATCACTGATTAAAGATTACCGAGTGTCAACAAACTGGCCCTATGTCTATATGACCTTTGATGGCCAAAGGTACAAATATTTTCTTTTTTTTTTTAACAGTTTCCAATAATTCCAATGGAATAAAAAATTTACAGGGGTGCTTCTCACATCGAGATACAGACACAGGTTATTTTTCCAAATAGAGAAACGTATGGAATTTTTGTTTCAAAATTTTTCGATGCGAGAAGTTCTCGACTAAGTTACAGAACGTAGGCACAGGGCTGCAATAGGTGTGTTTTTTATTACCACCGGGCTTAACTGGTTAAAAAAAACGCCTCGGGGATTAGCGAGAAAAATTGGCAGCACTACATACTAAATGTTCCGAAATCAGCTGACACAAAAAAATATAAAGTTGTCATATTTTTCTCTTTTGGGGTTTCTTGTGTGTTTTTGAAAAAAAAGTTCATCTAACTGTTAAATAAATATTTAAAATAATAATTGTCCTTCCAAACATCAGTTTTGATGTTTTTAAACAAATTCTAAACAATTTACGAACAAGTTGAGTTGGTAGCACAGCTTTAAATCTGTTGAAAAAGTTAAGCCCAGAAAATTCTCTGGGCTTAACAGTTAAGCCCAAGGGGCATTTAACATGTATATTCCTTAGCCCCGACTGCGTTTTTTTGTCCAGTTAAGACCGGTGGTAATAAAAAACACACCTAAAGGGTTAACTACATTGGCTCAAAAAGTGAAAAAGTACAAAAGTGAAAATTTTCAAACGCATTTTTGTATAGATTTTCGGATAAGAAATTTAAAAGAAATGATGCAGAAAGCTTATTTTTTGGTCTAAAAAACAATTTGTATACTCTTTTTCACAAAACAATTGCGCTAGCCAGAAAAAAAATATTTTCACTTTTGTACTTTTTCAAAAAGTGGTGAATGTAGTTAAGCCTTAATTTGTCTGGATCTGCGTACTAGAATGGAGAAAATGGAGACCTATTTTCCAGAAAAAAAATCTATACTTGTACCTGGAACGCATCATATCTCTACAAACACTCTCTTCACAAACACATATGCATCACACACAGGCGTACCATCTTGCAACAAACAAAATTTGACATTTCTTATCAAAAAATATCAAAATAAAACATTTTTACAAAAAAGCGTGCTCCCAATCTTTTGCGTTCTCCAAAAATAAATAATTAATTTTCTTTTATTATATTTTTTTAAGAAGGAACTTCTTCTAATACTCATCAATAATGTAAGCACAAAGTAAACTTTTAAGATTTTCTTATTTAATAAATATAATTTTTTTAAAGGCGTGATTTCTTCAAACCAGCTACAAGTGACGATTCCGACGATAGTTTAGGATTGATCGAAGACGATGCCGCCTTAGTTATTGAAAACTTTGCTAGCGATTCAGAACCAGACTTTCCCATTAGCGATGATGATGATTTCAATCCGGACGAGGATGATTCTGATGACACTAACGACGACGATGAAGATGCAACCGCTGCTGCCAACAACGACGACAAACCAAGTGGTTCAACGGCCGTCGAGGAAATGAATGAAGATGAAGAAGAAGACGAGACTGTTCGGGCTATTATTGCCGCCATTAAGAAGCCACGTACTTCACCGCCTGAAATTAAGTTGGACGACTTTATTGCCGACATCACTTTCCATCCGGAAGAAGATATAATTGCGATAGCAACTATAACAGGCGATGTGCATCTTTACAAATACGCCAACGAAGAGAACACACATTTGAAAACAATCGAAGTGCATACGAAAGCTTGTCGTGATGTTGAATTCACGGGCGATGGTAAATTCCTGATTACGGGTTCAAAGGACAAGTCTATTATGATCACAGACATGGAAACGGAAAAACTGAAACAATTCTATGATGGAGCACATGAAGATGCTATCAATAAATTACTAGTTATTGATGAGAATATGTTTTGTAGTGGTAAGTTCTAGAGATTTTTATTTTGAGAAGGAATGAAACTTAAAATTTCCTACACAAGATAAAAGCACAAACGAACGATTTGTTATAATTGAAGCTTTTACAAATTTGAGGTGCTAAACCGATTTTTGAATGCTTTGAGTTTTTTAAATCTTTTTATAGAAAAGCAGTACATATCTTTGGCCTTTTAACACCATTTTAATTTCAAGAATATTAGTAATAGAGAAAAGGGCTAAATTTTCAAAAACTACCTTTATCACTTCACATGCATAATTTATCCATTCAGTCCCTGTTTTGTTAGCATACATTTTATAAATCCCTTACGGCCGATTTCTTCACAGAGTCCTAGCGCTAGTACCGGTCCTAGTCCAAAAGTTAGTACTCAAATCGGTATCAACTCATTTCTTCACCCAAGTACTAAGCCCTAGAACTGTCAATTTAGGACCGAGTACTACTTAGGACTCGGTACTAGCTAGCTCCTCAAAATTAGCTAGGACCTGGTTATTATACCAATCGTTAGTACTCAAATCGGTACCAAGTGATTTCTTCACACAAGTACTAGGCCCTAGTACTGTCAAATTGGTACCGAGTTTTACTTAGGACTTCGTAAAAGTTAGAACCTAAAAATCGACAGTCTAGCGACGATAATACTCAAATCTTATTGAGTTTTTGCATTTATTTTAAAATTGTATGAGCATTTTTGAACTTTGGTGTGCTTTGAAATGTGTAATTTTCGAATTTATTGATTTTTATTCTAATTTTGGCATTTTGTAATTTTTTTTTTTAAGATATATCGCAATAGCAATGCAGTTTTTGAATAAATTATTATGAAATAAAAACGTTCGCTTTGCAGAAAATTATCCATTTCTAATAGGAAAACCACAGTTTATGAAAGTATAAATGAAGTCACCTGCATACAATTTTAACTCAAAATATCATCTTTCGGGACTATTTTACGGGCAGTGGTATCAGTGATGGCCGTCCGACATCTGTCTTCCAATTTCCAACACAAAATGTCTTCTATTTACAAATAGTAGGCGTTTTTTTGGCATAGCTATCCGCAGCTTGGTTTAGCTTCTATTCATATCGGCAGCTGCATGTTGTTTTTGTAAAACATCTAAACGCCAACTGCGGATAAGGATAGTAATGCCAAAAAAAAAAAACACAGCTAGTATTGCAGACTATGATCAAAATTGTCTTCATTAGATTCGCCCAATGACTGCTATAAAACAAAACTGCACCAAAACACTAAATATTCAGTTTTCAAAAAATTTATTTTTATTGAGTTATGAACATCCGCAACGCAAACTGTCTTTTAAATAATTACTTATTTTAACATGGTTTTTCTTTCGGTCGGTGACTGCTTTATCTGTGGCTTTCCCAGGTTATTGAATTAGCTACGATTCGTTGGTGAACTAGCTATCAGGCTTGCCGGCACTTATGAACAAAATCTTGACATTCTCTTCGTTACACTTTTCTTAACGGCCAATTTCTTCACATGAGTACTAAGCCAGCTTAGTACACGGTCTAGCTAGCCCAGGTCCTAGCACTAGTACTTGGTCCTAAGGAAAAGTTAGGACCTGAGCATTTCTTCACATTTATAGGACCTGATCTAAGTTCACAACGCGGTCCTAAGAATTAATTCGTATAAAACTGGTCTAACTGTCATTTTGACAATATTTTGATGTTTGAAATTATTTTATTTTGATATTTCAACAAATAAAACAAAACAAATAGACATAAAACGTTAAATTAATGATATCACCATTGAGAAAATATTTAAAAAAAATATACATAATAAAGCTTAAAAAGCCCCAACAAGAAAAAAAAAATAAAGTTCAATCAAGAAGTGTGACAATCAAAAATGGAATGTTTTGATCTAATTCAAATTGGCAAATCTAATAACCAATGACGAGGGATTTCAATAATCTGGACTAGCAACGGATGAACCACCAGTTGCCTATAGGAAGAATAATCATATAAAGAAATAACATAGACAGTTTGCATATAGATGTGTAATTTTACAGATTTCAATAAAAATAACAGTAAATGAAATTCATTGCTTTGATTCAAGTACTAAGCGCTAGACTACCGATTTCAAGGTCCTAACAAATACCGAGTCCTAACTAATACTCGGTACCAATTTGACAGTACTAAGGCTTAGGACTTTGGTGAAGAAATCATTTGGTACCGATTTGAGTCCTAACGATTGGTATAATAACCAGGTCCTAGCTGATTTTGAGGAGCTAGCTAGTACAGAGTCCTAACTAGTACTCGGTCCTAAATTGACAGTTCTAAGGCTTAGTACCTGAGTGAAGAAATGAGTTGATACCGATTTGAGTACTAACTTTAGGACTAGGACCGGTACTAGTGCTAGGACTCTGTGAAGAAATCGGCCGTAACTGTTCTCAAGATTTGAACATCAGAGATAACAGCTAAGCTTAAAATGAAAATTTCTTACTATCTTAAAAGATGCCTCACTGAGGCTCTAAACGTTCTCTTACACCTTTTACCCATAGACCTTCATAAAAAATGTAACAGACTGGGAAGAGGGCATTGTGACGAAAAACTTCGACACTTGCATTTTTACTGATGGCTCAAAAATGGACTATGGGGTTGGTGCGGGTGTCTATCTGGAATCCCTTAATATTTCAAAATCCTTTCGACTTCCAAATTTTGCAAGCGTGTTTCAAGCAGAATTGCTGGTAAATAAGGAAGCTTGCAATTTACTAAGAATAAATTTAAATCAAACCCAGAATGTAGCTATACTAACAGATAATCAGGCAGCTCTAAAAGCAATTTCTTCGGTCATGACATCATCCAAACTGGTTCAGCAGTGCAGAGAGCAACTCTCAATGCTAAGCGAAAGCCTCACAATCACTCTTGTCTGGATCCCAGGGGGCCTATTACGTAAAACGATTATCGTTTAAATCGACTCGTTATCGTTGAAAAGCGACTCCGTAAAACGATTATCGTATAAAAACGATGACACGCGACTGCGTAAAACGAAAATCGTTTAAGGCTGAACGATACTCGTTTTTTCAATACGACTGACATTTTGCTGTAGTTTGGCTTTCGTTTTGGTTTTGTTGTGGAAAATATTTTGTGTCTGCTAGTGATATTACCCTTGAAATAATTAAAATAAAAAACTAATTGGAAGAGAAGATGTAAATAAATAAATTTTTTATTTGTCGTTTAAAAAATATTTCGTGTCTGCCAGTGATATTCCTGTTCGGCTTAAAAAATGTGAATACATTATACAGTAGTCCCTCGATAATGTGAACTAATTAAAACAAGGCGTTTTCGGATTTTAGAAGGATTCACATTACTGGAACTATTTCTAATTTTCATTAAACTGATTAAAACAATATTTATAAGCAATGAATGTAACACACAAACATTTTTTGAAGTTAAATTTAAGCATTTATTGAAAAAAAATTTCAATACAAGTAATTATACGAGTATACTCCATTTCAAAACATCAAAAAAAAAAGTCATCGCATTTAATATATCTTAAGATTTATCTAGACCAATAACAGTTGTCTATTACTATCTATTATATCAGGATTATAAAAAAATTGCGTGCACCAACAAGAAAAACACACAAGCTTTTACAAAAGAAATTCACATTACAGAGTCTAAAAATTTTCAAAGTTCACATTATAGAGATGACAATGTAAATTTTTGGCGATTCACATTTTAGAGAAATTATCGGTAATTCACATTATCGAGGGACTACTGTATTTGTAAATGAAGAATGAAAATAATCAAATATTTTATACATTAACAGCCTTATTTATTAGATTTCGCTAAACAGCTCTAAACGGCTGCATAGTTATACAATACATAAAGTTTTACGTAGCCTCTATGCGACGTTTCATAAATTTCTATTTATTAAAACATTTTCTTAGCCATTATAATTATGCTAGGTTTGTGTCCAAATAAGTACTAAAAAAGAAAATAAGTACTTTTTAAAACGACAAACAACTCCATCTGTCGATAAAATAATTCCATCTGATTCGAAAATAAACAAAAAAAAAAAAAAACAAAAATGTGAGTGAAAGTTCTCAATGTCATATAATATACCTACATACATATATACATAAATCAGGAAATTATATCAGGAAAAAATCTCCAAATTTCTTATTTTTTGTTTTAGTTGATTTCAAATTGTCAAAAAATACATTCTTCAATTAAAAAAAATATATATATGCAAATCATTGCTATGTTTTATTTTTCTGAAAATTATGTGAAGTTCCAATGACATTTAAGCAAAATAAATTCTTATTCAGGCTCTAAACAACCTCAAAACGCGTTTAGCTTATACAACCTTTATTAAACGTTGCATATATATTATAAATCACAATTTTTTGTTTAAATACATTATAAAGAGTACATAATGCTATGTACTCTCTATGATGAGTTTATAAATAGGGCTGTAAATATATTTAAATTATTATTAAAGGTACCTACCTCCCATATTTTTTCGTAAACTTGCAGACATGAGATTTTTTTTAGATTTTTGACATAAGATATAGAATATCCAAACAAAGATAGAAACACAAAAATTAGCCTATTAGCACTAATTCCAAGATTGTACCAGAATGTTTTTTAGTGCATATCCCAAAATGTTCCCTTTTTTTCAAAAAATACCAATTTTTCATAGATATGAATGTTTTTTTCATTGCATTTTTTTGATTCTTAATAATAATGGATATGAAAACCTTCATGCAAAATTTGGTTCCTCTACCATAACTTTTAAGGGTTTTTCGGTAGTAAGTTTGCAACTGTTAAGCTATGATTACACGGTCAACGAAATCGGTCAACGCGTTGACTCTCTGACGTCAAGAAAAAATCCATATTCTCTCTGTCATCTCACCGTCAACGTTCACAATGTCAATGCTTAAAACATTGACTATCACACGATTGACACTATTGCGTCAATATTCTCCTAAATTACGTTGACGCGCAGGTGTGTCAGCGTGACGTTTACTTAGCAGTGTCAACGCGTTGACTCGCAAAACTGTTGATCACAATGTTTGACACAAACCAAAAATTTAAATTTTCCAAAAATATTTTGAAAAAAAAAGCGGAGAAAATGAGATTTGAAAAAAGTTCTCATAGAAAAATTAAACAAAAATTAGTTTGACATGGTTGCATTGAAATTTAAAAATTTCGAGATATACGCAATGCACTTTTAAGATGAAAGTCTTAAATGATTGCTGATAAGATTGTTGAACGAATATAAATGTAAAATTACCAAAGTTTTGTCGAAAAATTAGAAAAAAATTTAATAAAGTTTCGACATTTGATTTAAAAAAAATCGAATAAAAATCAATATGGCCACCTTCAAACGCTTATAGCATAGGAACGCCGCACCCAATGTTAATGGTTATGGTCTTAAAATGTAGTTTGGAATATACATACAAATGGTTTTTGGTTTTTTGCAAAAAAAAAATTTTTTGCATCCAACATGGATGCCATGGCCATACCGAAAAGTTTTTTTTTGTAAAAAAAATAACAAAAAGGTGAAATGAGAACCGCCCTCCCTCCAAAACGGTACTCCATTCAAAAAATCGCCCTACAAAATATTTTTCCCATCCAACTTTCATCACATTTCTATACAAAAAACAATGTCAATCTGAAACGATGACACGGTATTAAATTCTGCCGCGTCAACGCTGGGACAGGGTCATTGCGATGACACCCAGTCCTAAAACCCTGTCAACGCGTCCCAATGGCAATGACAGAGAGATTACACCGTCATCGAAAATAGTCAATGCGTTGACCCAAAAATGTGTGTCAACGCGAGTGTCATCGTAGCCGTCAATGCAATGACAGCAGTTTTCGTTGACGATCACACGACGTGACACTCTTGGGACAGATTGTGACTTCATTTTTACGTCAGAGAGTCAACGCGTTGACCCATTTCGTTGACCGTGTAATCATAGCTTTATAATAATATGGGTTGACAGATGAAAAACTGGTATAACTTTTTTCAGAGACGTCAGATTGTCTTGATTTTAGATTTTTTGGCATCAGCATTAAAAAATACCTCGAAGACATGTATCATATATGTGTATATAATACCATTGTCTATTATTGCTAATTTTGAAAATCTCCTTTCGCGCTTTGACCTTGAAAATCGCGACTCGCGGACATTAGATTTTTCTAGACTTTTGAGGTATGTTATAGAATGCCAAAACGAAGATATTGAGCAAAAAAAATTTCTATTAGCATTCATTCCGAGGTGAAACCCTTATTTGACTGGATTATCTGTAAATCTGAAAATTCTGTAAATCCATAATTCTGCAAAATCTAAATTACATTTCTACAAAAAAAATAAATAATTTTCTAGCTTTAAAATTCTGTATTCCAAAATTAAGTGAATGGTAAAAGAAAAAAATTGGTTCTAATCCTATCTCCACCTATCAAGTATCTTTAGTTTATTTCTGTCTCAATGAAACTCTTATGTTTATAGTTTTGCATTTTTATAAAAAAAATATTATAGCTCAAGTCATTGCATAATTGAAACCCCTACTATTTAGGTGATGACAGTGGAACAGTTAAGCTATGGGATTTAAGGACTAAGGATGCAGTATTCTCACTTAAAGAAGTCGAAGACAGTATTCTTTCAATGCTAACAAACGATGCAAAGAAATTACTTCTTGTTACAAGCGCTGATGGTTACTTAACAACATTAAACTTGGCAGCACGGTACGCAAATATCAAATAATATATTCTTAATTTACATGTTTTAATTTTGTATTATAGCAAACTATTCGTCCAATCTGAACCGTATGAAGAAGAACTCTCTTGTATGGGAACATTTCGTGGTGATTCTAAATTGATAGTTGGCACATCAAAAGGACGTCTCTATACTTACAATTGGGGTCAATTTGGATATCATTCAGATATGTTCCCTGGAGTTAAATCATCAATGAGTGTTATGATCCCTGTAACCGATCGAATTGCATGTGTAGCTGGCGAAGAAGGTATTTTGCGTGCCGTTCATATAGCTCCATTTAAAACACTGGGAGTTGTTGGGCAACATAGTCTTCCTATTGAAGCTTTGGATATAAGTAATAACGGTCAATTATTGGCATCAACTTCGCACAATAATGATGTTCGCTTCTGGAATGTAACGTATTTTGAAGATTTTGCTGACATCAAGTATAATTCTAAGCACAATGCACATAGGGAGAATCGTCATAATCTGCCATCGTCAAAGTATACGAATGCGTCGGACTTTTTCTCTGATCTAGCAGGTGGAGATGATTAGTTTTTTTTTCTTTGTTTGTTTGTTCTCTTTATCTTGAGAGGCCAATTATTATAATAGTTATCATTGAAAACAATTTTTTAATTAGGTCAAAATTATAAATTAACGTTAGCCGATGATCAGTTTGTAAATTAAAGTTGTGAAAAATTATCTTTGAAATTTTAATTGGTACGCATAGAATGAAAATATTGTACCAAGTTTGAGCATGTTTCACATTTTTAGAATAACTCGGTATGCACTAGTAGATATTTTAATGCGTTTATTTGTTTGCCTGACAATTATATTTTTGAAATCCTCTTTGCCATCTTCACTTATTTACTGATAAATGAAGAGTTCACGGGAAAATTTCCTATCTGATGACATTCTGACTTTTTGAAGATCAATTCCATTCTTTCGCGAGAACGTAACAGAATTATTAATAAGATTATAAGGGGAATCAATTTTATATTTGAGTTTTTTTTCGAAATTGGTTTAATTGGACATACGCTATTTTCCCGTGTAGAGATACAATATTATAAAATCTCGATTGTGTGTAGGAAAAAGCATTCACATTTTTGAGCATAAACTGCTTTAATTAAAATATTTGTATAACTCGGAAGTTTTCGCACTGTTTATAAAACTGAAATCTTTCATTCAGTGTGTCTGTTCAGATATGAATGGACAGTTAAATTCAAATTCAAATTTTTATGCCGGTGTCAATATTTTACTGTGGAGCATTCCCAAGCTTCAAACAAGGGAAACAGTCTCAGGGATTTTTGAAGAGATTCAGTAAAGATTTACGCTTAATCTTATCTTAGGCGTATTATATTTCTTCCTTAACTTTTGATTTTCAATGATAGCTGTTAATTGGCTTCTCATGGGGGTACCTTAGCATTTTTAAATGGAAATGCATTAGTGTAAAATTTTTAAATCGTGTTTTTTTTACAATAAAGCTTCAAAAGTTACAAAATATTGTATTCAATTTTTTTTTTAAACTAAGTTAGCGAACCAGAGGAACATAGGCATCTGAGGAGAAAAAGAGTCAACACGAGAAATTACCGATCGAGGAAATAGAGGGATGCTATTACGGAAATGAGGTTAAAAGGTTTTAAACCAAGAACGATGAAAACATCGTAGTGAACAAAGCCTCACCATGGATAGGCATAACTTTGAGGTAGTAAAGGACTTCGTCTACCTAGATTTCCGCTGAAATCAAATGAAGGATTAGTCTTGCCAACCGCTGCTACTTTGGTTTGAGAAGGCAATTGACCAGCAATTTTAATGATGCAGAAAATTTCTAAATCGTGTTTTTTGATACAATGAGTTTTAATGGATTTTTTTCGTACTAGGGTGGCTCTAAAAAATGTTATCTTCTACGGTTGCTTGTGGAATTTGAAAAAATTCAACGAGGATATTATTATGGCCAAATTATCGAAGAAAAAAAAAAATTTTCCACTAGGGTGGTTCAAAAACATTTTTTGAAGTTATTGAAAAAAAAAAATAATTTTCACTGCAGAGAAAGTTTTAAACCATGGTTTATGAAATATAATGTAAAATTGGGTTAGGTATTTTCGAATTAGGGGGCTAAGAAAAATGGTATATTTTACATTTACGCTTGGAATTCAACCAAATTCAATTTAATTAATTTGACATGAATTTATTATTACTATAGCAAAAACGCACTTAAAAAACTTTCTGTGCACTAAAAATCATTTTTTTTTTTTTCAAACGCAAAATAAAAAACTTTCTTGAACACCCTAATTAAAAATATTTTTTCCATAGATAATTTGTTCCATATGTTGACAAGTGTAAAACAATGAGTTTTACACGCAAAAAGAATTTAGTCTTGTATAATTACATGTTTGACTCTTGCCCATTAACTAGACCGTCCGTTTTTTCTGATTTGGGGATTATACTTGACCCAAAACTAACATTCACTTATCACTATGATTATATTATTAATAAGGCTAATCGAATTCTAGGATTCGTCAAACGGTTTTCTCGTGATTTTCATGATCCATACGTTTTAAAACTATTATATGTGTCATTTGTTCGGCCTATACTCGAATATGGATGTGTTGTATGGTCACCATACTATTCACTACATATTGACAGAATAGAAGGTATTCAGAGAAGATTTATGCGATTTTCTCTCCGTTTTCTACCATGGTCCCCCGAAATCTCACTACTTACCTACAATCAAAGAGTTATGCTACTAAATCTCCCTCTACTCTCAAAGCATAGAGAATACTTACAGCTTTGTTACATCATTAAAATAATAAACGGTTCTATAACATCGCCATCAACTTTGGATCGTTTACATTTCAGTTTTTGCCAAGCTAACATAAGAAGACAAATACCTTTATGTCCATCTTTCAGTAGAGTAAATTATGGATTATATAGTCCTCTTAATCAGTTGATTTCAGTATTCAATAAATATTACTTTATGATCTCTTCTGTTAATGATAATTTTAAAAGTATAAAATTCAAACAAATCTTTTTTAATACGAGAATGTAATGTAAATTTAAAATGTACTAGTTTTAAGATATATAATAAGTGTTTAACGTTAATCCTTAACGCATTAAATAAATAAGGAAATAAGCATATGTGAACCACTCGGTGTTTTTATAATTTTTTTTTTAGAAGAAAGTATGTATTTTTTTTTGAGCCACCCTAATGTGACACGGTTTATAAAATTTTTGTGTTATTAAAAACAATATTTTCAGGAACTGAAAAGTAAATATTTTTTGCTTATTAAACAAAACTCATTCTGTGTTCATTTTTTTATATTTTTTTTCTTACGTTTATGAACACTCTAGTGACTGCTGAAAATTTTACCAACGCAGGCCTCTAAACATTCTGCAGAATTGGTGTGTTCATTAATGCAGCAAAGCAGAAAGACGATTGCACTAACGCAGATTTCCGACGTTTATGAAAACACCCATAGACTTTGACGAATATCTTTGGATTGTTTCCAAAGAAAAATACTTCGAGGGATTTTAAGAAGAGCATTTACGGCACTTCTTTCTTTTTCTAAACATAATGGGCGATAATAAATGCAGGTCTGCAGTAGTGCTGCAAAAATGAATTGATAATATTGTTATAAATACGAGTGACTAATTTAGTACTCGTTCTTAGAAATAAAGACACATACTTCTAATAAGTTGGATACATTTTCCAACAGACTGTACTTGGATGATTAAATGAAAATATTTTGCAGAACTGCAGCAGGTCTGTTATTCTCAGGAATAAGTTGTTTTATTTAATTCATATGGAAAGCTTGTTTATCTTCCAATTCCTTATGCAAACAGAAAGATTGAGAGCCATAATTATGGAACCCACTTTGTTCTATCAGCGTAGTGATACATTCACAACTATAACGATTGTCAACTATCAATTGATAGGTTGATAAATACTGAAATTTGGTGTTTTAAAATTTAATTTGGGGGAAAACTGGTCATTTTTTTAATGGAATTTTTCAATCAAATTTCAAAAAAATAACGGTTTGCATCATTCTTTATTTTCAATTTTTTTGCAAATTAGATAATAAGATATCAAAATTTATTTTTTTTATCAACTATCAATTGATAGTTGATAATAGTAAAAGGGTTGATTGCTATCTCTAGATCAACAGAAACAAATAAAATTAAAAAAAAAAAACGAAAAAAATTCAAATAAACCATCAACTTTAATAAATAAACAACTTTTAATCCTAGTCTTCTTCAACCATCGGCAAAACAAAGAATTGTATATACACTTGTGCTTCATCACTTGAGTAAATCATAAAATGTAATTCCAAAAGTCCACTTGAATCCGTCTTAAGAGCAACTTTAGAACAAGCTGACAAAGCCTTCGAAGTGAGACGAATATGGGAACACTTATAACGCGTTACAGTATCTCCTCTACAGTTAAACATTAGCATCATATCACTAGTTTTGGCTACTTCAATATTAGACTCAGATTGCATTACACCAATTGTAGCTATACGAAAATGAGGTACTTTCGGTGAAAGAGTTATCTCCAATTCATCTGCTGTTTTATCAATTTCAGAAAATATCTGCGACATATCTGGACCACGAATAAAAATTATATTGTAATTTGGACTGTTCTCGTTCAAGGAATATTCTGTAGATTCTTCAAATTGTGATGTTTTGATTGAACACTCTGTTGTGACATCTTCATCTGCATGATCTTCTATGACCATTATTAAAGGAGCTCCTTCTCCTTTGTAGAACATTTTCATGCTACAATCACTGCCAGCAAATAAACCAATGCATTCAACGAGTATATTCATGTTGACACTAAAATTGTATTCACCATCGAGGAAGAATTCTTCAAAGACTTCTTTGGTTATGAAAAGACTCGCCTGAATGCTTTTAGCATTTTCTGTCATAATACGAAAACCATTTTCGTTGATTTGAAATTTTGCTGTCTAAAAACATAAAAAGAAAAAAACGCAAAATTAGTAAAATAATACATACTTAAAAATTGTTAAAATTATTAATAATGCCTGGAAAGCAAACAAAACAAAAACAATCAAACCAAAATAGAATCTCAATTACCACATGAACCTGCTTGCTCTTAAATTTTTAAATATGTATAAAATAAAAGTATAACTCATGACATCTTATCATTATGAGTTTCGGAATCGCATTTGGATTTATTGTGATTTGCTAAGTGGTAAAATGGTAAATTCTTCACAGATCGAGAAATGACTCTCAGGGTGTTTGTAGACCGAATTTTCACACTCCAAAATATTTTGTGTTGTTTTCCTTCACTTCCTTTTAGTTCTTATATTTGAACTTTTTGTGGTTTTGTGTTCCTTCACGCCAGAGTAGGGTAAATATTTTTTACTCCGGATTAATTTTAGTTTTAAGGAGTGCTCCGGATTAACTCGTGTCTGACATTTGTTTAAGCGTTTGTTGTTTCATATACATAGGTTTTTTCAAATATAACAAATTGCAAACACAAAGTTAAAATCAAAATCTACTCTCATATCTATACGTTCCATCACTCCAGAGACAAGGGTAAATCTGGAGTATATTCCTCAATAAAGTGAAGAAAAACGACGAAGGAAATACTCAAAAATATTAAAACGATACATATCGATGGTCCCATGCAAAACTAGGCAAGAAGCTATTTTTCAAAAGAGAGGTTCAAATCGATTATGATTGAAAAAAGTATTAAAAAAGTTGAAGGTTTTTTGTAGGATTAGCATGAAAAAAATCTAAAATTGAAGTCGATGCGTTGGTTTTATTGACATACAGTAGCGAGCAAAAAAAAATGCAAACTATAAAAACATTTGCATTTTTTTGCTCGTCTAAAAACGCATATTTACCAACTAATGGTTTTGGAGTAAAATATTCCACAAATTGAATCTGTTTAATGAAAATAAAACAGTTTCAATATGCCAAATTTGGTAACTTAGTTCTTGTTCAAAACTCTTTAAACCTCTTTCGTTTGCATTGCTCGCTACTGTTGTTGATTGTTCTCTGGACAATTTTTCTTTAAATTACTGATTTTCAAAGCTATTTGAAAAATTGCCAAGTAAACAATCAACATTTTATTCATACAAATTTAAAGCCAAGCTTTAGAACTTGGTACACTTTTACATTTCAGTATTTTTTTTGCCAGCATAACTTCAACATAGGGCTCAGTTATAGCTATCAGTAAAATCCATCAGTAAAAATTTTGTTTTGCTATTTTGAATACTTTAATGTTATATTTTGTGGAAAATTTTGATGAAATAAATTGAAAACATATTTCCACTAATTTTTTCAAAAAGAATCAATGCATTTTGTGTTAAATTTTATACACAAATTCATTTTATAAATTTTACTGGTGAAATTTTATTTTAATGAACAGCTGACCAAAAAAATTAAATTTCGTTTAACTGATGGCGTTTAATTTTTTTTACTGTTCCGGTGCCATCATTAAAAGATTACTGATGAAATCAACAGTAAAACAATTTCTTGAGGCGCGAATGTCAAATAAACATTTAATTCAATGACGTAAATTTACTGATTGCTATAAACGCTCATCAGTAAAAGAGCTCAGATTCCTGATGTTTCAATTTTTACTGATGGATTTTAAGTGAGAAATGCTCTATGAAAATTCAGCGTAAAAAGGCGGTTGCCACGCCCCCTGGCTAAAATTCTCAGATTTAAATTTTTTTCCTTTTTATAAACTACCAGCTCTACCATTCTATTAAATTTAAAAGTTGTACGATAACCAGAAGTGCTCTATAATATTTGCTGAAAATTCAGCAGAAATGGGCGGTTTTTTTGAAGCCCTATATCTCAGAAACTATTCATCGTAAGTAGCTGAGGAGTTTGGTTTTTACCAGCTTAACAAATGAATGGCCTGAGTTGTTTCCTGTAAATAAGGGTGTAGTGCTAAAGTTGCTAGAGAACTTGGCTGGGCACTACCGTTGCCCTTGATATTAAAATTAAGAACAATTTTTTAAAAAAAGGTTAAAATTTTTTTTGAAAACGGCCCAATGAATTTTATTGAAACTTCGTTTTCATATGTTGATTAATATTTACTGTCCTTATGGCGTATCAATTAATGTTTGAAAATTATTATTAAAAAAAATAAAAACAATTTAAAAAAAAACCGCTTCAACGATTTTCAAATTTTTTTTTTCTTCAAAATTCTTTGTTGTACAAGAAATTAAATTGAATAGTTCGTTTGAAGGACAAAATCTTTTAAAGGGATGTTTGTAACTTGCTTACGAATTATCTATTTTCTGTTTTTGTTAAAGTCTATGATTATGATGAATAGAAAAGCTATGGCCAGAAATACAGCACAGTAAACATTTAATGAACTTAAAGCGACATTGGTAGACGAGTGGGAAGCAATCCTCCAAGATACAGTCAGGAAACTCATCAGGCCAATGAAAATTGGATTAGAAGCTAACCCCCTTATTAGTAGAGTACCTAACTAAAACAAATTATTAGGGAACCCGGCCGAACAGCTCCGATTTTGACGATTTTTTTTTTTCAAACGTAGGTAATTAAAAATACTTTAAAGTCTATAGATTAAAAATTGCCAATGTTGCCGTATTGTTTTTTAAAATTAAAATTAAATTTTTTTTGAACAAAACCATTTTTTTTGCTTAAATTTCATAAAACAAATGATAGCAAAAGATTTTCTACGTAATTTAAGGAAAAAAAAAATATAAGGGAGTAAGGGACAATCTTCCATCGTTTAAGCGATAAATGCAATTTTCTCACAAACTGACTTTAAACAAAAAAAAAAAATATTTTGAACACAACGGCAACACCTACAATATTTAAAAATACATTTTTAAAAAGCCAGAAGCTCATTCTTATCTCTTAAATTTTTATCCACTAAATTTAATGAAGAGTTTTTGAGAAAATGGTCCTCAAACTCAGAATTAAAAAAAAAATGTCATTAAAAAAGTTAAAATGACTTTTTTCTAAACTTTTTCTAAGAAAATATGAATTTGTTTTTAAAAAATGTTTGGCCATAAATATTATCAGTTGAATTCCGAAGAAGAAAAGGTAATATATATCACACTTTTGAAAAAGAATTAAAAATTACTTCAATTTCAATAAGTTTTTTTGATAAAAACTGAAATTTTGCATTGAAATAATTAATTTTTTCAAAGACTTTGGTAAACTTTAAATTTTTACTATTTAACTTTCAATAATAAGGGTTATTAAATGAATAAAAAATAATTTTATAAACATATAGATGTTGAACTTAAAAAAAAAAAGTTAAATTTTTTTTCAAAACTTCTATTTAAAAAAGTTCTTCGAAAATGAAATACTTTTTAATTTTTTTCACAAACCGTAATACATATTGACATTTCGTTTTATAATTTCAAATAATAATAAATGTGGCCAAAAATAATTGAAAATGAATGCATTTTATATTACGTAAAAGTTATAAAAACGACATGTTAAAATTTTTTCAATAATTTTTTTTTTCAAAAATCTGAATTCAGTTACCAATCTTTCAAAACCCCTTCATTCAAATTACTTAATTTTAATTTTACAAATGTGACTAAGCTTTAAGCTTTTTAAAAATGTATTTTTAAATATTGTAGGTGTTGCCGTTGTGTTCAAATATTTTTTTTTGTGTTTGAAGTCAATTAATAAGAAAATTGCATCTATCGCTTGAATGATGTCCCTCACTCCCATATATTTTTTTTCCTTGAATTTCCTAGACAATCTTTTGGCATCAAAAAATTTATGTAATTTAAGAAAAATTTTTGAAAAAAATTTCTTTTTGTTCACAAAAATCTTCAATTAAATTGAAAAAATCAAAACGACAACACCGGCAATTTTTAATCTATAGACTTTAAAGTATTTTTAATTACCGACATTTGAAAAAAAAGATCATCAAAATCTAAGCTGTTCGGCCGGGTTCCCTATAATATTGCCAATTTTTGAGTTACTCCACTATATTTATAAACTTTGTATAACTTTATATAACTGTTTAAATTTGGAAAATGTGATCAAAAACCTTGTTTATTGTTGTCTTATAGCTGTCAAACTTATACAAAAGAGTAGATTGTCTTAACCGCGAATAATGTGATTATTATTTTTATTAAATAAAGCATATTTCCAACATTTTGAAAAAAGTAATGTATTGTATGAGCAACGGCGTATACAGAGGGGGGAGGTCACGGGGTCATGACCCCCCCCCAAGAACTCAAAACTTAAACAAGAAATTGTTATGTGCTACCAAAAATTAAAAAAAAATTTCGGTATTCAAACCAACTATTTTCTCATATTTGGAGAGGTGGTCATATTTTAGCGACCGCTATGCTGGATTAGGATTATTTTGATTCGTTCGGCAATAAAAATAAGGCATTGATAGGCTACAAATAAAGCTGTGTTGTAGAGTTTTGTATGGATTTAAAATCCAAATATTTTTTGACTAAACCGATAATAGATAAAAATATAAGCAACCTAGTCTAAAGGCAAATTAAATATTTAGGCAAGCTTAGGTCACTTAAAATAACCTTCGAAAATCAATTTAAGAAAGTCTAATAAATATAACTGAATATGTTTTATATTATAAACCGCTGATAAATACCTGAAAGCTGACGAAATCAGAGCCGAATATTGTAAAATCCTTAGTAAGTGATCTAAAGCATTTCTTTAATTAGTATTGATGTTTGAAATTTCGAAAAGATATCTACCTTAAAACTAGCATAATTTTGTTTAATATCTTCTGTTACGCCAAAAATATTTTTATGTCTTTACTATTTTGACAGAGGTATTTGAATCCTGTAACCCCCTCGTGTTAAAGGAAATACAAATTCGCGTACAATTTTAATACAAAATTTAAAAAAAAATTGCATTTTCAATTGCAATTGTTTTTGCAAAACTTTGCGATTCGTTTGCCTGAGGTTAGGCAAACGAATGACAATTAATTTGAAAGTTACCAGTGTTATTTAATAAATATGATTTTTATTTTAACTTGTAAAATAATTCTGGGCTAGCGGAAAACAATACGTTGATTAAATGAGTTGTTTAAAGGCAAATTATTCAATCGAAGGACTTGTATGCATGTTTTTTTAGAAACACCTTGGAAGCATGGCAACGAACTATGTATACGAATCAGGAGATTTCCTTTAAAATGGCAAACAATTGTTAGAGCATATTTTTGCATATTTTGCATTTTTTTTTGCATATTTTGATATATTTTGGAAATAAATGCATGTTTCTCGTGCATATTTTCGCAAAAATTAGCAAAAATAACGAAACTACAGGCTTGAAATTTTTTACTAAAAGTGACTGAAAGTCAATTAGAAAACGTAAGCAAATGCTCTGCAAAACTGACAAACCAACGTTGTCCAAACTCATAAAAAACACGATCAAATGATAAATTGGATTATTTAAGAGTAAATTTTCTACAATTTTAGTTATTAAAAAAAAAAAAAACTAGAGCTCTTGATACCCGGATACCCGAGTACTCGCCCGAGTACCCGGGTACCCGAGTTTTCGGGTATTACTCGGGTAGCCGGGTACCCGGGTATTCGGGTACCCGAGTACCCGGGTACCCGGATACCCGGTTGTTTAGTTACCCGAATACCCGGGTACTCGGGTACTCGGGTATCAAAAGAAAAAAAAAGTATTTGTTAGGAAAATTGTTGATACTGAGCATTTTAAACGGTAAATAACACACCATAGGTATAAGATTAAAGGCAAAAATTAAATTCAAAGCAGTTCTCCAGTCAAAGCGAAGAATTGTAGTCAAAAAGAGTTTTAACTTGGTTTACTAGCAAAAATCAAAAGATGCAATATCCGCATCGGCTCCATTTCTCTGGGTGGCCGAACTATGCCACCGGAAAAGGGTCCTTGCCGTGTGCAAAGATACCTTTCATTTTGTTTATTTTGATTTTTAAAAATTTTACAAAATACTAAGTAAAAAAAAAGCGGAGAAAATGAGGTTTGAAAAAAGCTCTCATAGAAAAAAATAATCAAAAATTTGTTTGACATGGTTGTATTGAAATGTTAATATTTCGAGATATACGCAATGCATTTTTCAGATCAAAGTCTTAAATGGATCCTGATAAGATTGTTGAACAAATATATATATAAAATTACCAAAGTTTTTTCGAAAACTTAGAAATAAAAATAAAAAAGTTTCCACTTTTGATTTTTTAACAATCGAAAAAAAAAATCAATATGGCTACCTTCAAACGCTTATAACACAAGAACGGCGCAACTAATGTTAATGGTTATGGGCTTAAAATGTAGCTAAGAATATACCAATGATTTTTGGTTTTATGTGAAAAACAAATTTTTTTGAATCCAACATGGATGCCATGGCCATACAAATGGTTTTTGTTTTTTTGTGAAATTTTTTTTGTATCCAACATGTATGTAATGGCCTCTCCACTCGAAACAGCAACATTTTTGACAGACAGCTGCCAAAGTGTATGTACAGTGGTGCCAAATGTTTGCATGGATTTCAAAAATCCCGATGTCGTTGTTTTGCACAAAATCTATATAGATAAACAAAAAAACACACCTAACGTTAGTTTTTACTGTCTTAAATTGTAGCTTAGAATGTAGGTACTATTCTTATTATTCTTAGAACTCTTTGAACTGTTCGATTGAAAATGCAAAACGAGCGAACTTTAATATTTTTAATTCAAATAGCACATTTTTAAGTTTATGCCTACTAGGGTAAACTACCCAGTGACCGACACCCTTGCCAGTTACCGACACCTGGCACAGTTTTTCCGTTTTCTTAAGGTTTTGTTAGGGTGTAGCGTACGAAAACTATTTTTAACGTGTTCAGGCATGTATGTTCTATCAGAAAACACTTTACTTCATGGTTGGTAGTGATTGGTTTTGTAGTAATAAAAGTAGCAAGTTTCGAACCTCTGTGAAGTGCATGAAACTTGAGAAATTCTTAAGAAAGACGTAAGTACAAATCATTGTTTAAACAATATATCTGTATATGGTACAAAAATTAAAATTGAATATTTTGTTAGAGA
This sequence comes from Episyrphus balteatus, assembly GCF_945859705.1. NCBI lineage: Eukaryota > Metazoa > Arthropoda > Insecta > Diptera > Syrphidae > Episyrphus > Episyrphus balteatus. The sequence goes on along the minus strand of NC_079136.1, from coordinate 87,464,804 downwards.
ATTGCTTTGTAGATCTATTTCAATTTAAGTTATTACAAAAATAATAACATAATTTAATTTTACGTGGGGTGTTCATAACTAGAATATAATGTTCAACGAAATTCAGTGACTGACACTGGTGTCCATAACTGGCGCAATTAGGCACGTTTGATGATATTAGTTATGGACACCGTTCTTTTTCTGCAGAATAGCAGTATAAAAGATCTCGCCAAATAGGCCCAATTATTTTCAAACCACTTTTTGTTTGCCCCTAAGGCCTAGTTTACAGTTCACCGTGTAAAAAAACAAAAGATTCAAAGCATCGCGTAGCGCTTTTAAATAAGTTTATAAAGTGGGTTTCCTTTCGACTGTGTAAAATTACTTTGAAAAAGTGTGAAAGGAATCTGAAAACGATTCATTCGATTTATGCAAGGTGTGTGTATTGTTTGACAGTCATTTTTATGCACACGCTAAAAACTTAGCCCTTGTTTGCCTATTTTTATTTCCCTTAAGTTCACACATAGGTACTAGCGTTTAATTTACAAACAAAAATTCCACCTTCAAGTTTGAGGTCAAATCTTCTTTGTGTTCCTAAATCTTTCTTTTTAATTTTAAGGCATGTAACGTTTTGTCTGGGTCCTTATTCTAGTTCTGTGAAAAAATAAAATGATAAAATTTTCACCATCGGAGTTTTCATTCGACTTTTCATTTTATCATTCCATTTTTGCTTTTAAGCTACCTGTCCCTACATTTTTCTACTGATTAAATAGATACGGCAATAGTCAAAACGTTAACTTATGATCGTAAAAATATAATTTTTGACGTATTCAACTTTTAATTTTCTTGTTAAAAAAAAGGATGTATTTCTTTTTTCCATCAAAATTTGTGTTTTCATATATGTGGGTACGCAGTTCAACGGTTGTTTGTATTGCTCGACTGCTAATCTTTTTATGTGGGCTCGAGCTCCTTTTTTTTGCTATCATGGCAGGTACGTATTGTTCTTTTCACAGAAAATATTTCGATGAGAAAATTATTTTCATATGATAGAATTTTGACTTTAATTTCCATGTTTCCACTGAATCAGAATCGATGAAAACTATTTTCATCAAACTTTTTACAGAACCAGAATAGCCCACCTAAAGTAGAACAGAGAACAGGGGTCAAATCACGGCACACGGTTGTTAACGTATGAACGCTATCTGTTCCTACCTTTTTCTTTTACCGTGATTCGACCCCAGGTATTGAAAATTAAGTTTTGTTATAAGTTGAACTGTAAGCTAGGTTTAAACAGTATTTTCAAGTATACTTGAGTGTTCATCGGCGTCGACATTTCAGGCTATTATTTAAAAAGGCCAAAAACAGAAGAAAAACAAAGACGAAGATCTGCAAAGTGCATTAAATATAGTTGAATGCTTAGCTGCATTTACATTCTCAGTTTTATCTAACTAACACCGTACAACGAGAGAATGTCAGTAGTAAAACCGTCTTGTTGTTTGGTTCTAATTCAAAAACGGACATCTTACACACCGGCGATAAAACCAAGAGTGTAAATGCAGCTTAGATATGGGTGTCCATTACTAAAAAAATCGGGTGTCCACTACTGAAAAAATGGTGTCGGTAACTAAAAAACCGGTAAGGTATTACATTTTTAATTTTGATATTTTTAAGGAATTACTAAATTATTTATGCTTTCATTATACTTAAAAACCATTTCTTATAGTTAAATTAACCATTTAAATAATTAAAATTGAAGCAGTGTAGGGAAAGTTATGAATTTTCAAACACAAATTATCCCTTAAGGGTGTCGGTCACTGGGTACGTTACCCTATCAAAACTTTTGTAAAAAATATTTGGCATGACCCCCCCACTTCATTTCCTTTTCCTTTCAATTGTTTAATTTTTAAGCTAGGCACTCCTTTTTTTTAATTTTCACTCAGGTTTTTGTTTCAACACTTACGATCACTTTCTAAGGCCTTGAAAGATTGTCATGATTGAAGTCTTGATTTAAAACTAATGAATCAAGCTTTTTAACGATACAATAAACTCTTATTCATCTCAACTGCATCGAGAGCAATAGCAATTACTGTCTACAACATAAAGTATGAGAATGATTTGATCTTTTTGCTTACAAGTTACAAGTGCTTATCTAATTACCGATTTTTACTAATCCGTACTTACCTCTCCAAAACTTATTGCCTTCATTCCCGCATAAAACGCCTTCACCTTATCCAATCGTCCGGCAAATTTGAAATTTGAATATTGTGTTTGCGTTAACATTTTAAGATTTTTTAAAATACCTTTCTCGTATAAAATCTTTGAATTGTGCATTTAGTCTTGCGGAGCAATTTGTTTTTGTATGAAATTGAATTTATGCTTTGGAAGTATTTCAATTTTAAGTTTGTTTAAAATTCTTGCCAATCGAGCGGCAATAACATGTTCACAAGTGTAATAAGCTGGTTCGGGTGCTTTAAGAATTTCGTCTTTGAAAAAAGTACAATGGCAAAAGTTGATAAAAGGAAAAAGTTTATAAACCGTTTGGGACGGCCATGAACCAGCAAATTCAATTAGTTCATTTGTTGTGTTTTCTTGGCGGTAAGAAACTATTGTTTGTGTATCGATTATATGAAAAGCTTTAGCCAAAACCTCTTCTTGGAAAAGAACATTTAATTCGATATATTCCTGAGTTGTTACTAAAAAGAAAGGGCATAAAGTAAACAAAGTATTTGTGAGGTTAGGCAATAAATTGAATATATTTTTTAATACGTACATTGTTTTTCGTGTGAATTTAACAAACGTTCTTCTATACGATTTAACACTTTTTCAATTACTTCAGAGAGAATAGTTGGTGTAATTTGTTGCATTTGTTCATGAAATTTTATAATAAAATTGCTGTTTTTGCTTTTAAATTGCTGCCGGTTCTTTTTTGTTATTTCAAATGCCAAAATAATTTTTGACAATGTATTATCAGGGATGGTATTGAGGATTAATAAAGTTGTAGTGCGATACCGGTGGTCAGAATTTGAACTAAAAGAATAGGAGTGACCTCAGTCCGTGTTAATTTGAGAATTGGCTTTTTTATAGCGTATTTTCACTAGAGCCCAAATGAGATAATTTCGCAAATGAGGTCAGATCTGATTTCAAATTTAATTTTTTGTCTATAGAATTTGACATTCTAAATGAGGTAATTTGCGTAATTATCTTATTTGGGCTCTAGTGAAAACAGGCTACTACATTATACAAACTAGGGATGTTGCGGTTGTGGATTTTTTTCACATCCTCGGATATGAATGCGGATGCGGGTTTTTGAAAGTTTATATTTGCAGATGCGGATACGGATGTTTAATATCTTAAATTAAGAATGACTTTAAATGAATAAGAATAGCAGTGATTAATAACATTTTAATTACGTATTTGAATGTAATAAAAGAAATTGAAATAGGTGCATTAGACTTAATAAAAAGTAATACCCCTGGAGGGGAGAGGCAGCTTGGGCTGTCGCCCAGGGGCGCAAGACATGAGACATGAACTTTTACAAAAGTCTATTTAAATAACGAAATCTTTCCAATCGATGTTTTAATTATATTTACTTTCACAAAGGCGCCCCAATTTTTTTCTATTTTACTTTTTCAAAGGCGCTCTTGGGTTGATCTTCGTTCATCTTTGAAGAAAAAAGCGCTCCAATTTTTTTTTTTGAAAAACCTTATATTATATATAATATTATATTCCTCAACCAATTTAATTTTTGCAAAGGCACCCCTATATTTAAAGCACTTAATCATAGCTGGTAATATGGAGATGGAGTGTGTTTATTTATTTTTTTTTTTTTTTTGGTATGGAAAAGAATAGACCGACGATATCCAGACTGTAATGAATAAAAAAACAGAACTGGACCGAAAAGAATTGATATCAATCAGCTCAGCTGTACTGTCATATTTATGTGTCAAAACAAAATTAAAATGGGTTATTTGTAAAATATTGTACTTTAAAGAATTAAATGGATGAAGATTTACATAGATGCAAATATGTAGGTGCAACGTAAGCACTAAAACTTTCGGTATTTATTATTCTTATTGTCCACAATTTTCATTTATTTGAAACTAGACGCGAGAACTACTCCCGAGCTCATATTTCCCAACTCTTGAAAAGTTGACAGTTCTTCCATTTCTCCCTGAGTAAAAATGGAATTCCGCCGCACCACCGCTGCACCACGTCCGCAGCACTTTTTGACCACCGCTGCAGCACGTCCGCACTATGATCAAAAATTTCTAAACCGCCGCATCACCGCTGCAGCACGTCCGCACCGTTTCATTTTGAAAAAAATGAAAAATATGAAAAAAATTCGCTGTACCAAAGCCGCTGCACCACGACTGCAGCACGTCCGCACTATTTCATTTTGTATGAAAAAAATTCTATTCTCGTACTACTTATACAAATGTTTAAGTCGTCTTCAATGTTATTTTGCCTTAAGTAACAAATTGCCAGTTCATGCAAACATGACTTGGTGGTCAAGTGGTTAAAGCATTGGACTTTTAATTGAAAGTGCTCGGGTTCGAATCTCCTTCTCGTCGGTAGTTTTTTTTTTATTTTTCAAAATTCCAAAATTATGTATGTATCATGGTGCGGCGCTCAAGATTTTTTTCTTTAAAAATTCAATTTCTATTTTTACTCGGGTCATAAAAACTACGTTTGTGTGTGAGAATAAAAAAAATAGTTGGAAGCCTGCTGAAAGCGTTTATTTATTCGCACGAAAATGCTTCGCCTCTCAGAAGAGAAATTCTCTTCTTGATTTCAAAACAGAATTCACTCAAAATCACTTATACTTATTACCTATGTCGTTTTTGAGTGGTTTCACTCAAGGATTCACTCATTCTTAAATCCAATAAAACAGTCCGAATCGCTTCCACTCAACTCTGAAATTTTATATCTGTATTGTTGAATAATCAAATAAATATTTTTTGCTTTTCTACTAGGAAATTTGGTTTGACGTTTGATTATTTAAATATAAGTGGTTTTGAGTGAATTCTGTTTTGAATTCAAGAAGAGGATTTTTATTCTGAGTAGCGTTCTGTCTGTCATATTCGTGCGAATAAAACACCTTCAGAAGGCTTCTGAATGATTCCGGACGCTTCCGGAGAGCCAATCGAAAACGACATTAAATAATTAAACGTCAAACAAATTCTCCTAGTGAAAAAACAAAAACATTTTGTTTTTATTTTTCACCAAACAGAATTGAGTGGAAGCGATTCAAACTTTTTTATTGGATTTCAGAATGAGTGAATCATTGATTGATTCCATTCGAAAACGACATTCACGTAGTTGAAAAAGATTTTGAAAAAATATTGTTCAAATAAAACCAACTGTATCTACTGGATCTACATTTCTTTAAATGTGTTAAAACAAAAAAGTCAGAGATAAAGGTAAGCTTGTCAATTGAGCCTGAGAAGTAGGTAACATTAAAATTTATTTCTTTTGAAGTTAAACTAATATACTTTGATAAACTGCACTTTGTTACATAAATGCATTAAAAAGTATGCTTTTTTTCCTGATTTTAAAAAAATTGTCCATTTTTTTAAAATATACCCCCCCCGATAAACGATTTTTTTCTTGTCTCGACCCAACCTAAACGCTCTAGCTTTTTGGCACATTCCTTCTGAATCACCCTGCATGTGAAATGTCCATACTAAATGCAAAAAAATGTTTGAGGTAAATTATTCAATGTCAAAACCAGAAAGTGTCCGAGCTAGATTATTAAATATCAAATACAAAACTTGGTAATTTCTGTAAAGCTTCTATAAGTTCATTAACCAAGCTTATCCGAAAAAACAAGCTTTCTTCGGTTAAGTTTATTTAACAGTATTTAAACAACTTATTAGAAGTTGTTAAACAAGTTCGAACTTCTATAAGTAATTAAATTTCTAAGCAATATCAATACAAGCTGTTTAAGAAGTATAACCTTCGAGATTTCAATTTTGTTGTGTTAGTTGGAAAGCTTTCTTTCAAATCTCAAAGCTTTGGTAGAGCTTCCGGAAAGCTTCATTTAAGCTTCTTTTAGGACTTAGAAGTACATTGTTATAAAGGGTCAAACTTGTATAACGTTCTCCTTTTTCATAAGAAGAAGAAAACGTAAACAAGAATTTGTTTTTTTTTTTTTTTTTTTTTTTTTTTTTTTTATGGACTTTATGAAATAAATTCAATTTGATGTTTTGTTTGACCTTTAGTCCAAAATAATGCGTTTCGCCCAGGAACAACAGTTGGGCTCATCAGTAAGATGCTGTTGTACCCTTCTTATACGCAAAATTTTTAGTTGATGATTACCAACACATATTATATTTTACAGTGAAAACTCACTGTAAACTATATTAGTTCCCCAGCTATCAATGTTGGTGGTATAAAGCTTTACAGAAGCAACAGTTACATCGGGCAGTGGTTTTTGCTCTAAAGCACAAATAAAAAAAAAATTCCAATAAAGCATTATAAAATTCAAAAACCAAAGCCGTAATTTATTATCCATACATTTCAACAACTATCAATGAAGGTTTACTTATTGTTTAAATTCACAAGCTTTCATACATAGGTATTTGGTAGAATTACATACTATGTACTTTTTGTAATATCCAGTGGTTTTGCAAAATTTTATAAATTATGGAAAATTTTATTTGATTTATTAGGAATTTTGAAGAAAAAACCTTATCTCCTTCATATTTAATTTTATTTGTCACTTAAATTATAACATGGCATAAAACCTTGATATATAGAGTCTGCATTTTGTTAATGGATTCAACAAAACATCCATCAAAAGCAAACTCTCACGTCAGGATGTAAATCACATAACACTGTGGTCACAACAATCCCAAGCCAAATAAGGACATTGTGTTAATCATATTGAGGAAGCTGTGGTAGTTCAGCCAAATTATGTCAATTTATATAGGAACATTTGTAAAAATAAAACATGTGGTAAATTTAACTGTGCGTGCAAAATTAGCGTTTTTTTATTTCGACTCATGAGGTCATGAATCAAATTCGTGATACAAGTGGACTTTTGTGGTGATGGTGGTGGCGTGGACTTTTAATTTAGGTTCTATTTATTCCACTGAATGACTTAAATTGGTTTTGGTTAGTTCAAATATAAACATTTACATATATCAGAAGTTTTTTTACTTACGATTTTGAAAATTATGTATGAATATCATTTTTATGAATTTTGATGTTCACTATGGCGTATGCGTACTTTTTCATGACCCAGAAAAATAAAAAAAAGTATCATGTATTTAACCAAAATCTTTGAGATATTGATTGATAGATAGTACAGGAAAGTTAGTAAAAAAACATGCATTTTGTGGAACGAAATACAGGACGGCTGAATTTTTCAAATCTGAAAAAGGGGTATTAGAAAAGCTTAAGTCCTGGTTTTCGGGACGCCACTCCCCTGGCGAAATCCGCCATTTTGGAAAACGCGAATCACTCTATATCTCCAAAACTATGGGTCCTATAGAAATGGTTGTCAGACCAAAGTTCTTGGAAATTTAATTATCTTTTTCTTTGTAGTACATTATATAGTTTTGAGGTTATGTTGTTTTAATTTATTTTTTTTCGGTTTTCTTAAGATTATAACAATCTTTTTCTTTGTAGTACATTATTTTTCTCAGCGGGCAATAGTTTTGAGGTTATGTTGTTTTAATTTTTTTTTTTTTCGGTTTTCTTAAGATTGTAACAATCCCAGTACTAGTTACATAATTTTTTAAACAGTAAAAGTTATAGACCATCAAATTTCCAATAATTTGGTATATTTTCAAAAGTCATGCGATGTATGAGTCGAAAGTTATTGAATTGAAAACTATAGTCTAAGTACAGGAAAATTAGTAAAGAAATCAGGCATTTTGTGGAACGAATTAAAGGGAGGCTGATTTTTTCAAATCTGAAAGAAGGGTATTAGAAAAGCTTAAGTCCTGGTTTTCGGGACACCAACCCCCTGGCAAAATCCGCCATTTTTTAAAACGCGAATTGGTCTATATCTCCCAAACTATTGGCTTGATCGAATAAGTTACTGAACCAAAATTGTAGGTAATATAAATATAATTCTTAATTCATTTATGTTCGATATAATCTAAATATTTGATTTAAAAAATCCTTTCATCATTTCCAGAACACCTCTAAAGAATATAATGTAATTTCTCATTTTCGGTCATTAAACAATACAAGAAAAGTGTATAAATGTTTTGGTTAGAGTCCAAACAACATTTACGTGCTGATAATGAATACTATTATATACATCAATAAAGGATCAAGGATGCCATTAACAAGCTATTCAAAGATGAGTTCAGTTCAAACGAAAATGGTCCACCAGAAACAATTAACATTATTGATGTGTTTAGATTATCTTCGAACTAATCTGCAATGAACATGGGAAAGACATTATTTTTGCATGTTTGCATAAGCTTTAAGTGTTGTTCTTTCGGATTGAATTAAATAGAAGTCATGGTTGGGAACCTTTGAGGAAAAAAAAGAACCAAAAAATAATAAATTTATGCGACTTATAGGTAAGTAAATCTACTAAAGAAATACATATTCAAGTTTAGCACACTTTATTGATTTATTGATTTGATTTAATTACCAAGAAACCATCAGTTTTTATGCTGTTTTCTAGTAGGAAAGACAAAAAGAACTTATTTAGGTATGGACAAAATGAAAAAATCTTAAACGTTTCACAATTGAAGAATAACTTCACCTAAAAGAAGTTTATTCACTTTAAAATAAATTTAATGAAATGAATAAAATACTTTTGTAATGTTTTTCTTACGTTGCAGTTCTAAGATTTATTTTATATTTTTATATTAATTTTCTTAATTACTTTAGGTCCTCACACATAGTCTTTGGGTAATAACTGAAGGGATATAGAGCCTCAACTAGTGTGCTATTTCCGGAGATGAACTTCAGCAGTATGCAACGCATGTTGCGTTGACTCTTCTTCCGCCGTGAATTTCTCGGTCCTTTAACTCTTCTGCCTTTTGAGTGAGTGGGGTTTCACAGTATTGTTTGGCTTCCTTTGTCTTTTCAAAACATGTTTCCAATTAAATTTACATCTTCGTTTAATTAGTTCAATGAATAACTGCCTCTATACGTATTTATGGAAGTCCCCTTTCCTTAATCTAGGTTTCAGTTGGATGGCAACGTATCATAGTTACAGTTACAGTTTATGTAATTTTCCTAGTGTTGCATAAAAAATTTAATTCTCAATACATGGCAACCCTGACTCTTCTCGGTTCAGTTGCTTACATCTAGATTTAGCATATAACAGATCATTTTTTTTTTCAAGGGACTCACAATTCTGCACGCCTGCAAGGCTGTAGCCTTAGCTGCTGGAGCGATTTCCTTCAAACTATGCAACAGTTTTGGGTAATTCCCTAGAAATGACATTTTTGGGACAAAAACTAACGGTACCTATCGCTGACATACAATGAAAATCGAAGAGTTTACTTTATTTTTGGCATTAACAATTTTGATTTAAATTTTTGTCCGTAATTTTAACTATACCTGGCATAAATTCTGAAATTTTCCTCAGTGATTTTGCTGATTGCAACGAAAATTTGTATACAGAAGCCTAACACTAAAATTAAAAAAAAAATTAAAAAAATACATTTTTATTAATCAATTTAATAAAAACAGTTTATAAAAAACAGTTTATAAATTTTTTTAAATTTTTTTTCAAGTGGTGATTAATATTTTCTTAAAAAAGCCATACAATAAAAAATGTTAGAAAATTAAAAAAAAAATTATAAAAACGATTTAAAAAGTTTTGAAAAGTTTGTTGTGAGATCTTTGAACATTTTTTTAAGTTTTAAAGTTGGTATGTGTTAGGTGTTTTGAACTCAATAAATAATGTCGCGTGTGCAAATTTATAACAAAAATTTTGAATTCAATTTTAAATTTTTCTTGGAGCTGATATCTTGAAGAAAAGAATTGATCACTGAGACCACGGTGAGTTGTTTTATAACATCAAATTATTTGATTTGAATGCACAATAAAAAAAAAAATTCGTTATTTGCGGGTCATCACCTCCATAGCAAGAGCACTAATAACCATACCAGATACGTACATACATACATATGTATGTACATAATGTTTTTCGTATGAAGCTTCAATACCATCTAGTTATTATTCTAAGGCCTTATATTGCAAAAAAAATAAAAATGAGTAGTTCAGCCTTCTGAAGGAAATTCAAGGAAGTATCTCCATATAGCCCAACATATATTTGCACTTTGTTGTTTCTTGATCAAAAAACTCTTACGGCCTAAGTCAGCCTAGTACCCGGTCTAGCTAGACCAGGTCCTAGCACTAGTACTCGGTCCTAACGAAAAGTTAGTACCTGAGCATTTCTTCACATTTATAGGACCCGACCTAAAATCACAAAGCAGTACCTACCTACTAAGAATTAATACGTCTAAACTGGTCTAACCCTAATTTTGACAATATTTTGACTTTTCAAATAATTTATTTTGATATTTCATACAAATTGCCAATGAAGAAAAAAAGAATATAAATTGTGATTTTTCAAAATACCCAACAATTAAAAAAACAATAATGATGGTGCGTGGGAGCGAAATACCCACTGAACAACCTGTAATAAAAATAAAATGTTTTCATGCTATATGGCTTTCTACCACTCAGCTTATTTAAAATCTATTTACCCGTATTTTTTCTGTTTTATAATTTTTAAATTTCCACGAATATAGATATATTGTTTAAAAGGCTTGCATGCGAATTGCATTATTTAATTAATTCCTTCAAAACCTTTAAGTTATTGTTGTGTATATTATTTCTAATTCGAAAAAAAAATGAAAAGAAAGGAAATGGTAAATGTAAGCTCTGACGCGAAAAAAAAATCGTAGTGCCAACTGGAATCAATTTGACACCGATTTGTTGTGGCGATCTCGTCCGTGAGATTGGGTTGAAATCGCTGTTAAATTGCAGAACAAATGGCGCTACAAATGAAATTAAAAGGGCAGATTGGGTCACAATTTCAGAACGTTACAATTCTCATCCTTCGGTAAGTTCTTAATTTCATCCCAACGTGCAACAACGTTCAAAATTTTCAAATCAGCCGATGATATTGTTTGCACATTCAGTGAAAACCATCCTTTACGATTTCGAAAACCTTCACTCTAAAAACGATATGATTCCAAAAATACAATGAATTATACATAATTATATAATTCATCTTACTAATTCTCCACCAGGTGATTGTATCTTCACATGGGTGCAATCGATTGCTCCGATGGTTCGCGGAAACTGGGCAAGTCTGTAAAATGTAGCAGCGGCTTCCTAGCGTTCCAATAATGTTCTTGGCATTTGGATAAATTCATCCAAATGTCGTATTATTGCCATACATACTTTTGGTAAAATGCGACAAACGCTGGCAACCGAAACGCCCATAAAATCGGCCACTGCAATTTGCATCGAACCACTTGCCATAAACCGTAAAGTTATGAGAAATTGTTGTTCAGGTGTTATATAACGACAACTGATAATAGAAAGGGTATGAAAAATCTCATGCTAAAATGTAATATTGAAACATTTTTTACCGTGTCTGTGGACACCCGAAAACGCCAAATGTAATCAATATCATCCCAATTGTCAACAGTATGGCGTTGAGGCATATGCTAAATGCGCTGTACCGATTGACGCAATTAATCGTTTTCAAAGTCGCGAAACAAATTGTCCCCATCAAAAATTAAATCCATTTTTTTCACAAAAGAAATTCAAATATGAAAAAAAATGCAGAAATCTGACAAAAAAACAAATGCCAAAATCATAAGAAAAATCAATTTAGTCAAAATTTACTTATTTTTGAAAAGACACCAAATCTTAAAATTGCTAGATAAATCTTAAAAAAAAATGGATAAAATCAAACTGTATTAAATATTATCGTCGCTAGACTGTCGATTTTTAGGTTCTAACTTTTAGGACGTCCTAAGCAAAAATCGGTACCAATTTGACAGTACTAGGCCTTAGAACTTTTGTGAAGAAATCATTTGGTACCGATTTGAGTCCTAACGATTGGTATAATAACCAGGTCCTAGCTGATTTTGAGGAGCTAGCTAGTTATTTTTTTTATTTACAATTGACTTAAAATTAACTTATGTCTAAGATTCATTGATAGATACAAAATTTTGTTGGCACAGAGGGGGCCTAACCTTATACAATGACTAAGTTATAAAATAGAAATAAATATTATACATGGATAAACTTAATTTAAAGTCTGCTGACTAGGTTGTCCTCGGGGTGTTCAGACCCGGATGTCCAGGAGCTAGCTAGTACCGAGTCCTAACTAGTATTCGGTCCTATATTGACAGTTCTAAGGCTTAGTACCTGAGTGAAGAAATGAGTTGATACCAATTTGAGTACTAACTTTAGGACTAGGACCGGTACTAGTGCTAGGACTCTGTGAAGAAATCGGCCGTTATATATTTAAATGCGAAAAAGAAAGTCTTAAAAAAAACTCATAGTCAATGATAGTTCATTTAAAGTTATTAGTTTGGCATGGATGGGGGTCCATATTACCATGATTGAAACAAGAACATTCTTAAACAAAAATAATAATTAGTTTGTTTGTTTTTATTTTGTTATTTCATTAATCTTAAAAGAAAAACGTACAACACAAAAAGTAACAGAGCTTATACAAAAGCAAACTATTGTTCTTCCAGTTTGCATCCAGCTGAGAGTGGAAAATCACAACCCTGTCAAATACACAAAATAAATTTTATTTTATATGTATAGTGAATTCTTTTTGATTTTCTCACCTGAGTAAACTTGTTAAAATGCAAACCAGGTGGACACCTTTGCAACACTGGAACTCCCCGATCGCATTTGTAAAAAGTTGAACAACTTGTAGGCGAAGGTAAATGTACAGCCATATCAATGTTACTTTGTGATGATGGGCAAATAACTTCAGATTCAGATGCAGCAACTAAAACAATACACAGTAACAAACTTGTTAGAATTAAGAAAACTTTTGCCATCTTTATTGCTAGGTATAAACTTTATTGCAAAAGATATGAAATTTAAAGGTAAAATTATTGAAACTTCAATTGGTTTTTATATATCGACAAGAGATCACTATTTCTTATCGATTACAAAGAATTGTTCTGCAGTCTCAAATAGAGTGGATATTGATGTTAAATTAATTGATTTGTAGGAGCGCCCTTTGATAAGAAAAGGTTACATATACATAATTTAATTAAGGTAGGAACTACGCATTTGAGAGATTTGTGTTTAATAAAAATAAAAAATAATAGTAGGAGCATAATTATTTATTCACAGATTTGTAAGAGTTAAGCCAGTTTTGAAGTGAAAAAGCCAATCAGTCAAACGATCAAATTCTCAAAAAAAGATAATTCCGTTTCATTTTTTTAAGGCTTAAGGGCACTTACTAAGTTTTCGATTTATTACATTCATTCATTCATTTCATTTATTTTATTAAATCAACTTAATTTTAAGATTTACATCTTATTTATAATTAAGTGCTAATTAAGGAAAATTACAAAAGGCATCTTCAATTAAATTTAAAAAAAAAATATAAATAAAAGTTAAAAAAAAAATAATAGAAGCAATTTATAATACATATTTACATCCCCTAAAAAATTACATGAATAAAGTTAATAGCAAAAGAAAACAAGTTAACAGAACAGCAGCAACATCAACAGCAATCATTAAACTGGGGCCCCATCTAGGACATAGAGTATAATATAAAAATAAGTTTTTCTTAAATTTCCGTACTGTGTCCACATTCCTAACATGTGTTGGAAGGGAATTCCACAAACGAGCTGCATTAACAAGAAACTGTCGCTCGGACGTAAGGCATGAGAAGCGAGGAATAATGATTTGATTTGATCGTCTTGAAAGCGAGAACTGGAATGTATCATAAAGGTATGAAGGCTGGCGCGTACAGATAATTTTAAAGACCGTGACAAGAGTTCGAAATCTAAGTAGGTTGTCAAAGGAAATTCCATATATACTTCTAGAAAACTCGGAGATGTGATCGTAGCGCCTAAGACCAAAAATGTAGCGTGCGATATTATTAAAAATTACATTCATTTTCCTCTGACTGACACTGTCAAGCTTACAAAAAATTTCACAACCGAATGTCAGAATGGGTACGACAAGTGTCTTTGCTATCATTTTTCTAGTGTTCAACGGTATGAAATTTCTTGTTGGCCATAATAATCGAAGAGCTCCATAAGCTTTACCAACAATTTGATTGATGTGGTCGTTCCAACTCAAGGTTCTATTAAAGCAAATGCCAAGAAGTTTAGCCGTATCCACAAATTCGATTTTTGAGTCACCCAGTTGAATATCTGGGAAACTACTTAAATCGAGAGGCCTCCTAGAGATTACAAGGCATTTGCTTTTTAGCGGATTTAAGGTAAGCCCACATTTAACTGACCATTGTCTAACTGATGACAGATCCACGTTAATTGCATCCACACAATCGTTGACCATGTCGATATGGCAACTTTTCATTAGCTGGATGTCATCAGCAAAAAGATGTTCTTCGCAGTGGCGAAGAAACAAAACAAAAACGACTCTACTGATTTGGATTCAATTTTCGATATGTTCAAACTTCCAATCTTGAAGCATACAAAAAGTGTTCATCTTTTTATTAAATTATAGTCATTCGTATACCCCACCAGTCTTTCTAGCTCATCAAATACATAAATCCAACTCTTTCCTAATTTTACGAATTTTTTTAAGCCTTATCAAACAAGACTGGATTTTTTTCAGCTGCATTTCAATTTCTTCAATTTCCAACCCGCCAAATTTGAAAAATGTAGTTTATCAAAGGATAGCATATCAGGGTACATTAACGTGTTTTTTTTTCAAGTTTGGAAAATACTTGCAGTTTTTCAATAGGGGAAGTACGGATAAGACTGCCTTTGAGGGAAAGTCTATTTGTTTACTATGTTTTATGAAAAAAAAAATAAATAAATTGACAACACTTGAAATATAAAACAAATGGCTTCTGGTATGACATATGATCAATTATATCTGTAAATATGAGCAAGTTCGGTTGAAGCCCCGAAAAGTTACGGTAAATTTTGTGATTTTTCATCAAATCGTTATTGTTCATTCGAAAAGTAATTTATACTTTTAACAACGAAATAATTTAAAGTTTTGGACCGATTAAGGTATAGCATACGTGTGTGATTTATTGAAAATAGATTTCATTTTTGAAGAAACAAAATTTGAAGCTTAACATTCAAATCTATGAAATGTTGGCAAATATTAGAAATAAAAATCATCAGTTTTGAAAACCACGTTGGCGTTGTGTGACAAGAAATAAATTTAACTGGATGTAGCAGCCAATGCTGTTGCTCCAGAGTGCAATTGGATTACTTAATTGTTGACGTGCCCTTAATATTCCATAACCTGCCATTGAACGAAATAGTTAAAAATCTTAGAATTTTTTTTTAAATCAATTAAAAAAAATTCATGTACCAAAAAACGAAAAAAGAATGAATATTCCAAAAAAAAGTATATAGCACATTTCATTAAGTCAAATCCGTATAAAAGTGTACATTTAACCCTTTCGGACCCAGCGTTACTCTCATGTAACATTTTTTTTAAAAATTCGTAAAAAATATTAAATTAAACAATTTTTTAGGTTACGATGGCTTAATTGAAAGATAATAATGCCTAGTTACTGGATTATTACAAAATTTTAGTCAAATATCATACCTTTAATTTTTTTTTATCAAAAAAGGGACTGAAATTCACTTTTTTTTTTTTTTTTTGCAAAAAAAAAATGTTTTTATACAGTGCCGCTCACTTGAATAGCACACCTTTTTTTTTAGTTATAAGTGCATATAATTCCTGTCTCTTAATACCAAAATGATCAATATTTTACTTTTTGGTATGTCCCCTTATGCACTCTCTCTGTGAGCGAAATCATTCATTTTCAATGACCCGTTAGTTAAATTTTGCAATTTTTTGCGGAACAACTCTGAAAAAAGTGCTCCTATTTTGGCTCACTTGAATAGCACATCCGCTTTTTTTTTAGTTTTCGAGTGCAAATCAAAGAAGGTATGTCTTTTAGTAATTTAAAGCTGATTTTAGTTTAAGTGGGTCCCACGAAATAATTGGTAGAGGAAGAAAAAGCGAAAATCATGAGTGCCCCCGTCTATTCGCCAAAAAGGTAAAAAAATGCAACAAACCCGGAAATTTCTTTTCAATTTTTTTACGCAATGAGCCCAATTGTGAATAAAATATGAAAGGTACTGCAGCTGACAAAAGAGCGATTCTACGACTCGCGTCAAATTCACATGAGCCTTCCGCCAAAATAAAGGAAAAAGTGGTGTAAAAGCAAGTGCTTCCATATTGAAACCACTGATTTCGACGGCTAAACAGTTGAAGCCATTAAAGCTAAAGACAAAACCATCGATAAACACCTCCCGTAAAGTGCAACTCCTAAGTTTCTGTCGATCTTTTGACATGAAATAAAGCATGTTTTCTCCGATAAGAAAAAAATTAGTTTAGATGGCCCCCATTGTATATATATTCTTATAGTACTCTCATGAAGTAGAATTTTCTGTTTTGCGTCGCCACCGCTGGGATCGCTAGTTTATTTTATGTTTGAACCTTATGCAGAAAATTGAAATGCAGATCTACCAAAAGATGTCGCTAAAGTATTTTCATGGATTGATAGTACTATAGAAATATATATACAATGTGGCCCCGTTGGCTTTAACTATTATTGTCATGATCCAATGCATGGCCCTTCTTTAGCATAAAAAAGTTCCAAATGCCCAACGAAAAACATGAGACAAATCCTCTTATAACAAGAAACAATGAAAACAACCCCTCTCACTGAGAACTATTATTCGACTTATAAACAAGGGAAATTTTTTTAAATTTTTTTAAATTTTCTTACGGAATGATGCTTTCTTAAAATTATAATAACTCGGCTCGTGTGGGTCGTAGAGAGCTAATTTTTTTTTAAATTGTAGATAATTTAAAGGACTACAACAGTAATTTATTTTTTTAGCCAATACTTGCACCGTTTACAAAATAATAAGGCAAGAGTTTGCTAAACAAAAAAAACGTCTTTGACTTAATATTACTTATTTTTTATTTGAACTTATATTGAATTATTTTTTATTTGTTTCAACAAAAATAATGTGCACCGAATTGATAGGAAATGTTGTAACGAACAATTAATAGCTTTATTTTTTGTCGTAGAACATTCTGAAGCCGAGTTATTTCCAAAAAACGATATTTTTGGGTGTTTTCGCACCGGTTTTGCATGCGTTCATTTATCAATTGCTCGGCCATCTTTGGTGATAAAGAGCTGATTTTTTCTGTAAAATGCAGGAAATGAGTAGGGCTACAAAATAGATTAGAAAAATGTCAATCATGATATAAGCTTTTTTGAAATAATGACAAAAATGTGTTTTTTAACAACAAGAATTTGACTTTAAATGGCTGCCATTTTGTATTTACTCACTCAAATACAATGAAATTACATACAACGATAGAAAATATTATAAGGAAGAGAATGTATGTTTATTTTTTGGTCTACGACAATCTGGAGCAAAGATATTAGCTTAGAAGTAAAATATCCCAAAAAATGCATTTTTGTGAATAACTCCGCTAAAAAGAATGATCAGGTGGTGAGAAATTGGGTTTAAGCCTTTTAAATATACCCCTATCGATCCATGAAATAAAAACTGACAGTGCCTCTCTGCGCAAGGTCAAATGACGCTTTGACTGGAGTAAATGCAGAAAGTGTTTTGTTTTTTTGCTTAGAAGAAGTAGCATACATTATAGTTTCATAAAAAGTTATTTTCTCAGTTCTTCGACTTTTTTTGGTGGTCATAGGCAGTGCATGTTACTTACATGTAACATGAGAAAAACACATTAGTTTTGCTATTTATTATTTTGGAAAATAACTTTTTGCTATTCATATTTCTTAGTTGTGATGTTTTTGACCCAATAATACCGAAAAAACATTTTTTAATATTGATTTTCGTAGCTTGGGTTCGAAAGGGTTAAGTTATAATTAGACGGTAAACGCAATTGGTCAAAGCGTTGAATCTTTCACGTTTCACCATCAAAACCGTCAATACCAAAACAACGCCTTGACAGCATTTTTCGTTGATGATTATCCGTCATGGCATTCTTAAGAAATCACTGAAGTCATTTAAAAGTCAACACGTGCTTTTAATCACTTTTAATCATTTTGAAAACAACATTGTGCAAAGATAATTTTACTTTTTACTTTTACATGTTATGTATATTTATGTATATTCAATGAACAGTAAATAATCAAAAAAGGTGATAAAAATTCGTTATTTTGTCAGTGAAGCGATTTCGTTTATCATTCATTAATATTTTATTATTAAGGGTCACTGAGGTGTATGTGTAACATTTTTATTTCGATTGAAAATAAAATCATTTTCTACTTATAATTATTATATTTTGTTTTGTTATTACTCAACCTTAGTAATATTTCGTATCCTTTTACCTTTTTAACTGCCATTTTGATTTATTTCGAAATAGTTCAGTGAAATCTTAATACTCTTTTAATAAAATAAAAATTAACGATTCTAGAAAAAAAATCAAATGTAAATCCATTTAATCATAACCCAAAATGCCAAATCCTTTTTATGCGAAAAATAAATTTAAATTTTACGAAAAGTATTTACGGGTAGACTGCAACTCATGAATATCTCATGTGGATTAAAAAAATTAATCTTTCGTAATGGGATTACCTTCAGAATCAAATTTATAATTTTGTTGCCTGAAAAGGTTTAAATTTTCAAGTGTTGAGCAAAGCTTTCATCACATTGTTTTCATAATAAGCTATCTGCAAACAATGGTGTCTTCAAGAATTATTTTCATTGTGTATTTTACAAAAGTTTCTTTCAGCAGCAGCTTTCAACTTGCCAACCGTTTAAAAAGTAACTAATGCATGTTTGTTCATTCTCGTGCACTTGTTGTTGTGTGCTTCTGCTATAGTGCAATGTGTTTTTGAAACAGGTAGCACGAATGTGGGAAGGAAGAAGTTTAGTTTGGTCGTAGTACTGTAGGGCAATTTTATTTGAAAATTGTTAATATATCTTTCCCAATAGGTATAAACACCAAAAATTTCAGCTATACATTTTTTTTTACAAAATTAATGCAGCAAATTTTTCAGAACCCTTCTTATCTAACTTTATCATTGGCGATACACGTTTTTCAATGACTTTAAATTTCATTTAATTTTTGAATTGGAACGAAACTCTGCATAATTTATGGAATAATATGGAAACAAAAAACAGAGTTTTCACTAATATACGTACCTCTGAAAATGGGCTCAGCTTCATATTCAGAAGAATATGAAGCTGTTGCACTCCAAACCTTGAAACACGTTACCCAGTTATTTACAAAAAAGAATTTTTTTCTAATTATTGAATTTTTAATACAAAAATAAATTATATTGTTCCCACTATAAATAGTCGTTAGATAGAAAATGTTAACATCGTTCATGCAAAAGTGTAATAATAAAACTCCTTACATTATTTCTTATAAATAACTCAAAAATTACATGTTAACATATACATATAAAGAAAAAGAAGATCACGCCTTCGTATATTTTAAAGGTTTTATAAACAGTGCTTTGCACTTTTACACAAGAATTGAATTGAGTTTAACCTCTTCACATTCATAGAAATTGCATGCAATTTTTAAATTATATTTTTCAGAACAATAAAATTTGATTGTTTTAATCATTAACAGAACTTGTAAGAATACAGTAAGCGAATTGTAGGATATAAGTTGCAAAAACGTCTTTGAATAAAAATTTGCAATAAAAAATACCACGACCGGGCGCCATTTTGAAGTACCTACATAGTGTCCTGTTTGCTTAACATTCAATTCAAATCCCTTAAATTCTCATATTTTAGGGATTTGTAAATTCACTCATTCCCTGGTTATGATGTTTGTTCTCCTTTCGTTGGTAGGTAATGTGTTTTTGTGAAATATTGGTATCTGCGAAATGTGTACCTTCTTAGATGGATACGTCAAAGTAACATTCTGTGTTTGACATTCATAAGACGTTTTATGTACATAAACATAAGTCCAATCAATCACTATTGTTGGAAAATCTTCTCTGTTATGGTTGTGTATCTTCTTGTGGTTAAAGTTAAAATAAGGATACCTAAGTTTGAATATTTTGGTCTTACCTTAGCGATTAATTTCAATACTTGACTTAATCTTTATTCAGAAACCTACATAAGCCAGATGTATTTTGCGTGTTTCGGGCAATTACAGGGAAGCAATTTAAAACTATCTTTGTTTAATTACTTAGGTACATACATATACCCGGATTAAAACCAAATGAGAATTCGCCTGGAATCCTTAAATAGACTAAAGATTTATCGATATTAAAACATATGTACATATAATTAAAGAGTTTAATTATATTCCAACTACTGAATTTGACTCTTAGAACTTGATGGTCCTTAATTTCTCACTCCTTTTTCAGGCAGAAGTTTTATGTTAATTAGTGGCAAATCTTTTTATTTTTTGGTTTGATATTATTGTTTTTCGGGCAAAAGTCTACCTCTTCACTTTGAAAGGGATTTTAATACAAACGCATTTTTTATGATTTTTTCGATGTCAAAGTATTTTCAAGATGGATTATATTATCATCGTTTAGTTTGATAGAGAGCAAAGTTAAGAAATTTTCAAGAAATACTTCCAAAACATGAATCAGCAGTCACAGCTTTCAGAAGGGTTTGTCAAGCCGAGTATAAAAATGGATTTTGAATTTCTGATCGTCGTGCGAAGACAGTTTATATAATAAAAGTTGCATAGTTTGTTAAGGCTAGAATATTTTTTTTCGAAAAATGTTGGAGCAATTTTTTAAAACATTTTTTTTTAAATGGTATGCCATTGAAAATAAATACCTAATTATTAAATTATTATAATAATTATTAAATTATTTCAACCTTCTATCTTGAAACGTCGACTGCAAACTTTTGTTAAGGAATAAAAGTTGACCTTAATCCTTAAGCCCACATAGGATTTTAATTGAAATAATTAATAGACAAAATTTCAGCAAAATTTAAAAAAAAGTAATTAATTCGATTTGAAAAAAAAAAACTGATTATTCAAAATAAAATTTTGAACTATTTTTTTTTAATCCAAAATTAATACAAACATATAGACTTTTAAACTATAAGAGTTAAAGCTTTTTCATACAAAATTTTCGTTGAAACCAGTTTAATGGTTTACGAGAAAGTCAGAAATCAAGAAAAAGTGTTCTATGACACGTATCGTTAACAACAGTTCAAAATTATTGTTTTTATTTAAAAAGTATGGCCTTATGTGCGACAGTGCTTAGAATTATTAATTATGTTTTTGTTTTTAATGAATGTATACAAAATAACCCACAATTTTCTTTTAAATAAGCCAGTATTTATGTTTTTTTTTTTCAATGGTGATTTGGTTTCAGTAACTCGGGGCATGTTTCCAGAAATTTATTTTAATCTTAGACTAATAAAACAACTTTTGAGCAGATTGTAAACCTGAGTAATTGTTTAAATAGCTTATTTAGCTTAGTTATAAAATGTTTTTGTTTTTTGCTGTAATATGAGAAAAGTCATCTAATTTTATTTCACTTTTTGTGTGTGTCTGAATCTGACATAATATTTTTTTTTGAACAGTGAATTATTCATCATAACCATATTTTAATGAGATTCCAAAAAAAAAATCAACAACCGCTAATATCCAGTTTTGCCTATTTATTAAAATATACCCAGTATATTCTATCCTATTTTGGCAAGAGAATCAAAATGTACCTAATTTTTAAATTTAAACACAAACAAAAAACAAAACATTTATATATTATAGTGACATTGACATTGAAAAATGGAACGCAATCATTATTTTTCCATATCTGTGGCAGAAAAAGATGGTAATTTCAAAAGAAAGAAAGGGAACAAAAAATATTTAGACTTATATTTACATTTCGTTGAAATTATGACAGCATTAAAAACAAAAAAAAACACTTTTTTAAATTCAGATGACTATTTATATTAACATTAGAGAAACACATATTTCACAGATAATCCAGTCAGAATGAAAAATAAGACATTAACATTTTTAAGGCAAAGTCAAAAGTGGAGATCCTACAGTGCCAAATTAATTGTAGTTTAGGTTTTGAAGAAGTTTTTATTTATTTTTCGTACGGTATATGGGAAATAAATAAATAAATTATTCGAATTTTTTAATGCATTATAATAGAGTGGGTGGCCACTGCAGAAAAGTTGTAGTTACTCATCGAGCTAAAGAAAACTTCAAATTGGAAGTGAAAGATGACTTTTAGTGGTAACGAAAACCACAGGTTTTCCGTCCGCATCCTGATGCCACGATTGGCGAGGTAAAGTGCAGTATGCATCTTATAGTGCTAAAAGACGATATTAGTGTCAAATGAATCTAAAATAAATCTATTCTATTAATTCACCTTTTTAAAAAAATCTCCATTTGAAATCTTAAAATCGATTTTCTGGGCGAACGGAGCCTTAAAACACCCCCAAAGTAGCAAAATTCAAATGCCCTTAAAAACAAATCTATGTAGTTATAAGAAATACATATCTAGGTAAAATAAAATGCAGGACTGGGGTCGCACGTACTTGTTCTTGCAGTTCAAAGCTCTTTTATGTTAGTCTACTTGTAGATTTTAAAAGCTGGATCTAAATTTAAATAAAATGCACGACTAGTTCGCACGTACTTGCTCTTGTAGTTCACATTATCTTTATCTTAAATATCTATTGGAAATTTAAGATTTTGTAGAGAAAAAAAAATCAAAAAAAAAAAAAAAATCAAAAGTTTAAAAATTAAATTATAAAATTTTCTAGGGAATTACGTAAAAATCATCTGTACCAAGTTTCAAGCAAATCCATCCATCCGTTTAGGCCCTAGCTCGATGTACAGATGGACGCACAGACGCACACACGCACAGACCGACGGACGGCATGACGAAAACCACTTTTTTGATCTTCTCCATCATCGTAATGTTGGTTTTGATTAAAACCTCGATTTTTTTTTTCTACACGAAACCAATACTTGCCCTATAGAGCAAGTAAAAATCATCATTTAAAATATTTAAATCGATTTTCTGGGCGAACGTAGTGTTATTTTACCCCAAAGTGTCAAAATTCTAAAGCCTCTAAAATCGAAAAACCACCATATCATTAGTAATACAGTCAAATAAGGAGAAAAAAGGGGTAAATCTCGGAATGAATGTTAGTAGAAATTTTTTTTTGCTCAATATCTTCGTTTTGCCATTCTATAACATATCTCAAAAGTCTAGAAAAATCTCATGTCCTCTTGTCGCGATTTCAAGGTCAAATCGCGAAATGGAGATTTTCAAAATTAGCAAAAATAGGCTATGGTATTATATACACATATGATACATGATTTCAAGGTATTTTTTAATGCTGACTCCAAAAAATCTAAAATCAAGACAATCTGACGTCTCTGGAAAAAGTTATACCTGTTTTTCATCTGTCAACTCATATTATTATAACAGTTGCAAACTTACTGCCGAAAAATCCTTAAAAGTTATGGTAGATGAACCAAATTTTGCATGAAGATTTTAGAATCCATCATTATTAAAAATCAAAACAATCCATTACAAAAAATATATATACCTACGAAATAATGGTATTTTTTGATGGAGGGGCAAATTTTAGGATATGCACTAAAGAAGATTCTTGTTTATCTTAGGAATGAGTGCTAATACCCTAATTTTTTCATTTTAATCTTTGTTTGGATATTCTTCAACTACCCTCAAAAATCTAAAAAAATCTCATGTCCGCAAGTTCTAATTTTCCAGGTTAAACTAAGTTAGGTGCAGATTTAAAAAAAAATAATAAGAAAACTTTAGATTCTTATATGTATACCAACATAACCCATATCATTTCAAGGTATTTTTTAACGCTGATTCCAACAAAACCCACAAACAAATCAATATGACCATCCCTGAAAAGTAATGTACATTATTCATGTTGATCTGACACAAATATCTAAAGAGTAGTTTTTCAATTTTTCCAAATCCACACCTTATCTTCAAACCAAGAAAATTAGGACTTGCGGACATGAGATTTTTTTAGATTTTTGAGATATGTTATAGAATGGCAAAAGGAAGATATTGAGCAAAAAAAATTTCATTCCGAGGTTAAATCCTTATTTGACTGGATTATATAGTGATTATAAATTACATCATGAAGATAAAATTATATGCGTGCAAAATAACATTCAAAATTCGTCTACAGTGACTATACATATATACCAAAAGAATACTTCTTGATACACCTACTTTAACTTTAAAACTTAAAAACCCTCAAAGCAAAAAAAATCCTTGAATATTTTTAATTGTTTTATTTTTCTTTATCAAAATTTTTCTTCTTTCCGTTTTCATAATAGCTAAAATACTCTAAGTTGAGTGCGCAATGTATAAGAGTGAGTATAAAAGGTTAAACTTTGGTAAGTAACTTTTGCTAATAAAAACCAAAGATAAACATGAAAAAGGCACAATTGAGTGGTATGAACCTACTCTTATTAATTTTTTTTTTTAATTTTTAAAACTATTTACTAGAATTTCTTTTTGTACCCTTCTCGAAATATGAAAATATATAACCAAATTGATAATATAAAGTTTCCCTTTGAAGGCAACCAAGCTCTTATTTGGTTTTGGGTCGTAAGCAAAAAAGTTGAAATATGAACTCCTTCCTCAGCGCGCAGTAGACCATTTTATTGTTTAATTTATTGACACTGAAACAAGAAATAAACTATTGCTTCCATTTAATATTAGGTACGTATTTTCATCAAACTAGTAAATAGTACTTCTACCTTTAACCAATCCAATAGGTATCTAGCTATTTTACCGAAAGAAACTAAACATTCAACAACTCAATTTCAATGAAATCAAGCCTCATCGGAAATTTAATTAAATAATGCCTCTACTTTCTCTTCGTCGACAATCGCACCTTTTTAGAATTCTTGCCTAATTCTCTTCTAATTTAACTTTAACTTTTCTCAATTTAATAGATTCATTCAACGTTTGACATTTTTACTATTCATCGCATCACTTTGTATTATTTTAGCAGCAACTTGGCACGTTTTCTTGCAAATACAAAACATTATATCCGGCCTGTGAAATGGCTGTATACTTTTGTATATTGTTGGTATAATAGGTGTGTATCATTCATTATCCTTAAAATCTTTAAAGAATAAAGGATATTCTTTAAAGCTGACTTTTGTTTCTCTTTAGCTTTGCTTTGTTAAACCTTATTTACCGAATTTAATGGAGGCAACTTTGTTTTTTTTTTTTTTTTTTTACATCATCGCTTTTGTAAAATATATCCTTTTGCTAAAAATAGAATGTTTTGATGTCATTAACAAAGCATCTGGATTATTTGTTGGTCTAGGGACATTTAATAAGGAAGTTTGGTTTTAATTCATTAAAAAATGTTTGAAAAGACAAGATTGTAAATTTATGGGTTGTCTTTTTAATAAATATCTAGATGATGATAGAGGTGGCAAAAGGAAAGGACTCATTTGTTTGTGTCTATCATTATTGTCATTTGTTTTTAAATTAAAAAAACAAAAATTATGGAAGGGAAATTCGGCAATTTCATTTGTAATTTACGATTTTTATTTGATTGACAGTGTTTTAATAAATTGAGAGGATATCAATGAATTGGTTATAGTGGTGGGGGGAGGGTTACAATTCTTAAATATATTTTTGAAATAGAGTGTTTGTTTTTAGGAGTTATGTGTATAAAAACAATATACAAAACGAGTGAAGGACGAAATTCAGAATTACCATTAAATATGGTACCCCACGGAAAATTGATAAAAGTGTTTCATTAAACAGAGAAACTTTTGAAAACTCACGCACGTCACTTTTAAAAACTGACGTGAGTCACTTTTGAAAACTGACGCGCGTTAGTCTTCAATAAGAGACGCGCGTCAGCTTTCAAAAAGTGACGCGTGTCAATTTTTAAAAAAGTGACGCGCGTCAGTTTTCAAAAGTGACCCGCGTCAGTCTTCAAAAGTGATGAGCTTCAGTTTTCAAAAAGTGACGCGTGTCAGTCTTCAAAAGATTCATTAAACAGAGAAAGTTTTGAAAACTGACGCGCGTCACTTTTTTAAAAATTGACAAGCGTCAGTTTTCAAATTGACACGCGTCAGTTTTAAAAAAGTGACTCGCGTCAGTTCTTAAAAAGTGAGGCGCGTCTGTTTTCAAACAGTGACGCGCGTTAGTCTTCAATAAGTGACGCTCGTCAGTTTTCAAAAAGTGACGTGTGTCAATTTTTAAAGTAAAAATAACTACATATATTTTTTTAAATAGAAAAATAATAGAAAATTTAAGATATAGGGCCCCCAAATTAATAGGCTATTGATTATGTCGAAAAAAACATGGCAATAAGGAACTAAGACGTTCACGGGTTTTTTATTTCAGGAATCGTTGAATGGGTTATAAGAGAAGATAAAACCGCGGAGTGCTATTAAATGAGAGGGTGGAAACTGAAGATAGGGGTGCAAAAGCCCCCTTTTTGGTATTTTCAATATACCTCGTAAACCAAGCAAAATTTTGACATATTGCACATAAAACTTTTTGTAGAGAATTAAATTTCCTATTGGAATAATGTTTTTTAAAAATTGAAAAAAAATTTTCCATACCAAAATAGTCGAAACAATCATAAAAAAAATTAAAATTAATATTAAGTTTATAATAATTCTAGCTTTTGAAAAAAGTTTCAATCAAAACTGTAAGTGTTGCCGTTGTTTTTTAATAATTTTTTCTTATTTTAAGTATTTTTTTTAGAGAATTGCCCCTCCCGCCAAAACGGGGGGACATAGACCCCCCCTCCCATAGTAAACAATGATTGTATTTAAACCCTCTAAAAAATCTCATTATCAGTTCTTGGTGCTAAAGTTATCGTCCTTTCCCCTCAAATGATTCTGTTTTACTTGAGTAAAACTAGAAATGCGAAAAAAAAAAATAGATTAAAATGGCCATACTTCGGTTAATTTTCAATGAAAAAATTTAGTGAGTACAGCATTTTGAAGAAAATTTAATCTTCTTTTTTTCCTTGGAGCAATGTTTATGTCTATTTCAACCCACAAAAAATGTACAGCTAAAAAAGCAAAAAAACTCAAAAAATCGATTTTTTTGATATTTTTTTTATGATTGTTTCGACTATTTTGGTATAAAAAATTTTTTTTTCAATTTTTAAAAAACATTATTCCAATAGGAAATTTAATTCTCTACAAAATGTTTTGTAAGCAATATGTTAAAATTTTTCTTGGTTTACGAGGTATATTGAAAAAAACAAAAAGGGGGCTTTTGCAATCCTATCTTCAGTTTCCACCCTCTAATTTAATAGCACTCCGCGGTTTTATCTTCTCTTATAACCCATTCAACGATTCCTGCAATAAAAACCCGTGAACGTCTTAGTTCCTTTCTAAACTACATAATCAATAGCCTATAAGTCCTGCCCCGGGGCCTCGACAGCTCAGTCCAGTCGTGAAAATATTGATGAATTTCACAGAAAAAGAGCTCAGTAATCTATTGACAGTATCAAAATCGAAAAAAAATTACTGAGGTCGCAGTGGATTGGGTATAATATGCAATGCATGGCAAGTTCAAAGGAAACGGTGCAACTCGCTCTGGCAGATGAATGGGCCTGGCAAAAAACATTTATTTGTATATCAATCGAAGAGAACTCTGCAGTGGACAATATGAAGCGTAGGTATATTAAAGAGACATCCCACGAACGTAAAAGTTCAATATGTACAAAAATCTTCTAGTAAGAAATGACAACGTATGACTATGGAATAATTATTGTCCTTTAAGATAAAATATAAATTCTGATTTTTATTCAAAAAATTTTATATATGTATATGGAAGATTATATTCACATTTTTTTCTAAGGAATTTTCATCTTAAATATGTGTTTCCATAAACCTATGCTATCAACAGTAATTTATATAAAATTATTCAAGCATTATATTTCCATTGCGGATGCGGAATAAATTTCCCTTTTGCAGTCACGTAGTTCATATAAAAAAATCCAACATAAAGATGTTAAAGAAGAGACCGACATTTTTTACTCAAAATATAAATTATATGATGCGTAATGGAAAATTTATGATTTTTCTGCGAGTTTTGCATTGCGGCAAAGATTTTTTTTCACCCAAAAAAAAAAAAAAAAGAACAAAAAATAAAGTAAACAACAACATCTAGAAGACATGTTTGATGTTTGAAGGAATGTTTTGTTTTTTATGAAAATGTTAAAAACATTTGAAATAATTGAATTTTATGATAATGCAATGTATGTTAGATTGCAATAGAAACAATGATAAAACCTACCCGAAAACTGTGATTCAGTTTCATGGAAGAAGGAATAAATTGAGGATTTAAATCTATGATAGACAATAAAAGGGCGGATTAAATGAAAGATTTTTTAATATTATCTCAATTACGGTTACTTGAATATTTTTGGAAAATTTTGATATGGTTTACCATTGAGGTTCAACGAATGCTTTTTTTATTTATTATTCGTTAAAATTGAACAAGCCATTTAGGTATAGGGCCAAAATACTATTTAATGCCTAAAAAGTTGCCCCTTTGGACAGTGAAATTTGAAAAAAAAAATATGGACATTTTTATCAATATACAGGGTGTCCCACAGTCATCGCCCCAAATGAAAACCATGGATTCCTGAAGTCATTTTAAGTTGAAAAACTTAAGTGGCAATTTTCTCGTTTTCGTCCCGTTTTCGAGTTATGACGGTTTTATGTTTGCTCTTTTGTCCTTTAACTGGCCTTATATATTTGCCAAACTACGTCTTATTCGAAATAGTTTTTTACAACCAATCAAGAATTTATTACAGTTTTAGTTTGTCTCAAAACTTTTTCTTCTGCGGACAACCGTTTCTCCACAATTTTGCATCAAACACAATTTTCTTCGTTTTAAAAAAAAAAACACGTTAATGAGTATTAATTTTTTGTGCTTATTATCAAAGCCCAGTTTATTTTCTTAAAAAAAATAATTTTTTTTTCATAAAAAAGTCTACTGAAAGTAATTAAACAAAAATAAACAAACTGAGTGAATTTAAAAAAAAAAAAAAATAATTTTTAAATAAAAAATTAATTTAAATGAATTAAAACTTTTTCTGAGCTTTATCTATTTGTTCTTTTTTTAACCACAATAGCTCAGAAAAAGTTTTTAATTTATTTAAATAAGATAAGGTCAGTTAAAGGACAAGAGAGCAAAAATCATAAAAACTACTTAATTAATCCATGGTTTTCATTTGGGGCGGTGGCTGTGGGACACCCTGTATTTGCATATATTTTAGTTGACATAGAATGGTTATACTTTAATCTATTATAAAATAATATTTCCACCGATATGTTTGCAATGATATTTCTATATTTATGACAGTTTAAACATAAAGTGATCAAAATCAAACAACTGCGTAACTTTAATGCAAATTTCAGTTTTTTTTTTGTAAAATCATATAATTAAGCTCCCTGATATTCCAATTTGAAACTATATGAACAACGTAAGCCTGCTATGAAGTTAAATCACAGAAAAATTAATTGTATGTAGTTTATGTTCAAAAATCAGCTTTAAAACTTTAAATACCACTGCGTTACCAAGATAAACCACAATGTTGTCGTGATTTGTAAACAATTCGATCTAAATTTGGGTTTCAAGTTTGTAAAAGTAAATAATGTTAATTTTATAACTCAATATAGTTTTTCTACTAATTTGTACTTTTTCTTCAAGAAAAAATAAATTATAAAAAAGGGACATTTTTTTAAGGCCCTAAATAGTATTTTGGGCAAATAGTCAAAAATTAGAAAAGGTACAGTTACAGTAATGATTTTCGAAAAAAATGCTCATTAATATCTATACTCTTTTCTCATTTTTAGACCTAGTCCAAAAACTAATGCTTGAATTTTTTTAATTTGGAGAAATTTTTTTTTTCCCAAAATTGGTGTAGACATGGTACAAATTATTTTTGGTCCAAAAAATTCTCTCTAGAAGCTCCAAAAAAAGCTAGGCCAGCACTTGCTATGACGATTCTTATTTTCAACCTATAAAGTGTTTTTTAGCCAAAACTTCTTTTCAGGGAAGTCAAATTGTTTTGGTTTTAGTTCCATGAGATGCAACACCGAAATATACCCTAGGAAGGGCCAGAGGCGTACTTTGGGTTGCCGGGTCCCCGGGGTAAGACTAAATTTTGGGACTCCTTTGATATTTGGGGGCCCATTTGATATAGAAAATAAGAACAAATAAAAAAGTACGTATTCGCCCTAATTTTTTTTGGGGCCCCTGATGTATCATTTGTTAGCCGCTTAGACTATTCAAGTAACATATTTTGGGGCCCTAAGACAATATATAATTTTTTTTTTTTTTGGGCCCCTGAGGTAATATATTTTTTTTTTTTAGATGATATGTGCCTGACAACCAATTCATTATGCATTACACTGAAGAATATAATTTGTCTCTCTTGTGTCCGAAGGGATTCATGTCAAATATCTTATCTTTTTCCTTTGTTACTTTTATAAGTATGGAACTTTTTACCCATCCATGGGGGTAAGCCTTGTCGTGGCGGATGGGCTTACGGTGACTACTACTATGAAGCTAAGAGCTATGCGATCGCGAAACTTGTTTTCGCAGAAGGGCCTCCCATGGTCGACAGGTCGAAGCGGAGTAGGCTGTTGCTACTAATTACCCCCCCAACGAAGGAGTGTTCCCACCAAGGCACTCCCAACAATTGACGGTAGCGGAAGAATTCATTTACAGAATCAACGGTAGCGTCACCAGTTCCAGTTAGGCCGAACTACTTGGTGAACCCCTTATATGAGCTACTCCGACATATTCAGAGCACAGGTCTATAAGGAGCAAATCACATCTAGGCAAAATAACATCAAGGTGAGCCTAGCGACACACACCAACATCTAAGAGCTTTCCATTAAGCGTGCATGCAATTCCTTGGGTTAGGCGACTGGAGATCACCGGCGTAGTAAAAGACGATCACATTACAAAAATAGGAGCATGCCAGTGTCGACAATTTGCGAAAAACGTTTCGCGAAATTTTCCGAAAAATTTCGAGCATTATGGAAGTACTTGCTAACACGAACAGCACTACCCCGCCAGGCAGTACCGCTGCTACACACGGTACTGATCCTGGACCGATTAGAAATAATCGGGTCAGAGCTATACGGATTCCGGGGGCTAGCAAAGTAATGCACGAGGTTAGAAGAAAATTGAGAGTCGCGAGTTGGAACGTGGGTAGTATGAACGGCCGAAGCTGTGAATTAGAAGAGATGATGAAGAGGAGGCGAGTGGACATCTTGTGCGTCCAAGAAACCAAGTGGCGAAACACTGGAAACAGAGCCCGTTTCTTAGACGTCAAGACAAAACAATACAAGATGTTCTACTACGGAACAGAGCAAGGTAGAAACGGAATCGGTGTCATCCTTGCGGAAAAGCTTCTTGGAAGCGTTTTGGCCATTTCGAAGTCCAGTGACCGATTGATGTCTCTTAAACTGGTGATGGAAGGAAAGGTGTGGAATATAGTCAGTGCATATGCTCCCCAAATTGGATGTGAGCAGGTGGAAAAAGATGCATTCTGGCTAGACTTCCACAACCTCATTAAAGACATCCCAAAGGAAGAGCTTTTGTTTGTAGGTGGAGATTTAAATGGACATGTAGGGAACGGCAACGAAGACTATGAGGACTGCCATGGTGGCCTTGGATTCGGAGCTAGAAACCCTCCTGGCGAAGAAATTCTAAGCATGTGCAGGTCGCATGGTCTTATAGTGTTGAATACCATGTTCATTAAACAAAGCCGACACCTTATCACTTATAGCAGCGGTGGAAATGAAACACAGATCGACTACCATCTGGTATCTAGTTTCATGAAGCCGCTAGTGAAAGACTGCAAAGTGATATTAGGAGAAGCGATCGCCCAGCAACACCGTCTCCTACTGACAGAATTTTTTATGGAGACGAAGGCGGCGGGAAACAAACAAAGAGAAGCTACCGGAGGTATCAAGTGGTACAACCTGGAGAAGGAAAAAGGCGATGCATTCATCTCTGTTATGAGAAATTATCTGTGCGAGACCACCAGCAGATTACAAAACGAAGAGTGCAGAGTACAAAATATGTGGGACTCTCTGCAAAGAACTTGCTTGGTGAAGGCGAGGTCACTGCTAGGAACATCTAAAGGAAACTACCAACGGGAAAAAGAAACATGGTGGTGGAGCGATGAAGTCAAAGCAGTGATATCAAGAAAAAAGACCGCTTTCCAAGCTTGGTCCAAATGCCCCTCTCATAATAGAGATGAAAAAGCACGACTCGAAGTGGACTACAAGCGCTACAAGAAGGAAGCAAAGAAGAAATGCGCCCAGCATAAGGCAGAGAGTACGGAAAGCATGTATCGCGAGCTTGGGGAAATATCTGATCCAGCTGCTGATGCAAACCAGGCTCTCCAGGAACTGCGACATGCCAAGATGAACAAGGGTGCAGCTATCTTCAAAATTGCCGCTCAAAGGAGAAGGAATGCTCAGGAAATACGTTCACCAAAGTTCATTAACGATGCTCAAGGCCTACTACTTGTGAATGACGACAAAATTCTCCACAGGTGGCGACAGTATTGTGACGAACTCCTAAATGAGCAATTTCCCAGGATTTACTTTCCAACAGCCGAACCTAATTTAGAAGAAGTACCCGACCTTACAGTCGAAGAAGTTAGCGTGGCGGTGAAAAACTCCAAGAAAGGAAAGGCGATTGGTCCAGACGAAATACCCTCTGAGTTCTGGAAGAAGATGGGAGACATTGGGTGTAAATGGCTCACGATTCTCATCTCCAAACTCATTAGCGGTGACCAAATGCCAAATCAGTGGAGAGAAAGTTTCCTTCTCCCAATCTACAAAGGAAAGGGGGACACACGAAACTGTGATAACTACCGATCGATTAAGCTGATGTCACACACCATGAAGATCGTTGAGCGGATTTTGGACGGCCGACTACGAAAAATAATACGGCTGTCTGATGACCAGTGCGGGTTTGTCTCGGGTAAATCAACCACAGATGCCATACAGAGTTTAAGAATCCGAATGGAAAAACACCGTGATTCCTCGAAGGATTTGCATATTGTGCTGGTTGATTTCGAAAAGGCATTCGATAGACAACCACGAGATCTGATATGGGTGTCCCTGAGACAGCGAGGGGTTCCGGAAATCTACGTGCGGATGATCAAGGACATGTACGAGGAAGTAAAAACGAAGGTAAAATGCCCCGCAGGAGTCACCGAAGAGTTCCCAATTAAAGTCGGTGTGCACCAGGGAAGCGTCCTGAGTCCTTTGCTCTTTATTACCGTCCTTGACTTTCTGCTTGAAGAAAAAGTGACGGATCCGAAAGTGAGTCAGTTATTCTTTGCTGATGATGGCGCCATCATAAGCGAAGATCCAACATCCCTGCAACGAGTACTTGATGTATGGGTGGATGTTCTGGAGGGAAGTGGGTACCGGATAAGCGCGAAAAAGACAGAATATCTCTGCTGTCCATTTTCTGACCCAGACGGCCCTATTCCGGACATTTACCTGAATGGCACAATACTTCCCAAGTGCGAAAAGTTCAAATACCTTGGATCTATGATCAACAACCAAGCTTCTTGTGATGACGACATCAACCACCGAATAAGTGTAGGGTGGATGAAGTGGCGCGAAAACTCTGCCATCTTCTGTGACCGAAAAATGCCCCCTAAACTAAAAGGAAAGCTCTATACTGCAGTTGTTCGCCCAGCACTTACATACGGTTCACAATGTTGGACAATGTACAAAACGTATGAGAGTAAACTGACAGCAGCAGAGATGAAGATGCTTCGTATGACAGCAGGAGTAACAAAGCTTGATCGAATAAGAAGCAAGAAAATCCGAGGAAGTCTTCACATCAAAAATACCGTCTTGGATAAAATACAGCATGACCGTTTAAGCTGGTACTGTCATGTACAAAGAAGAAACCCTGAGAACCCAGTTCAAAAGGCGATCGCATACGACGTTCCAACGCAATCGCGAAGAAGAGGCAGGCCTAAGAACTCATGGAGAAGACAAATGCAACGACAACTGCATTCAGTTGGCCTTAGACATGGAACAATTCAAAATCGAGAAGCCTGCCGACGTTTCCTGAGGTCAACCCGGCGAACCCCACATGCGGAGCCGTAGTGTGAAGCAGTAGAGTGGGAGAGTTGTGACCCCATCCGAGATCATGATTATCGTCGATAATGGAGAAGAAGAAGATAAGTATGGAACTTTTTGGACTGTCTCCAGTCGGAGCCCTGGCGTGTTGGGGGCCCCGGGGCACCGCCCTCTTGCCCCAATGGTGTGTACACCTTTGGGAAGGGCAATGATTATTACGTTCGTACAGATTATTTCTTTGTCACAAGTAAAAAGTTTTTTTCAATGATTAAAAATTTCATTTCTTTGAAAAGAAACTTGAATTGCATCCAAATCATGATTTATTTATTTTTATTTATTTTTTTCTTTTTTTTTTGGGAATCACAATAGTTATTTATTTCTTGGTTAAATAATAGATATCCATTGAAGTGGACGAAGAATTCTGCGAAACCCTTTCAATTCGACAAAGAATACAAAATCATTTTCTTCTGTTCAGTATACGACTGTATAACAAATGGAAAAAAGATTTGTTACTCATATCATTCTTGTTAAATCTATTCCGCCAGAGAGATTGATATGTGATGAATAAGACAAAATGTTGAAAAACATCTATTGGTTGACTATAAGAATGCTTTGAATGCTCAAAATAGGGGGTGAGGGGTTTAATTCATATAATATCGATATTGGATAGATATGTATATTATATTAGAGTTATTAAGTTTAATGATTTCAAAAGAATGCGGTTCCATTGTTGCCGGATTGATGTATGGAGATTTTTAAAGCTTTAATTTTGTTCTTGAATTGAGATTCTTCTTTCCACAGGACTGAACGACTCTTCGAAGTAAGCACCCTTTAAACCAATCATCAAATCTGGTAGTTTTGATTTTTGGCAGGAATTTTTGTTCGACACATTACAACAAAATTTAAAACACGTTTGCATAAACTGAATTTGTAAAAAAAAAAATTTTAATTATTTTTATTACTCAAACACTTCTGTTTAAATTTTAGTTGATATCGAAAGTCAGATATCAAGAAAATGGTTCTATGACAGGTACCGATTGCATTGGCTAAAAATTTTTTTTTTATTTCAATATAAAAAATAAATTACTCGCATATTCCTTTAAACCATTATTTTAGAAAATCTGTGGGATTCAGTAAATAGTCTTGAACTATAATCTAGTCATATAAGAAATCAAATCGTATTTTCCTCGTATAATAATAAAAGAAAATGAAATTGCATACTTATTATGGAGCTCAATTTGATTTAAGACAGGCATGTCAAACTTGCGGCCCACATTGTATATTTGTGCGGCCCAAGCTTAATTTAGGTACAACTTGCATTTTCAATTTTTACATTTAATTTTAGTTATAAAATAAAATTTAAATGTCTCTAATGAACACGAACAAACCGGGGAATCCAATAAAATTGTTTTGAATTTCTCCATTTCAACACGATGTTAACTGCAGAGATTTTAACTTTTTGCTATTTATGTCGCAATGGAGAATTTCCAGCTTATATGAGTTCTTGATGGGTGAAAAGGTAAACAAACATTTTTTGTATTGAAAACAAGCTTTTTTTTGCTGTATTTAGTATTGGAGTGCAGTTTGACCAATGGGAAAGCAGTGAAAAAGTTCCATACGATTTGTTTCATCCTAAGTGAATTTTCGGGAATAAGCTCTGAATTTGTTTATTTGTACAAAATATTTAAGTCGACTTCCAAGCAACCGAAAATTAGATTTCCAGTCGACTTGCAGTCGCTACTTTTTTCTTAAATGAACACCAATGCAAATATTTTCGCTACTTTGTCCCGAAAAATCCATCCTTTTTTAATCTCTTTTTGAGACGGGTTTATAAATATAGAATCAGTACGTAATCATTTGCAAATGGAGCTAATCGAAATCCAGTGTGGCTCCGTTTAAAGATATAAATTCGATGAAGCTGGGATACCTGAATTTTACAAGTATCTAACAAGCAGATTTGAGAACACTCGAAAATTGGCATATGAAATCATTTGTATGTTTGGAAGCACTTCATCGATGCGAGCAGCAGTTTTCACTTATGAATCGAAATGAGTCACCTGTTAAATCCAGAATAACAGATCTACGCCTTGGGTCTGTTTTAAAAGTAATAACTTCTAAAAAATTTTCATCACAAGTAGAGAAGATGGTACAGAAAAGAGATGCCAAGTGTCAGGCAGAAAACATTAATATTACTACATATTGTTCTTGTTCTTTTATAAAAATAAATCTGTTTCGTAAAAATTCTAATATCTTTTTTTTTGCGGCCCATAGAAATTTAGATCCTGCTATATTGGCCCGTGAATGCCATTGAGTTTGACAAGCCTGATTTAAGATATTGTTTTCTGTCTTCAAAAACGAATTTTATGTTTTTTTCTTACCATTACAAAAAATTCTTAAATATACAGGGTTAATGAGTATTAATTTGTTGTGCTTTTTATTAAAGCCCAGTTTATTTTCATAAAAATAATAAGTTTTATTTCATAAAAAAGGCTACTGAAAGTAATTAAAAATAAAATGCACGACTGGGGCCGCACGTACTTGCTCTTATGATAAAAGCATTGAATAATTATATATAGAAGTGACACCGGAAAAAACGTCCGCTATGTTTGAGGGGTGGAGCCACAATCGTTTGAGGGGTGGCGCCACAATCGTTTTAGGATTGTGTATTCGATGGCCGAAAAATCCCTGAAAAGGACTTTTGGTTACTAAGTAACCACATTTACAATATTATTTATATTTGGTGTATTTGTATTAGTTTTGTTTTGTGCTAGTAGTGTGTTTGTTTATTTTTGTTTCTGTAATATTGAAATTGAATTTATTTTAAATTTTTGTATTATTTTGAATTGAATATTTATTTTTGAATGTTTGATTCTTATGTATGTTTGGAAGGATTTTGTTTTTTGTTTTTATTAACGAAAAGAAGAAGATTTTCTTCAGTTATAGAAGTGTTTATTTAATTTTGATTAGGGTGCTTTTTGTAATAATATCTAGGCCAAAGTTGTAGTTCACATTGTTTGAATGTTTTCCACATGCACTGTGGCATATACTTACTATTTTCTTAAACCGCATAATGCAAGAGTAGGTAGGGATCAAGTTCATACAATATGGCCATATTTCACATTATTTTAAAGTATTTTAATTCAATACGAAACAACCTCGTTTATTTGCTTAAACTGATTTTTGTTTGCGAACAAGGACTCTGGATATACGGCTTTGTTCAAATTTGCAACTGCAAATAAAAATTAAAAGTTTTTATAAAATATTAAATTTTGAAAAAAAAATCTTTTCGTACCATTTTTGTATACTTTTCTTTATTTTTAATTAAAACATTTTTGTTATCTAAAATTTAAACGATATTTATAAATAAAATGTTAAAATAAACTCAAAAGGTAAAAGGGCATATTTTGATCGCAAATGCAAGAAAATGTGGTTTTGGGATAGTTCCAATGATTTTTCTATTTCACCATTTGAAATAAAATACATATTTGGTTCTAAGATTCTAAAACTAGAAGAATGTAGCTTTTACATGCTTTTTATTTTGTCATGATATAGTCAAGCTATGCATTCGTACAAAAAAAAAGTTGAGATAACAATCAGACATGGGATTACTATAGCCCTGTTCCACTGGAGGTGGTAGTCTGCTAATAGTAGATTTTTTGTTTAATCTAGTACTATCATCTACCTACTCATGCTCTTCTTCCCGAGTGGATACGATTTGTATTGAATTCGTTGAAAGTGCGTTCCATTGAAAATCGCTAGTTAACTATTAGTAGTACTTTGCCACCTCCCAAAGGAACAGCTAAATGGATCTACCGAGTAACATCAAACTTGGTATGTAGCATTTTTTTGCAGAATCTCCATAGGGGTTTTTAGAACTAATTTTTTTTTATCAAAAATAACGATACCTGTCATAAACCAATTTAGGAAATGTTTAATTTTCTCGAAAACGGTACCAGTGATTTTGTTTAAAAAAATTATATAATAGTTTTTGGGCAATCATGGACATTTCTTAAAATTATTATTAACCTACCGTAGAACCGTGCCAAACTACCAATTTAATTTCAACGAATTTTTTATACAAAAGCATTTATATAGTTTAGATATAAAACAGAAAGAAAATTTGGGAAAATAATAGTTTTTGGATTAGTAATTTCTACAAAATTGCATACCAATTTTATTTTTGAGTTTTTTTTTTTTTTTATTTATAAGGTTCCAACGATTTTAAAATTTTTTTTTTCTAAAAATCTATCTTAGTAGAAAAAATCAAATCGAATTGGTACTTGTTTTGGAGCTATCACGAATTTTCCTTTGTTCCTTAAACTTTTTGGGCTAGTGTATAAAAACAACTCAGGTTAAAAGCTAATGCTCGGTTAAATTTTATGGTTATGAAACTCAAGTATTAAATTTAGCCGAGCTTTAGCCTTTAATCTGAGTATTAAATTGTTTATATTGGTTGAGAGAAATATGTATAATTCAGTTAAATATTTAAGTGAACCTTTAATTTGATTACACTGGTCTGCAAAATTTAACTATTTTTTTCTCCTTCAAATAACTTTTTGATATTATGAAAGATTAGATTTTCTTAAATCTAAATCTGGTTTCAGAAAAATTCTATCAGGTACCATTTTTGTAAAAATGATTTTTGAAAAATGTGGGTAGTTTCTAAAAAATCATCCTTTTAGATTCATTTGAACTTGTTAAAAATTAAAACTACTTGTCGCATTGAGCTCAAATTTGAAGTACTTATTCCTCATAATATGGCAGGACAAAAATTAAAAAATTACGATTTTTCAAAAAAGTAGTCACAAAAAAGTTTCTTTATAAGGGTGAAAATATTTTTTTTTTTCGGAAATGTGAATACAATATTCGAATTCCTCGGAATATTCTACATTAATTTCATGCTTGATTCTCTATTAAATATTGTGACCGAAAAAAGTTCTAGCGACATGAAAAAGCATAAACCAAATTCGCACCCGTGTGCCTATCACGTCAAAAAAAAAGAGGTGTGCCTACAGAGGGATATGTAAAGAAAACCATAATAAAATACATTAAACAAAATTTTTACGTGTTTAGTAATTTTATATACTATTTTTCTAATTATAAATATCTTATTCACTAAACCGCCTTGTAATGCTTTTTTTTCTCCTAGAAACAAAAGTATACTTGTCTTATAGTATTTGATGTGATGAGTTAGAATCCGAAGTCAAAAAAAATTCTATCACGTCAGGATTCTGAGATATTCGCATTAAAGTATTTTGAAAATCTCAAAAAAAACTACTGTATCTTAAAAATCAGTTGTATAGATCTCGCCAAACTAACTAATTTAAGGTGTGCGTCTAATCATGTGAACCGAAAAAAGCTGCCCTTTTTCTTACATCAAGGACAAGAAGGACTAAAAAGTACCGTTAACTTCCACTCACCCACTAATTCTTTTTGTTTTTCTATTAAGAACTAAATAACCATTCTAATAAATACAATTTTTTTGGTTATTCTTGCACACACACAAAAAAAAATGAAATTTATGTAAACGAAAATTGGTGCGTCTAACCAAGTGAACCGCACTGTACATATAAGCGTGGTCGAATGTTCGGTATTCGACCGAATCATTATTTGCAGCATCTCTAGTTGGTGCCGTTAAAAAATTTCAAATTTCCCTCCTTGGAATCAAAAATAAACAAAAAGTTTGAGCCAAAACGACTTATTGGTTTGAGCTCTTACCTCATTTAAATTATTACATTGAGTTTTTCTTAACGTTTTTCTTTTTTTCTTTAAGGGCCATTAGCTGAAACGAACCTTAAATAATTCATGTTGAACATAAATTTTAAGGCTCTATTTTGACTTCGGCGTAAACTGTCACATAAGGATTTATGTTGTAATTAAATGCTTAAGTTTCGATTCAGCAAAAAAAGACTCTAATTGTTACGCATTTCATAATATTCCAAAACAAAATATAATATAAAAAAAATAGCAATCTCTGTGGGGATACGAACTCAGAAAGCAAAATTAAACAGCAATCACCTTGTCACCTACGCTAATAGGACTATTGAAACAAGGGTAACTTTCATGCCCTATAAGCTATAACGTGCCTAGGATATACAACAATAATATTTAATTTTGTTCAAATTCTCGTCGTTAATACAAAATTTCTTGTTTTTAGTTTCGAGTTACTATGGATACATTTATAATGTCAACTAACTTTTCAATATTTTTGTTTGATATTTGTGTAATTTTGTATGTATGAGTAAAATTTCCTTATTTTATTTTTTCATTTATAGGATGTCGATGTGTCGATACGATTTATTTTTGTTTGATATTTGTTTTATGTTTTATGTGTGAGTAAAATTTCCTTATTTTTTTTTCTACTATAGGATGTCGACGTGTTGATACAATTTATTTTTATTTGATATTTGTTTTGTTACGTTTGTATTTGTGAAATTTCCTTTTTTAAAAACAAATTTTTGGAAAAATAATTTTCTAAGACAAGCCCCATTCTCTCTGGGGATTTTTTAGTACATCTGATTGCCGAAAAAAATAAAATTCTGTAGCGCTAGAAACTATCGGTGTCACTTCTATATATAATTATTCAATGATAAAAGTAGCTTTTATGTCAAAGATTTAAAAAAAAAAATATTTTGAATTAGTTAAAATTTGATTTTTTTAAGGAATTTCATAAGAAATGCAAAAATGCAGGTCGTCTATTAATCCAGTCAAACAAGGGTTTAAGGGAATGAATTCTAATAAAAAAATTTTTTTTTTGCTCAATACCTTCGTTTTGGCATTCTATAACATACCTCAAAAGTCTAGAAAAATCTAATGTCCGCAGCTCTCGATTTTCATAGTCAAAGCGCGAAATGGAGAGAATGGTATTATATACACATATGATACATGATATCAAGGTATTTTTTAATGCTGATTCCAAAAAATTTAATATCAAGACAATCTGACGTCTCTTAAAAAAGTTATACCTGTTTTTCATCACCTGTGTTTCATTATTATAACAGTTGCTAACTTACTACCGAAAATCCCTTAAAAGTTAGCGGAACCAAATTTAGCATGAATTTTCTTTTTTTTTTTTTTATTTTTAATGATAACACTGGTTAACAAAATTAAAATTTTTTTTGTTGCCGAAACAAAAATATACTTTTCTGAAGACTTCGGTGAGCTGAACTCGAATCCGAAAGCAAAAAAAATTAATCAGCTCCCGTTTTTTTTTAAATATTACCGTTAGAAAATGCAGTACTTCGGACCTTTTTCTTTTAAATGAGGAAAATTGTTTGAGCATATTTAGTAACGGTTTTTATAAGAACTATTTTCCACCTTTTTAAATCTGTTTAAATCTTTCCGATATCTTTTTTACTGCCCGAGATATCCTCAGTTGTTTGGTATTTTTATGAATTTATTATGGTCATTATCTTATTATTATTAATCCTTGTTCATTCTTATTTATTTTTTTTACATTTTCTTGTTTTAAATTAATTTAGGAAAAATGCGTTTTCTTAAATATATTTCAATTTTTACTGCAGTCATATTTAGGGGCTGTATAAACCTACAAAAGGATATTCAAATTATTTTTCTGATTTTTTGTATAAAATATACCCGTTATTAAAAATACATGTTCATGAATCACATATGCTTCATGGACGCTGTAAACGCGGTACAAAAAATAATTTATGTTCAAATGTGATTCATAGGACGTGATATTGATGTTTTTTTTCCAAGCAAGAACGTAGAGATATTTTTCTACAAGTTTATATGGGGACGTAGAATAATATTCGTTTATTAATAATGTTGAATCTTATATGATTCATGAACGTAGGAAAAATGGGAAAAAATACAATTCATGAATCACAAATGATTCATTGGACAGTGAAGTTGTTAGTTTTGATTAAAACCTCGCATTTTTTTTTTTTTTTCACACGAAACCAATACTTGCCCTATTGAGCAAGTAAAAATAAACAAACTGAGTGAATTAAAAAAAAAAATAATTTTTAAATACAAAATTAATTTAAATGAATTAAATCTTTTTCTGAGCTTTATCTATTTGTTCTTTTCTTAACCACAATAGCTCAGAAAAAGTTTTTAATTCATTTAAATTAATTTTTTATTTAAAAATTATTTTTTTTTTGAATTAACTCAGTTTGTTTATTTTTTTTAAATTACTTTCAGTAGTCTTTTTTATGAAATAAAACTTATTTTTTTTATGAAAATAAACTGGGCTTTAATAAAAAGCACAAAAAATTAATACTCATTAACGTGTTTTTTTGACTAAAATGATATGAAAGTGTAAAAACAACTTAAAAAACGAAGAAAATTGAGTTTGATGCAAAATTGTGGAGAAACGGTTGTCCGCAGAAAAAAAGTTTTGAGAAAAACTTAAACTGTAATAAATTCTTGATTGGTTGTAAAAAAAAATCTTTCAAATCAAACGTAGTTTGGCAAAGATAAGGCCAGTTAAAGGACAAGAGAGCAAAAATCATAAAAACCGTGGTAACTCGAAAACGGGACGAAAACGAAAAAAAAATACCTCTTGAGTTTTTCGACTTAAAATGACCTCAGGAATTCATGGTTTTCATTTGGGGCGGTGACTGTGGGACACCCTGTATATTTAAGAATTTTTTGTTTTGGTAAGAAAAAAACATAAAATTCGTTTTTGAAGACAGAAAACAATATCTTAAATCAAACTGAGCTCCATAATAAGTATGCAATTTCATTTTCTTTTATTAAGATACATTTTTATAAAAAAAAATTTTCAAAGTCGTTAGAGCGGTTTTTTTTAATTAATTTTTTATAAAAAAATAAAGAAAAAAAATTTAAATTAAATTGGTATGTCATTTTGTAGGAATTATAAATCATTATCTTATACCAAAATTTTAAAAATATCCCGTTTTCGAAAATTTGATTTTTCAAAAAAAAAAAAAAAAATCAAAATTTCTTAAAAATTCAAAAAATTTTATTGTTCTACATATTATTTTGGATTTTTATCAAAATAATATAAATGCATTTGCATATAGAAAATCGTTTAAATCAAATGAGTAAATCTGATTTAAAAATAAACGGTTCTATGGCAGGTTCCGT
Organism: Episyrphus balteatus; assembly: GCF_945859705.1. Taxonomy (NCBI): domain Eukaryota; kingdom Metazoa; phylum Arthropoda; class Insecta; order Diptera; family Syrphidae; genus Episyrphus; species Episyrphus balteatus. The sequence continues at coordinate 87,421,487 of NC_079136.1, read as the reverse complement.
TAATAAATGGTTTTCGAAAAAAAAAAAAAAAAAATGTTCATTAAAAGAAAATTAATCTTTTATTTTCATTATATAGCAGGTACCGGTATTATTTGTCAAAAAAAATTCTATAAACCCATCTGAAGAGTCGTCAAGAAATTTTTTCTAAAAATTCTTTGTTGCACAAAGATAAGGAATTAATTATTATTTTTTAAAATATTTTTTTTTTACATTTCTTTAAACATTAAATTAAAATTAATAAATCTTTAATCATTTATTAACATGAAAAGCTTTTATATTCTAAGCAATTTTGACCATTAAAGCAGGTACTTGATGAGCCCAGTCGTGCATTTATTTTCATTTGAAGAAAGAATTTCATGTTTGTTTTTTTTTTTTTTTCATATAAGTACATTTACATTTACATTACATTTACATTTATGTATAAAAAGTTTTGAAAATTTAAGAAAACATTAAAAAATGTAAGTGTGTAATTAAATATTCTTTAGTGCAATGTAAAAGAAAATCTTCGTCCCAAAGTCGTTGTAAAATAAAGTGTTTCGATATACATACTCAAATTGTTAAGAACGATGGTGAATCAAAGTGGAACAATTAACACATACTTATTAAAATTTGCTTATTAATCTTATTTGAGAAAACATTTTATTTTTTAAAGAAAACAAATGTGGAATTATTAAATAACAAACTTTTTCTCCAGAAATACCTACCGACATTCCTATATAATGTTATGAATTTAAAATTTTAATTAATGCAGGTATAGATCATTTAAATCCTCTTAAGAAGTATAATCTCCTTTTTTTCTTTAAGGCTTGTTTTAATAGCTGATTTTTTTAAATATATTTACCGAAACATGATTCGATCCATAAAGAGCGCAACCCTTCCGGACCAGATGTTAAAAAATTAATCCTAATTAAAACTTCTTGATACAAAGTACATTCTCCATTTACCCTATACCCTATGGTTTTTTCTGAGGTACGATTAGGTGCACTTAGTTAAAAAGTTTTTTTTTTTTGTTTTATTCTGTTCGAAAGTATTTAATTTTTTGTTCTTTAAAGGTACTTAATAACGTTTTGAAAGATTCAAACAAAAACTTTTAACTCTTAGCAAGAAAATAAAAAATTAATATAGAAACCTCTAAAATAAGGCGCACAAAGATAATGTTAATGTATAATAATCTGTCAACTTATAAACCCGAGTCTTACCAGTTTCATTTCAGTCTAAGGCTTTGAATTCGCATCAGGTAATTTAAATGTATAAATGTGTGTAGGTAGGTAGACCGTGATATTAAACAAAGATAAGAAAGTGACAATTTCAGCTTTGACTGTTAATTTCAAATATATCTCTACCTACGACTCATACCTTGTGATAATGGTTTTCTTAAATTGGAAGGGAAGAAAAATAAACTTGAGCCTTATGAACCTTCGTAGCACCTCAATTTATTTTAAGGAAATATACATACATTTTCTGCCTGTACAAGACTTATATCTATGAACGAATGTGAGTAGGTATGTACACCATTTCGGATATCAAAGACGAATCTTATTCTTAAATTTGTTTCTTGGGAATAAGAAATTTTTTGCTCCATCAGAGATTTGTTTGACTTTTGCAAAATGAAATGTGGAAATACACCACAAGTGGAATTGGGATAATATTAAATTTTAATGAGCTGACTTTGTATACAACTGCTTTGAGTTATGCATAACGACTTGATTGAGGTGTACGCCACCTAATATTTTATTCTCTGCTTAGTTGTCCATTGAGGTTAGAAACTCGGGCCTGTTGCATCGATATTCATACATATCCTTTTATTTGTATTTTAGCCTTTTTTACAAGCTTTCCGTCAAAAGGCCAAAAGACACGTAGAGCCTTTCGTTCATCCAGCTCTCCTCGTTCGAAATCTTGACTGTCAGTCATTAGCATATCCCGGAAAGAAAAAAAAATCTTGTGATTGAACTACATAAGGAGTGAGTACCATGTTGAATTAATGTGGTTTGTTAATAGGGCGCTTGAATATATAAAAACATTGATTTCAGCGTTATTTAGAACGCACCAAAAAGCGATACAAGAGCTTCCCATAAATAAATCAATATTTTGTGCACTTATTGTTGATGAAAGTACTTTTCAGTGTCTGTATAGTTTGCGAGTTGGTCGCTTTTCGCTTACTGATGAATTTCGGGAAAGTCCACCAAAATAAGTTGTTGTCCCAGAAAAGTATGTAACTGGTGTGCACAAACAAACCATGTGTAAGAGGTGGCCCACGCGAAATAAAAATGTTCCAACGCATGCAAAAGTTTACTAAGCCTGAAGAAATATATTTTGAAAAGCAAAATTTAAAACTTTTTATAAGCTTTTTCGTATTAAAAAACCTGTTTCACAGCCTTTGCGTAGAAATATTTTTAAAAAAATTAATACTAAAAATATTTTATTTATGTATTAATTCATAGTTTTACCCTCGGAACAAATGCTATAAAACAGGTTTTTATAAAAAAAAACTTTTAAAAAAGTTTTTATTGTTGCAGAATGTAAAAATTTTGTTATTATGAATAAAATTGATTGATATCCATGTAAAATTTTTTTTTATAAGAAAAAACTTTAAAAACTTTTTTTATAAGAAAAAAACTTTAAAAAAAAAGGAGAGCTAGTGGCACATTTGACTAAGGTAGCTCTTGTAAGGCTGAAAATTCGTACAGTGGTAGTTTTTAGCATGCTAAGTAAGAAAATCTTGGTCTGGCAGCCCTCAGCGGTGCACATCATATATATATATGACCTTGAAAGTTTAACTTAACAAGACTCCGTTACTAATTTTCTCCGCCTTAGAAAACCATTTTTGGTTCAGATTTTTATTTTTTTATTTATATTTTTTTGGGGATATTACGATAACTAAGCCGGGGAAAATAAGTAACGAAATCTTAGAGGAGTTAAATACAAGCATTTTTTACTATGGGAGGGGGGGTCTATCTCCCCCCGTTTAGGAGGGGCAACACCTACAGTTATGAGTGATACATTTTTCAAAAGCCAGAATATAACACTTTATATTAGTTTTTAAATCAAGTTATTTAAATCAATACTTTTTGAAATAATCGATTTCAAAGTCAAATTTTGGGCAAAAAAAGTTGTGCACCGCTGAGGGCTGCCAGACCAAGATTTTCTTACTTAGCATGCTAAAAGCTACCACTGTACGAATTTTCAGCCTTACAAGAGCTACCTTAGTCAAATGTGCCACTAGCTCTTGGACTATAATGTCGAACATAGTGAAATCATCTTCCTAAATAGAGGTTATTTTGGCTTCTTAGCGTTTTTCAAACATACACAGAGAAAAATAGACCACATAAAATAGAACAAAAACAATAAGATTTCTCTATGGTTTTCATCCAAGAAGGAAACCTTATTAAAACAATCGGGTTTTCCTTATTGTTTTAAAATCTGCAAAAAAATAAAAAAAAACGATGACCAGGCTGGGAATCGAACTGGAGACTTTAAATCATTAGTCGCCCACCTTACCACCTGAACCAACCTGCCATGAAAATATTGATCACGATTTTTGTTCTAGTGCTAAAGTTGCAAAAAAATCAACTTTTCAGTCAAATTTTAATAAGATTTTCTCTATAAAAATAATAAGAAATCTCCTTAAAAAAACCTTATTAATCGTTGATTTTAATAAGATTTCCTTATGAAATGTATGGACGGTAAAACAATATGGCAATCTGTTAGTTTTTAGCGGGTCATATTTTTCTCTGTGTACATACTTCTAACTTACATAAGTCAAATCGAGGAAAATCACAGTATAAAAATGGGTTTTTCCAAAAACTCAAAACTTTGAGCTTAAAATATTTTCATAAAGAGTACATCCACTGAGTTGATTTAAGATTTACTTTATTAAAAAATTATGTATATTTAATATTTGGTAAGTATAAGCCACGTAAATAAACAGACTGGGCCCTGGACCCAGTCAAAAACCAATAAGTATCAGTACAGTTACAAGATTTTCTAAAATTATTTTGAATTCATGGATAAGTTTTTACCATTTATTAAAAAAAAATCTTCTCTACAAAATGTATTCCCTAAATATAAAAATTAAATAAAAACACCTAAATAGTGTCAAAAATGTATTCTCGGCTTAATATTTCACGCAATTTCTCTTTTATAAGAGTACCTACATGTATTAGAAAACTGGGCATTTAATCTGGTTCTGCTATTTTTCACTTAACATGTTAAGTTTTAAACTAACAGTTATAAAATATATACAGGGTGTCCCAAAAGTAATGGATCAAATGAAATATGCTGATAGGCCTACTTAAGGGCTCTCAGAATTTGGTAACTTGTTCATCCCAATTCCTTACGGTTTTCGATTTAATGCAATTCTTGTGAAATTTCGAAAAATCCCTACTTTGCAACAGTATTTTGCTTCCTGGCATCCATTTTGATTTTTTAAATTCTTTTACATAAACATTGCCAAATAATTAGGAACAATTAATTAATCAAAATATTTTTTGTTCCATACGCCATTTCGCTGCAAATTAACTAACAGTTTCAAGTTTTATAAAAAATCAATTTCTAACTTTTATTTGAGAGCAACACCACAAAAAAATTTTGTACGGTGTGAGAATGGTTTATTATTTTAAAAAGTTGCCCTGTTATTGTAGTTTTCAAAAAAGTATAAAAGTTTCCAAAGTTGCAGTTAGATCGCAAAATATTACAATTTGAATTCAACAAAACAGGGTTTTAAAAAAAAAAAAAAAAAATGCATATAACTACTCAAACGCTCTTTTACAAAAAAGTGAAAGTGCAAAAACAATTAAAAATGTTCTATGTCAGGTGCCATTATAATAACGGTTCAAAAAATATTTTTTTTAATACCATCTTTAAAATTTTATCGGCTCTCCTCAATCATATGACCAAAATAATTAAATTCGTATGCTTTTCAAACTTTTAGAAGGCGAAGATTTTACTTCGAAACATACCAAAACACTGAAGATAGAAACATAAGATATATGAATAAAGAGAAATGAGTCGAAAATTAAGTGTGATGTTATGTATATATTTATGCTTCCGAGGAGAATTCAGGGGTCGAATTACGGCATACGTTCGTTATCGTATCGTTGCTATGTGTCCCTATCTTTTTCTACTAAATAAATAGAGACAGAAATAATCAAAACGTTAACGTATGATCGTAATCGTGTGCTGTAATTTGACCCCAGATTTCTTTGATAAATATTCAGAAAATAATTACATATTTTAAAATAAGAAAAAATATCCACATTGCCAAACATTTCCGTTTTGACTTTTATTTTCTTTTTGTTCTCACTTTTAAGCATTATTTTTGATTTTAAGTCCCCTAACAATTTGGGAAAATGGTTATATTACCTATTTACTTGCTTTGTTTACTACTTTTCAAGAATTTGTATATCGTTCTTTTGTGTTGTAAGCCCACTTTCAAGTTCAACCTTAATGGTAATAAATATACGCTGAGTTTTTAAGCTACTTTAAAAAAACTAAAGTTAATTTGAATTCGGATGAAAAATACAACTTTTTGCATACAAATTCCTTATTTTTAGTATAATGAAATGATGTTAGCTATTAACACTTAAAAGTAATGTCACCCTCGAAAGTACTTCAAATTACTATTACGACGTTTCCTAGTACTAAATCATTTTTGATATTACTGTAAATTATGACATGAGTACATCAATATAAGGTATATTTAGAGAAGACGAAAGAAATGAACCTTGAGATGATAATAATTTATACAAATGACTTAACCACTTCGGTGACAACAGCATAAGGGATTTATAAAAAAAATTAAATTAAGAACCTACCTGTAAATGATAAAGCGTTTTACTACGAATATACATAACCTTGCATGGTTTATGAAAACAGTTATATCGCTTATCTAGATTGGCATTCCTTAAGCTATCATATTTATGTTGCCATTCACACTCCATAAACTTACTTAAAGGAAGACATATTTACATGTACATTGTACATGTAGGTTGTAGGTACTCGTACATATTATCCGAGTGTGGTTCGTAACTGTTCAGAATTGCCATCAGAGTCGTGGAAAAAGACACACATACTCAACTTCTGGAATAATAATGAATTTAATGAATTAAATACAAAATTGTGTGTAACAGAAACTTATACAGAGAATAATCAATTTGTATTTGTATAACCTTGTTTTGGAAACAAAATGTCTTTGTCTTAAAGAGCTATAATAAATAAATAAATAAAAATATAATTTATGTTAAAAAGTCTATCCGATATTCAAAATAATTTCAGCAATTTGGCTTTTCTTTTAAGTACAAGGACTTGATTGATGAAGCTGAAAAAATTATCTTGGTGCAATCTGGACATAAGATACGTTATTTCAAGGTATTTTTAATTCTGAATTGAATGAGACCAAAGATATCTCGATAGGACCGTTTTTAAAATTAATCTTTTGATACCATTTAATGTACGAAATTTAAACAAAAATTTTGACAAAAAAAAAAAACAAATAGTTTTTGTTCACAAAAATAAAATAACTGTATTTTAAAAACCAAATGGAAACAGTGGCGAACAGTGGAATAGAGGCGAGAATATTATTATTTTCCGACTCTTGAAAGAAACAATCAAAATCGTAGCTGTTCCCCGCTCGGTTCCAAAATAATTTGTTCCACTTTATATTCCTCCCAAACATAACAGAAATCATTTTTCCCATGATTGAATACATTTTGAATATTGTGGTTGTTGTGTTTTTTGTCCTCTGATACCAAAATTTCACATACCTAAGGACATTTTCCAAGCAAATCTCTTTACATAAAGGACGGTCACTGTGGTGTATACGTAACATTTTTTTGCAAAAGAAAAACTTCAAGATTTAATATAAAATTTCATTAGCTGAACAATCAATGTTCGAATTTATTTAAGTGATGTTGAAAACTGGTGGCTCGAAGTTTTAAATTTGTGGTGAAAATATCGCCCCATCTTTCGCATTAAATCCTAGTAAATAAAGTTCAGCGACATCATTCACGAAACGAGTGAACTTGTCATATAATTCATCAGTGGTGGTTTGGTGTATAAACAAATATTATCGTTTAATTTATTTTTAAAAAATGTTTTAAGAGAAAAAAAACTTTGACACTAATTTTTTTTAAATACTTTTTACATTAAAAATTTAACTAAAAATTAAATGTTTTCTTCTTTGAAAACCTTCCCCAATGTTGTAACGATGATATTGTAGAAATAACCAATTTCACGACAACATTACATCTACTAAATATTGTAGTAAAAATTGCTTGGGTAATTTACAGAATTGAAATAACTTCTTAAAAATTTAAAATGAAGTATGCAATTTAATTTTGTCTGGAAAAATTAATAGTACAGGTAAAATCTTATATATAAAAATGAGTTCGTTAAGTGTGTGTGGCCGATAAACTCGCGTTTGGCTGGTCCGATTTTGGTAATTTCTTGTTTGTTTGAAAGGTATTAATATGTAGATGGTTTGTATCAAAAAAAAATAATACCTTTTCTCCCACTTTCACATAGCTGTCAATTTGTACGAGTGAAAAAACACTCTTGCTTTTTAAAAAGTTTAACTAAGCTTTATTTGTAAAAAAATATATTTAGACAGGCTTTCAAAATAATTACACTGGTTTACAAGGGTTTTGTTGCCGAAACAAAAATATACTTTTCTGAAGGTTTTCGGTGTGCTGAGCTCGAATCCGAAGTCAAAAACAACCAATCAGCTCCCGTTTTTGAGATATTACCGTTAGATAATGCAAAAAAACGTTTTTTTGAGTTCTTCGGATATTATTCTTTTGTATAAGGAAAATTGTTTGAGCATATGTATATAGTAACGGTTTCTATAAGAACTGTTTTTCATCTTTCGATACCTGTTTAAATCTTTTCAATATCTTTTGTATTGCCCGAGATATCTTAAACTGAAGTCAGTGGGTTTGGCTTCATATATCATAAAGAAGATAATGACGTTATAAAATTTATAAAAATACCAAACAACTGAGGATATCTTGGGCAGAAAAAAGATATGGGAAAGATTTAAACAGATTTAAAAAGGTGGTAAATAGTTCTTATAAAAACCGTTACTAAATATGCTTAAACAATTTTCCATATATAAAAGAATAAGGTCCGAAGTTCTGTATTTTCTAACGGTAATATTTCAAAAACGAAGCTGATTAATTTTTTTTTTGACTTCGGATTCGAATTCAGCACACCGAAAACCTTCAGAAAAGTATATTTTTGTTTCGGCAACAAAAAAAAGTTTAATTTTGTTAACCAGTGTTATTATTGTTTATAGTATGTCTGTGATGCCTCTCAACGTTTGAATTTGCTTGAAGCAGACACTCATTGGGACTCAACTCCTCCTGGTGCATTTGTTTTGTCTTCGCCACATCATATTGTTCTCAGTTATATAATCGCATCTAATCCTCCAAATCCACTCGAACTTTAGCATAATTTCCGTGATTAGGATTAGATACACCGAATGCGCCGTGTGACATTAAATCCACATTTGGATTACACAAATGAAAAAATGTATATGCGAATAAAGCATTGGCACAATTAGGATTGGTTGCTCCAAATCGTGAAGAGCAAGATGTTCTTGATCAAGAAATACTACGCGGAAGGCAATACAATTGCGTTGAATTAAGAATATTTGTGCAAACCAATTCCCGAAGTATATGCCTTTGAATATGCAGGTTAATGAAACACCTACAGTACCTTGCAATATTTTTAGGGCCAATCGAACAAAATACAATTTTTTGGTCCATGTTGCTGAATTTTCAAAGTTTTTGTCGAAATATCTTGAATTTTATTTGTCCCATGTACTTGCACTTATCATGTAGATACGGATTGACTTAAAAAAAGTCAAAGAATTCATACTTTTTGATACAAAATAACGTACAATAGAGGAATAACGTGACATGCTTAACTTTAATGGCAAGGATCGCATTTTGCATAAACATAGAAGCTCTGATCGTCTGGATAGTACGTAATTTTCTAAGATTTGGAGTAGTTTTTTTTTTTCGTATAAGACCAGGCAAGTACGTTAATCAAATAAAAAAACATCCTCTGATCATTATTGGCTGTGCTGCTTTTTCAGGAAAAGGATGAGGTTCTTTTTATATTGTGGAAAACGCCAGACCAAAACAAAAGGAGCTTGGGAACGTTTTGATTCTACGATTTCAGAATAGGCTCGAGACTCGAAGCATATATATCTATGCAAGACTGGGTCCTTACCATAAAGTTAAGAATGTCACGTTATTCCTCGATATACAAATTCAAGTATTGGACCGGTCTGATAATTCTCCCGGCATGAATTCCATAGGAAACGTCTTTTGGAGCTTATCCCTTATGTACGTTATTTTGTATCAAAAAGTATGAATTCTTTGACTTTTTTTTAAGGCAATCCGTATCTACATGATAAGGGCAGGTAAATGGGATAAAAAAAATTAAAGACATTTCGACAAAAACATTAAAAATTCAGCAGCATGAACCAAAAAATTGTATTTTTTCGCTTGGGCCTAATAATATGGCAAGGCTTTTTGATACATTATAGTCCTGGTATATGCAATGAATTCAAAAACTCCGTTTGGTAATTTGATACATTGCTTTCATTTGTGATAAGGTCCACCGATTTGTAGGCAAAACATTGTGCATTTATTTAGTTTAAAATTGTTGCATTGACTTCAGAAACATTTTTATTTGTACCAGCCATTATTGAACGTTCACTCAGCCAAGTATGATTTTTGTAATTTGTCTTTATACTTTTAAATACATTTTGAATCAATTCATTTTTTGAATTTACATTGAAAAAATTGTTTTGAAGTGTAATTCGGCCTTCCGAATCAAGTGCCGCTATTCCATCAACAATGTCCAATAACTGCATAAATTACAATAAATTGGTTAATGTTCATTACAATAAAAGAGTTTTTTTTTCGGTTTAAATGTATTTTCAAACAGGTTCCATTTTTTTAAAAAGTACACTCAGCGAAGCGGGTGGGGGTAAGCTAGTAGTACATAAAATCAAGAAATAAAAAAAAAAAAAAATTGTTCCACTCATGAAACTTGGCAAAAAGTTTGCTTCTGGGATAAGAACCAAGTACAAAAAAAGTCTATACAAAAAAATTGGGTGGAAGGGTGTTTTTTCGCGGACAAGAGGGAGTGGGTGAAGGTCAAAAATATACTGAAAACAATTGTTTGTTGAGTATCATCATATGACACATGTTTTCAAGGTATTTTTTGATGCTGAATCTAATGACATAAAAATAAAGTCAATACGATTGCTCTAAGAAAAGTTATTTCCATTTAAAAACCAGGGTGCTTGTTTTTTGACCTCAACAGGTAAAATATAACCGAAACCCATGTGAAAAACATGCTACACTGACAAAATTTGGGATGAAGGTTTAAGATAAAACAGGAACAAAGGATTCATAAAGTTTTTAAAAATATTTTGGGTGAAAGGGTGTTTTTTTGATAGGTTAAGTTGTGTGTGAGAAAGATATCATAACAGCTAACTTATATTTTATTAATTTTTAAATCTTGGTGAAATAGTTTTGGTTGGTATAAAAATTAAGAATCTATAAAAAGTAAAAAATTATTTTGAGTGAAAGGGAGTTTTTTTTTTCAAGAAATGATGAAATTCGGAATTAGTACCACAAAAACTGGGAAAAAATTGTTACACCAATGAAAATTGGTAAAAATGTTTCATTTATAACAGAAAGCAAGAACTCAAAAAGTCTATACAAATATTTTAGGTTAAAGGGTGTTTTTTTTGGGAAATAGGGAAAAATCAGCGATAAGTCCGATAAAATCAATGGTATATAAATGGTACCCTTACGAAATTCATTAAATATGTTCTCTTTCCCATGGGAACTACGAATAATGTAAGTGTATAAATTTTTTTTATGTGAAAGGGTGTTTTTTTTAGAAGTAAAGAAAATATGGGTTTATTTGAAAAAGTGTGAAATACTAGAGTAATATTAGTGGCACCCTATTGAAATTTAGCAATAATGTTACTTTTAAGATAAGAAACAAGAATCTTAAGAGTCTATAAAAATATCATGGTTATTAGGGTGTTTTTTTGAGTGAAAACAAAAATGATGGGTCACCCTAACGAAACTCGGTAAAAACATTGATTTTGAGATAGAAAGCAAGAATAAAGAGTTTTCATAAAAAAAATTTTGGTGAAAGGGTGTTTTTTCCGAAGAGACAGTAAAATCTGTAATTGGTCCCAAAAAGCCAATGATTCGCGTAAAACGTGTAAAAACTTATTTATAAATATTTAATTTTTCATCAAAACCATAAATAAAATGAATCATTGGAATATTTAAAATTGTACGAGTATATGTGTAGGCTGTTTTTGTAGATTCTAGAGTTACAAAATACCGACAAATCACCGACGCAAAACCTTTCCTCTATAAAAAAGAAAAACATTAATAAAACCTGGGGTGGAATAGGCTATTGTGATTTGTGATCGGTGATAATCAGAAGAATCAAATTTGTACTGCGAAAATCATATTTTTCAAAGCAAATTGGTCTTTTGTGATTATCACCTATCACAAATCACAATAGCCGATTCCACCTCTGATCAATTTTTTACTTGCGATATATGTAGGTACTATATATCAAGCTATGCATTCGTACAAAAAAAAAACGTTGAGATAACATTTTTCCATGACATTACGATGGTAGAGAATGAAAAAAATGGGTCCCGGAAGTCCGTTTGTCTGTCTGTCTGTCTGTCTGTCTGTATAAGCTACAGCCTAAACGGATGGACCGATTAATGTCAAACTTGGTATGTAGCGTTATTTAGTGACTCTCCAGAGGGGTTTTTGGAATTAATTTTTTTGGACCAAAAATAACGGTACTTGTCATATTACGATTTTAGTAAAATTGAAATATCTCGAAAACGGCTATAACGATTTTGTTTAAAAAATTCAAATGTTAGTTATAAGCTAAGGTCTATCTTCTAATGAAAAAAATTTTTTTTTGAAAATCATTATTAACGGTACCTGCCAAGCACCGTTTTTTTCAAATCCGATTATCTCCGAAACTGCTTATTCGATTTCAACTTTGTGAAGATGAATTTATATAATGTAAATATAAATCAAAAATAAATAAAATTTTGAAAAAAATAATTTTTGGATTTAAAAAAAAAAATTTGAAATTTTTTTTTTTTTGAAAAATCAAATTTGCGAAAATGGGACATTGAATTTTTTTGAAATTTTGTTTTTAGATGTTGATTAGTGATTTCTACAAAATGGCATACCAATTTTATTTTAAAACTATTTTTCCAAAAAAATTTTTATAAAAAATTAGTTTTTTTGAATTTTGAATTTTGAGTTTTTTTTTTTCTAAAAATGCATCTTAATATATCAATCAAAACTGCATACTTGTTTTGGAGGGCAATTTGATTTCAGATTTTATTTTATTTTTTTAAAAAACGAATTTAATTTTTTTTTTTCAAATTTCTATATAAAAAGTCTTAAAAATTTAAGCAACTTTAACTCTAAGAGCAAGTTCGTGCGACCCAGTCGTGCATTTCATTTTAATATGCACACTAGCTAGAACAAAATATAAATCAATATAGCTACGAAACTTTGCCTTTTCGAGGTAAAAATTTCAACATATTCATATGGATTAAATGTTGTGGTTATTAATTGACTTTTAATCTTAATTGACTTTATATACAAATTCAAATGGATATTTTTTTAACTTTAAATTCTGCTTTATAATGTATGAAGCTTATCAGTTATTTTATAAGCTATGCTATTGATTTTATTGAAAAATATACAAATACATCGATACAAATGCACATCGAACATATCGCACAATCTCCATAAATGAACTATTTACAATATAGTCCGGTCAATTTAGACATCCGAGGTTACATTAATTCCCAGCAAGCTGATAATTGGTAGGATTGTTGGAAACACCATCCTAAATTAAATCTAAAAAGTCCTCATCGATCCGAGGCCTGGAAAAAATTTACGGGCGTCAAAGGTCACAAAAACTGGTTTTTCACGATTTTCAGCAAAACGGTATGTCATTTTAAAAAAAATTTCATTGCAAGAATTGTAGACCAGATTATTATATATAAAAAGTGTCATGACACTTTTTTTCCTAAGACTCACCGTTTCTTAGGTATTACGATTCAAAAAGTTGAAGTTGAGTTGTAATCGTCATAATCAGGCCTATTCTGTTAAAAAAACTCCTAACTGAAAAGTTCCTGAAATTTCATTATTTTTTTAGCTTGAATTTCGTTCTTCAATGGTTAAGAATATGGGAACGCAAAAAAAAGAGTGTGTGTACTGTACACATGTACACGCGACTGAAGTTATACTTCTCATTCAGTATTATGTAAATGAATTTCATTCGATATTTTTAATTTCTATTATTAAATTAATTAATTTATTAATTTATATTTTGTTTCAACTTTGACCTCGCATATCTTTAGAATGGTTAGATTAATGAAAAAAGTTAACAAGACCTTTTCTGTGGAGCAATCAATTTCCCACAAGAATATGTCTTGTACGTTTGATTTTTATTATAATTTTTCAATTTGTTACAAAATTAAGAACAAAAAACGAATTTTTAAAGATTTTCTCGATTTTTGGACCTCAAATATCTATTCAACGGTTAGATAAACGAAAAAAGTGTAAAAAGGCCTTTTTTGTAGAGCGTTCAATTTCCTACAAGAATATGAAAATAAATTTGCTAAAAAGTCAATTAATAAAAAAAATTATTTTTTTTTAGTAGAAGCTTGATGTAAAAATGGAAAATTGCAAAGCGGAGGACCTTCCCATCAATATAAAGAGCTCATATTTGGTGTGTATATTCTAGAGGTGTGTAGCAATCGATTTTTCGGAGTACCAAATCAAAAAAAAGAATTTCGATTTTTTTGACCCACCCTAATGGATATCTTTATAAATAAAACCGATAATTTTTCGTGATCTTTTTTAGTAAAATATTTCTTTTTTTATCATTAAAAAAAATTCCGGTATAATCCGGTTTTTCGACTTTTTTTTTCTCGAAAAATCCCCGAATCTTTGAACGCTCCTGGAAGCTAAACCGCTTGAGAGCAATTTTTGGAAGTCTTGCCAAATGATAGCTTGTGTCATGGGCCTACGCTTTGCACATTGTCAAATTTTTAAAAAATCGTCTTCCATGTTAAACCGCCACATCATGCCTATTTTTTCAGAATCGTGCCTATTTTTTTTTTACTTTTAAGTTCTCCCGGTTTGAGAACGCGTGGACCTACAGGGACGGGAGTTGTACCCAAATGTAGGTTAGAGTTCCCGCTACCTTTTGGCATCAAACAATTTTTTTTCATTTTTTTCAAAATTCCGAGATATAGGCGTTGGAAGTTGGGGGCGCTCATTTTCAGCTCAGCTCACTTTCAGCTCACTTTTAGCTCACTTGCAACATGCATTTGCACCATGTTTCATGCCACATGGTACTTGCCACATGCAACATGCAACTTGCCACATGAAACATGTTACTTGCAACGTGTTGTGAGTTTTTTGTTTGCCGTACTGCGGCGTACTGCATTTTTAAATACTAAAGTACTGCCTACTCTAGAGGTGAAACGACAGCCCTGCTACCCATGGTGATCGCGTCATAATCCCTTTGACATTCTTGTCAAAAAGTAAATTTTCATACCCACCCTCCCATAAGAAGTATAACTTCAAAAAATGGAAATTTTCGCCATTTTTCCGATTGCGGCCCTTCTCGCGAAACCATTTCCCTGGGAATTTTTGTTTAAAATATGTCTGAATATATACAGGGTGTGCAATAGAGAATGGACAACCCTAAAACGGCTGATAGCTACACTTATGACTGTTCTGAAAACAGATAGAAAAAAGTTCTATCGCAACCAGTTCATAAAATAGTGGCTTTTTTTCGTTCAGTGTATTTTAAATTTTATCATCTTATGTTTTTTGTTCACTACAACCACGAATGAATGAATTTTATTTATTTCTTTTTTTATCATTTTCTACAATAATTGTATGAGTACATAAATGCTTTAAAAACTGCATAGCTATTGTACATTTCCGTACAAAAAATTTTGAAATCTGTTTTTTGATGCAAAATGTAAAAAAAGTATTTTATGAAAAATTTTAAACACCTGTGGTATAAAATAAATCTATGGAAACCTAAGTGGCCAACTTTCTTAAAAATATTCTGGTCTAAGGGGAATATTTTTAAGAATTTTTGTGACCTTTGATCCCCCGTAAATTTTTTTCCAGGCCTCGGATCGATGAGATTTCATTTATGACGGTGTTTCCAACAATCCTACCAATTTTCAGCTTGCTGGGAATTAATGTAACCTCACCCCCTTATTTTAGTCTAATTTGACCGGACTATTCAGAAAAGTATATTTTGGTTCTTGTGGCAAAAACCTTGCTATCATACTATGTATAAACAAATTGTTTTACGATATAAGTCCGTAGATACATTAGATTGAGATTTATAACTTCGTCAGAAAAATTAAATATTTGCTATATATTGGGAAGACACACGTTTCTTATATGTAAACATTCCTGTATCGAGCTATGAGTATTTTTAAATTATTTTTTATTAAACAATTAGGGGAAAGTGGCCTAAAATGGCCCTCCAAGGTAAAATGTCACATACTTGCTATAAATCGAAGAATCGAACAAAATTAGAATGTTTTTTGATAACAATTCTTTAGTATATCTGGCAGCACCGACACAAGAAATTTTAGTAACTTCAAGTCATTATTTGATATTTGACGAGTCAAACTGACTGTAACCATCTCATGAAGTATATCTAGTTTTTTTTTTCGGTATAAAAACTTAAACAAAAGAACCCCAAATGAATAAAATGGTCTACTTAGTACTCGGGTAAAATGGCATACTGGACTGATGGTTTTGAATGGCTCACAGAAAAGCTGGGAAGAATTAGCACCACTTTTGCCCACAAGTAGAAAAGGAGCTCGTTGACTATAATTTTGTTTTTAGATTCACGAATATTTGGATTCACATGCATACCACTATGCCATTTTACCCGCGCAAATTTGATCAGTGAAATTGGAAGACGTTTTTTTAACTCGTAAAGCAAAAAAAAGTAAAAGTAATTGGTTTTTAATTTTTTTTTCGAGATTTGGAACATTTTTCTTAGGAGGGCCATTTTAGCCCACCTTCCTCTAATTAATACATTTAAAAAAATATATTTCAAAATACAATAAAAGGCAAATGTGAGCGAGTGTTTAGTATTATTTATCATCATGAAGTTTCTTTGTATCGTTGTGGCACTTGTTTTTCTAGCAATACAGCTTGTTAGTTCAGGTAAGTCAGATTGTGGAAAAGCCAGTTTTCATAAAAGTGACGCCCGCATCAGTTTTAACAAAAGTGACGCACGCGTCAGTTTTCACAAAAGTGACGCCCGCGTCAGTTTGCACAAAAGTGACGCCCGCGTCAGTTTGCACAAAAGTGACGCCCGCGTCAGTTTACACAGCTAGTTAGTTTAGCTAAGTCAGATTGTGGAAAAGCCAGTTTTCACAAAAGTGACGTCCGCGTCAGTTTTCAAAAAAGTGACGCCAGCGTCAGTTTTCAAAAAAGTGACGCCAGCGTCAGTTTTCACAAAAGTGACGCCCGTGTCAGTTTTCACAAAAGTGAAGCCCTCGTCAGTTTGCACAAAAGTGAAGTCCGCGTTAGTTTGCATAAAAGTTTTTTTTTTTTTTTGACGGGAGGAAATCTTCAAAAGACACTTGGCAGTATTCGACACCAAGTAGTGTGGGACTCTTAACCACTAAAACCACCTCTTTATCAGGACCAATCTTGAGAGATCGACATCAGATTTTTCTTTCTTAACTTTGTAAAATCACTTTGGGGGAAGTTTAAACTTTTAATACTTTCCCATGTTTTTTTAGACCATAAGCTCATGAGGCTTGGTTCTTCTTAATCTCCGAACATGGTTTCTAGTATTCAAGACGGACACCATTTCAGAATTGGTATGACATTGCAGTCTCTGATTATGGGATACAGCGTATTTCTTAACAACTTCTGTAACCGTTTCTATTTGTAAGTCACGATGTAGATCGCTATTTCTTATGTACCAAGGTGCATTAACTATTCCACGAAGGACTTTGTTTTGGAATTTTTGGATGATTTCGGTATTTGTTTTCTTTGTACAGCCCCATAATTGGATACCATAGGTCCAAACAGTACTTGATTATACAGCATTATTTTGTTTTGGGTTGATAAATTAGAGTTGTTACCAAGTAACCAGTACATTTTTCTATATTTCAAGTTTAGTTCTTCTCTTTTCTTTTTGATGTGCTCTTTCCACTTTAGCTTTGCATCCAAAGTCATTCCAAGGTATTGGCGTAAGGTACAGCTTGATTATTATTAATGAATATTGGAATATTGTTTATCTTTTTATTTGTAAAGTTTATATGTGAAGATTTTGTTTCATTGAGTTTGATACGCCATTTTTCGATCCAATCTCTGACTGTGTCGACGGCATATTGCAGCTTTACTGCTCCCCTAGAGACACATTTGTCGGGTACCAAAATTGCGGTATCATCTTCAAAAGTAGCCATTATGGTGTGATTCCCAACTGGGATATCCCTTGTGTATAGTAAATACAGGGTAGGACCTAGGATACTTCCTTGTGGTACACCGGCTTCTATTTTCTTCAATTCCGAATATTCTTGATCGTACCTTATTCTAAACAATCGGTCTGAGATGTACGATTTTAATATTTCATAGTACTGTCTGGGAAGATCCCTTTGCAGTTTGTACTCAAGTCCCTCATGCCAAACCTTGTCAAAGGCTTGAGCAACATCTAAGAAAATAGCTGAACAGACTTGTTTTTCTTCTAATGCTTTTTCTATTACATCCGTTATTCTATGAACTTGGTCTATCGTGGAATGTTTATTTCTAAAGCCAAACTGATGACTTGGGATTAACCTTCTTTCTTCTATAATGTTGCTAAGTCTCTTCAGAAGCAGTTTTTAAAAAACTTTTGCCATAATTGGTATAAGCGATATTGGTCTGTAAGACGTCACTTCTGTAGGTGGCTTACCTTGCTTGGGTATGACAATCACTTCAGCAATTTTCCAATGGTGTGGGACATACCGTTGCTTAAGGCATGCATTTATTATATTTTGGAGTTTTATGAAGGCTTTCAAAGGCATTTCTTTTATAACCTGAGCAGTAATAAGATCGTAACCTGGTGATTTTTTATTTGATAGTTGATGTAAACACATACTTTTTATTTCTTTTAATCTTACAATTGGTATTTCACTTTCATCTATCTTATCAACAAACTGTAAGCTATTTTCAGCCGCGTTTGTTGGGTATGGCAAGATGCTCCGCGAAAAGGTTAGCTTTTTCTTTTGGGTTACCGATCCATTTCCCATCTTAAAATTTCAAGGGAGAGTTTAGTAACTGCGGTCTTTTCAGGCGCTTGGCTGCTTTCCATAGTGAAAAATCGGTTGAAGCATCAGTCGTTAAATTCTTTAGGAATGTACTGAGTGAATCATTTTTGAATTTATAAATTTGTTTTTTAAGATTGTTGCTTATACGGTTAAACGTTGTTTTATCATCTGGAAATCTAGTATTTTGCCATTTTCTTCGAGCTCTTCTTTTCTCTATTATCAACTCTCTTATCTCTAAAGGATATTTTATTTCATTTTGTCTTCTATTAGAAAATGTTGGAGTACTTTCTTCAGCGGCCTGTTGCACATCAGCAATAAATTGTTCCACTTCATGGTCAATTTGCTCGATTGTATCCATGGGAGATCTTAAATTTATAAAACTTAAAAGCCTTTCTCTAAAATCACTCCAGTTTGTTTTCTTATTTACAAGCTTTGGATTACTTTTTTCTATTACTTCCGATTCACTTAGTGTTAGAATCACTGGAGTGTGATCTGATGACAAGTCATAATTACCTTCGACACTAATGTGATTTCGTTTGATTCCTTTAGCTACGAAAAAGTCAATAAGGTCTGGTATTTTGTTAGTATCGGAAGGCCAGTAAGTAGGGGACCTGGAGGAATAGAATTCGCAATTGTATTTACGGCCTGCTTGGAAAAGTCTTTTGCCTTTTGTTGATATAAGTCTTGAACCCCAATGGGTGTGTTTCGCATTGAAGTCTCCACCAACAAGAAAGTTATGCCCAAAAAGATTTAATAGATCTGTATAGTCATCTTCTGTCGGGGAGCGCCTTGGTGGGCAGTATATAGCTGCTATCTTAAACTCTTTCTTTTTCATACCAATACTAATAGTTGTTACTTGCATATTTTCATTAGTAAGCTTGGTTTCTTCATAATGTTTTAAGCTTTCTTTTATAAGAATCGCCGATCCACCTCTTGCCTTGTCAGCTGGATGTGGAGCGTGGTAACATGAATAGTTTTCTATTACATTATCTAGACTTTGCCCATTGGAGAAGTGAGTTTCGGACACCAAGCAAATATCTATATGTTCTAGATCTAAAAAGATTGCATAAAAGTGACGCCCGCGTTAGTTTTCACAAAAGTGACGCCCGCGTCAGTTTTCACAAAAGTGACGCCCGCGTCAGTTTGCATAAAAGTGACGCCCGCGTCAGTATGCACAAAAGAGACGCCCGCGTCAGTATGCACAAAAGTGAAGCCCGCGTCAGTTTGCATAAAAGTGACGCCCACGTTAGTTTTCACAAAAGTGACGCCCGCGTCAGTTTGCACAAAAGTGACGCCCGCGTTAGTTTTCACAAAAGTGACGCCCGCGTCAGTTTGCATAAAAGTGACGCCCGCGTCAGTATGCACAAAAAAGACGCCCGCGTCAGTTTGCACAAAAGTGAAGCCCGCGTGCATAAAAGTGACGCCCGCGTTAGTTTTCATAAAAGTGACGCCTGCGTCAGTTTGCACAAAAGTGAAGCCCGCGTCAGTTTACACAAAAGTGACGCCCGCGTCAGTTTGCACAAAAGTGAAGCCCGCGTCAGTTTGCACAAAAGTGAAGCCCGCGTCCGTTTGCATAGAAGTGACGACCACGTTAGTTTTCACAAAAGTGACACCCGCATCAGTTTGCATAAAAGTGACGCCCGCGTCAGTTTGCATAAAAGTGACGCCCGCGTCAGTATGCACAAAAAAGACGCCCGCGTCAGTTTGCACAAAAGTGAAGCCCGCGTGCATAAAAGTGACGCCCGCGTTAGTTTTCATAAAAGTGACGCCTGCGTCAGTTTGCACAAAAGTGAAGCCCGCGTCAGTTTACACAAAAGTGACGCCCGCGTCAGTTTGCACAAAAGTGAAGCCCGCGTCAGTTTGCACAAAAGTGAAGCCCGCGTCCGTTTGCATAGAAGTGACGACCACGTTAGTTTTCACAAAAGTGACACCCGCATCAGTTTGCATAAAAGTGACGCCCGCGTCAGTTTACACAAAAGTGACGCCCTCGTCAGTTTGCACAAAAGTGAAGCCCGCGTCAGTTTGCATAAAAGTGACGCCCGCGTTAGTTTTCACAAAAGTGACACCCGCGTCAGTTTGCATAAAAGTGACGCCCGCGTTAGTTTTCACAAAAGTGACGCCCGCGTCAGTTTGCATAAAAGTGACGCCCGCGTTAGTTTTCATAAAAGTGACGCCTGCGTCAGTTTGCACAAAAGTGAAGCCCGCGTCAGTTTACACAAAAGTGACGCCCGCGTCAGTTTGCACAAAAGTGAAGCCCGCGTCAGTTTGCACAAAAGTGAAGCCCGCGTCCGTTTGCATAGAAGTGACGCCCACGTTAGTTTTCACAAAAGTGACGCCTGCGTCAGCTTTCACAAAAGTGACGCCTGCGTCAGCTTTCACAAAAGTGACGCCCGTGTCAGTTTTCATAAAAGTGACGCCCGCGTCAGTTTGCACAAAAGCGACGCCCACGTCAGTTTGCACAAAAGTGACGCCCGTGTCAGTTTGCACAAAAGTGACGCCCACGTCAGTTTGCACAAAAGTGACGCCTGCGTCAGTTTGCACAAAAGTGACGCCCGCGTCAGTTTACACAAAAGTGACGCCCGCGTCAGTTTGCACAAAAGTGAAGCCCGCGTCAGTTTGCATTAAAGTGACGACCGCGTCAGTTCCACAAAAGTCACGTCCGTGTCAGTTTTCACAAAACTGACGCCCGCGTCAGTTTTCATAAAAGTAACGCCCGCGTCAGTTTGCACAAAAGTGACGCCAGCGTCAGTTTTCACAAAAGTGACGCCCGCGTCAGTTTTAACATGGAAGATGAGCTTTTTAAAAATCTAACAATGTGCAAAGCGTAAGCCCATGACACAAGCTAGCATTTGGCATCAGTGCCAAAAATTTCTCTCAAGCTGTTTAGCTTCGAGGAGCGTTCAAAGGTTCGGGGATTTTTCGAAAAAAACAAATTACCCGAACTTTCAAACTGGATTTTCTCGGAATTTTGAAAAAAAAATCCAAAAACCCGATTATACCACTATCGGTAAAAGTGACGCCCGCGTCATTTATACAATAAGTGACGCCCGCGTCATTCTTACAAAAAGAGACGCCCGCGTCATTCTTACAAAAAGTGACGCACGCGTCATTATTACAAAAAGTGACGCACGCGTCATTTTTACGAAAAGTAACACCCGCGTCATTCTTACAAAAAGAGACGCCCGCGTCATTCTTACGAAAAGTGACGCTTGCGTCATTCTTACAAAAAGTGACGCCCACGTCATTCTTACAAAAAGAGACGCCCGCGTCATTCTTACGAAAAGTGACGCTTGCGTCATTCTTACAAAAAGTGACGCCCACGTCATTCTTACAAAAAGAGACGCCCGCGCCATTCTTACAAAAAGTGACGCCCGCGTCATTCTTTCAAAAAGTGACGCCCGCGTCATTCTTACAAAAAGTGACGCGCGCGTCATTCTTACGAAAAGTGACGCCCGCGTCATTCTTACAAAAAGTGACGCACGCGTCATTATTACAAAAAGTGACGCCCGCGTCATTTTTACGAAAAGTGACGCTTGCGTCATTCTTACGAAAAGTGACGCTTGCGTCATTCTTACAAAAAGTGACGCCCACGTCATTCTTACGAAAAGTGACGCGCGCATCATTCTTACAAAAAGTGACGCGCGCGTCATTTTTACGAAAAGTGACGCCCGCGTCATTTTTACGAAAAGTGACGCCCGTTTCATTTTTACGAAAAGTGACGCCCGTTTCATTTTTACGAAAAGTGACGCCCGCGTCATTCTTACAAAAAGTGACTCACGCGTCATTATTACAAAAAGTGACGCCCGCGTCATTTGTACGAAAAGTGACGCTTGCGTCATTCTTACGAAAAGTGACGCCCACGTCATTCTTACGAAAAGTGACGCGCACATCATTCTTACAAAAAGTGACGCGCGCGTCATTTTTACGAAAAGTGACGCCCGCGTCATTTTTACGAAAAGTGACGCCCGTTTCATTTTTACAAAAAGTGACGCCGGCGTCATTCTTACTAAAAGTGACGCCCGCGTCATTTTTACGAAAAGTGACGCCCGCGTCATTTTTACGAAAAGTGACGCTTGCGTCATTCCTACAAAAAGTGACGCGCGCGTCATTTTTACAATAAGTGACGCCCGCGTCATTTTTACGAAAAGTGACGCCCGTTTCATTTTTACAAAAAGTGACGCCGGCGTCATTCTTACTAAAAGTGACGCCCGCGTCATTTTTACGAAAAGTGACGCCCGCGTCATTTTTACAAAAAAGTGAAGCCGGCGTCATTCTTACTAAAAGTGACGCCCGCGTCATTTTTACGAAAAGTGACGCCCGCGTCATTTTTACGAAAAGTGACGCCCGCGTCATTTTTACGAAAAGTGACGCTTGCGTCATTCCTACAAAAAGTGACGCGCGCGTCATTTTTACAAAAAGTGACGCCCGCGTCATTATTACGAAAAGTGACGCCCGCGTCATTTTTACGAAAAGTGACGCCCGTTTCATTTTTACAAAAAGTGACGCCGGCGTCATTCTTACTAAAAGTGACGCCCGCGTCATTTTTACGAAAAGTGACGCCCGCGTCATTTTTACGAAAAGTGAAGCCCGCGTCATTTTTACGAAAAGTGACGCTTGCGTCATTCCTACAAAAAGTGACGCGCACGTCATTTTTACAATAAGTGACGCCCGCGTCATTTTTACAATAAGTGACGCCCGCGTCATTCTTACAAAAAGTGACGCCCGCGTCATTTGTACGAAAAGTGACGCTTGCGTCATTCTTACGAAAAGTGACGCTTGCGTCATTCTTACAAAAAGTGACGCCCACGTCATTCTTACGAAAAGTGACGCGCGCATCATTCTTACAAAAAGTGACGCGCGCGTCATTTTTACGAAAAGTGACGCCCGCGTCATTTTTACGAAAAGTGACGCCCGTTTCATTTTTACGAAAAGTGACGCCCGTTTCATTTTTACGAAAAGTGACGCCCGCGTCATTCTTACAAAAAGTGACGCACGCGTCATTATTACAAAAAGTGACGCCCGCGTCATTTGTACGAAAAGTGACGCTTGCGTCATTCTTACGAAAAGTGACGCTTGCGTCACTCTTACAAAAAGTGACGCCCACGTCATTCTTACGAAAAGTGACGCGCGCATCATTCTTACAAAAAGTGACGCGCGCGTCATTTTTACGAAAAGTGACGCCCGCGTCATTTTTACGAAAAGTGACGCCCGTTTCATTTTTACAAAAAGTGACGCCGGCGTCATTTTTACAAAAAAGTGAAGCCGGCGTCATTCGTACTAAAAGTGACGCCCGCGTCATTTTTACGAAAAGTGACGCCCGCGTCATTTTTACAAAAAAGTGAAGCCGGCGTCATTCTTACTAAAAGTGACGCCCGCGTCATTTTTACAAAAAGTGACGCCCGCGTCATTATTACGAAAAGTGACGCCCGCGTCATTTTTACGAAAAGTGACGCCCGTTTCATTTTTACAAAAAGTGACGCCGGCGTCATTCTTACTAAAAGTGACGCCCGCGTCATTTTTACGAAAAGTGACGCCCGCGTCATTTTTACGAAAAGTGAAGCCCGCGTCATTTTTACGAAAAGTGACGCTTGCGTCATTCCTACAAAAAGTGACGCGCGCGTCATTTTTACAATAAGTGACGCCCGCGTCATTCTTACAAAAAGTGACGCCCGCGTCATTTGTACGAAAAGTGACGCTTGCGTCATTCTTACTAAAAGTGACGCTTGCGTCATTCTTACGAAAAGTGACGCTTGCGTCATTCTTACAAATAGTGACGCCCACGTCATTCTTACAAAAAGAGACGCCCGCGTCATTCTTACGAAAAGTGAGGCGCGCGTCATTCTTACGAAAAGTGACGCACGCGTCATTATTACAAAAAGTGACGCCCGAGTCATTTTTACGAAAAGTGACGCTTGCGTCATTCTTACGAAAAGTGACGCTTGCGTCATTCTTACAAAAAGTGACGCCCACGTCATTCTTACGAAAAGTGACGCGCGCATCATTCTTACAAAAAGTGACGCGCGCGTCATTTTTACGAAAAGTGACGCCCGCGTCATTTTTACGAAAAGTGACGCCCGTTTCATTTTTTACGAAAAGTGACGCCCGTTTCATTTTTACGAAAAGTGACGCCGGCGTCATTCTTACTAAAAGTGACGCCCGCGTCATTTTTACGAAAAGTGACGCCCGCGTAATTTTTACGAAAAGTGACGCTTGCGTCATTCCTACAAAAAGTGACGCGCGCGTCATTTTTACAATAAGTGACGCCCGCGTCATTTTTACGAAAAGTGACGCCCGTTTCATTATTACAAAAAGTGACGCCGGCGTCATTCTTACTAAAAGTGACGCCCGCGTCATTTTTACGAAAAGTGACGCCGGCGTCATTTTTACGAAAAGTGAAGCCCGCGTTATTTTTACGAAAAGTGACGCTTGCGTCATTCCTACAAAAAGTGACGCGCGCGTCATTTTTACAAAAAGTGACGCCCGCGTCATTATTACGAAAAGTGACGCCCGCGTCATTTTTACGAAAAGTGACGCCCGTTTCATTTTTACAAAAAGTGACGCCGGCGTCATTCTTACAAAAAGTGACGCCCGCGTCATTTTTACGAAAAGTGACGCTTGCGTCATTCTTACAAAAAGTGACGCCCACGTCATTCTTACAAAAAGAGACGCCCGCGTCATTCTTACAAAAAGTGACGCGCGCGTCATTTTTACAATAGGTGACGCCCTCGTCATTCTTACAAAAAGTGACGCCCGCGTCATTTTTACGAAAAGTGACGCTTGCGTCATTCTTACAAAAAGTGACGCCCACGTCATTCTTACAAAAAGAGACGCCCGCGTCATTCTTACAAAAAGTGACGCCCGCATCATTCTTTCAAAAAGTGACGCCCGCGTCATTCTTACTAAAAGTGACGCCCGCGTCATTTTTACGAAAAGTGACGCCCGCGTCACACAGTGGGACGAATGTATGGAAAAATCGGCATTTCTAATATCTTGTGTTTTAGTGACTGAAACTACGCAAAGTTGCAGTAAGACGTCTATTTACACCTAAATCTATGAATTAAACATGAAAACCAGATAAATGGAAACGTTTTAGCCAGGAAATTCATTTTTATTTAATTAAAAGAGTTGAGCAGCGAACTTTTTTTTAGGATTTTCTTTTTATTATTATTTTTTCTTTTCTTTTAAATAATTTTAATTTATGTAAAATAGAACTAATAATAGTATAGATAAAAAACACTATAATTTGAATATTCAAAAAAATAAGAAAATAACAAAATGAAGAAACAAAACATTTTATTCATTGTCGATTTCGGAGGTATGACTTAAGTCGTCCGGGTTAAATTCTAGGGGAAAACTAATATCTATATAATTTTTTGATGAATATTGGTATATATCTCGATCATAATTTAATATATGTGAACTTTTTGACCGAAAATTTGACAACTGCTAAGAATTTTTGCATTTTTATAGAATTTGATCCCATCATTTTTGATTAAAATGGTAAAATGTTATAAATAATATTGGTTTAAACAGCATTTTTTTGTTTTAAATTGATGTTATATTCAGACTAGAATTCAGCCATTATTCGTTAGCGCTTATGAACCGATTCAGTCTTCTAGAAGACTGCTCCATCTTCTACTTTACTTTGAGGCAATAAAATTTAGTTACTTCCTGTATTTGAGCTTCTACATCTCCTGTTGACTCCTCTAAGCCAAGAAGTTGTTGAATTTTCAAACAGAACCCATCAAATCGTCTGTTTTCGCACTATCCAGTCAAGTTTTTAAATTTTGGCCATTTTTGATATAGGGGGTCGAACCTAAAAAACGCGATTATAAGTACTTGGGGCAAATTGGGGCAAGTTTTTTTTCTTGATTCCTTTAGAGGACACTTTCCTGAGTATAAAACCATAAAAACCCCAGAGAGCCTTTTAGGTGTAAAAAAGAAAATCTTACTTAAAGTCAAAAATTTTTTTTTTTCTACCAACACTTGGAAAATCACTAATAAAAACAAAACTCAACAAAACAAAACATTTTTTATACTAAAATATTAATTAATATACCTTGATAAGTGTTATTATCCATAATTAAATTAATTTTTTACCGCACAAAAAATTTTGGGAGTAAGACAAATTACAACCTGATTTTTCACCACCAAAAAAAATTAAACTAGACAATGTTTAGCACTCTATAACTTTTGCACTAATTGGACAACGCAAATAATTTTGATGCAGTTAGAACCTAAATATATTTGGGATGACATACCAATCACTCAAAAGTACCGCAATAATATTCGATTTTTTTATTTATTGCTATGGGTCGTCCCACTGTGCGTCATTTTTACGAAAAGTGACGCCCGCGTCATTTTTACGAAAAGTGACGCTTGCGTCATTCCTACAAAAAGTGACGCGCGCGTCATTTTTACAATAAGTGACGCCCGCGTCATTATTACGAAAAGTGACGCCCGCGTCATTTTTACAAAAAGTGACGCCCGCGTCATTATTACGAAAAGTGACGCCAGCGTCATTCTAACGAAAAGTGACGCTTGCGTCATTCCTACAAAAAGTGACGCCCACGTCATTCTTACAAAAAGTGACGCCCGCGTCATTATTACGAAAAGTGACGCCCGCGTCATTATTACGAAAAGTGACGCCCGCGTCATTTTTACGAAAAGTGACGCGCGTGTCATTTTTACGAAAAGTGACACCCGCGTCATTCTTACGAAAAGTGACGCACGCGTCATTCTTACAAAAAGTGACGCCCGCGTCATTTTTACGAAAAGTGACGCTTGCGTCATTCTTACGAAAAGTGACGCACGCGTCATTCTTACAAAAAGTGACGCCCGCGTCATTCTTACGAAAAGTGACGCCCGCGTCATTCTTACAAAAAGTGACACCCGCGTCATTCTTACGAAAAGTGACGCCCGCGTCATTCTTACAAAAAGTGACGCCCGCGTCATTCTTACAAAAAGTGACGCCCGCGTCATTCTTACGAAAAGTGACGCGCGCGTCATTCTTACAAAAAGTGACGCGCGCGTCATTCTTACGAAAAGTGACGCCCGCGTCATTCTTACGAAAAGTGACGCCCGCGTCATTCTTACGAAAAGTGACGCCCGCGTCATTCTTACAAAAAGTGACGCCCGCGTCATTCTTACAAAAAGTGACGCACGCGTCATTCTTACGAAAAGTGACGCGCGTCATTCTTACAAAAAGTGACGTCCTCGTCATTCTTACAAAAAGTGACGCCCGCGTCATTCTTACAAAAAGTGACGCCCGCGTCATTCTTTCAAAAAGTGACGCCCGCGTCATTCTTACAAAAAGTGACGCGCGCGTCATTCTTACGAAAAGTGACGCGCGCGTCATTTTTACAAAAAGTGACGCCCGCGTCATTCTTACGAAAAGTGACGCCCGCGTCATTCTTACAAAAAGAGACGCCCGCGTCATTCTTACAAAAAGTGACGCCCGCGTCATTCTTTCAAAAAGTGACGCCCGCGTTATTCTTTCAAAAAGTGACGCGCGCGTCATTCTTACGAAAAGTGACGCCCGCGTCATTCTTACGAAAAGTGACGCCCGCGTCATTCTTACAAAAAGTGACGCACGCGTCATTCTTACAAAAAGTGACGCCCGCGTCATTTTTACGAAAAGTGACGCTTGCGTCATTCTTACGAAAAGTGACGCACGCGTCATTCTTACAAAAAGTGACGCCCGCGTCATTCTTTCGAAAAGTGACGCCCGCGTCATTCTTACAAAAAGTGACACCCGCGTCATTCTTACAAAAAGTGACGCCCGCGTCATTCTTACAAAAAGTGACGCCCGCGTCATTCTTACGAAAAGTGACGCGCGCGTCATTCTTACAAAAAGTGACGCCCGCGTCATTCTTACGAAAAGTGACGCCCGCGTCATTCTTACAAAAAGAGACGCCCGCGTCATTCTTACAAAAAGTGACGCCCGCGTCATTCTTTCAAAAAGTGACGCCCGCGTCATTCTTTCAAAAAGTGACGCGCGCGTCATTCTTACGAAAAGTGACGCCCGCGTCATTCTTACGAAAAGTGACGCCCGCGTCATTCTTACAAAAAGTGACGCACGCGTCATTCTTACAAAAAGTGACGCCCGCGTCATTTTTACGAAAAGTGACGCTTGCGTCATTCTTACGAAAAGTGACGCACGCGTCATTCTTACAAAAAGTGACGCCCGCGTCATTCTTACGAAAAGTGACGCCCGCGTCATTCTTACAAAAAGTGACACCCGCGTCATTCTTACAAAAAGTGACGCCCGCGTCATTCTTACAAAAAGTGACGCCCGCGTCATTCTTACGAAAAGTGACGCGCGCGTCATTTTTACGAAAAGTGACGCGCGTTCAGCTCCCAGAAGCTTTTTCGCACCCCCAACTTCCAACGCCTATATCTCGGGATTTTGAAAAAATGTACAAAAATTTTTTTGATACCTAAAGATAACGGGGACTCTAACCTACATTTGGGTACAACTCTCATCACTGTAGGTCCACGGGTTCTCAAACTGGGAGAACGTAAAGGTTAAAAAAGAAGTTAAGCATGATGCTGAAAAAATAGGCATGATTTGGCGGTTTAACATGGAAGATGAGCTTTCTAAAAATCTAACAATGTGCAAATCGTAAGCCCATGACACACGCTAGCATTTGGCATCACTGCCAAAAATTTCTCTCAAGCGGTTTAGCTTCCAGGAGCGTTCAAAGGTTCGGGGATTTTTCGAAAAAAACATTTTACCCGAACTTTCAAACTGGATTTTCTCGGAATTTTGAAAAAAATCCAAAAACCCGATTATACCACTATCGGTAAAAGTGACGCCCGCGTCATTTTTACAAAAAGTGACGCCCGCGTCATTCTTACAAAAAGTGACGCCCGCGTCATTCTTACAAAAAGTGACGCTCGAGTCATTCTTACGAAAAGTGACGCGCGCGTCGTTCTTACAAAAAGTGACGCTTGCGTCATTCTTACAAAAAGTGACGCTCGCGTCATTCTTACAAAAAGTGACGCCGGCGTCATTCTTACAAAAAGTGACGCACGCGTCATTCTTACAAAAAGTGACGCACGCGTCATTATTACAAAAAGTGACGCCCGCGTCATTCTTACGAAAAGTGACGCTTGCGTCATTCTTACGAAAAGTGACGCTTGCGAAAAGTGACGCCGCAATCGGAAAAATGGCGAAAATTTCCATTTTTTTTTGCTTTCCCATATTCTTAAGCATTGAAGAACGAAATTCAAGCTAAAAAAATAATAGAATTTCAGGAACTTTTCAGTTAGGAGTGTTTTTTACAGAATAGGCCTGATTATGACGATTACAACCCAACTTCAACTTTTTAAATCGTTATACCTAAAAAACGGTGGGTCTTAGGAAAAAAAGTGTCATGACACTTTTTATATATAATAATCTTGTCTACAATTCTTGCATTGAAAATTTTTTGATAAGACTTACCGTTTTGCTGAAAATAGTGACCTTTGACCCCCCGTAAATTTTTTTCCAGGCCTCGGATCGATGAGGACTTTTTAGATTTAATTTATGACGGTGTTTCCAACAACCCTACCAATTTTCAGCTTGCTGGGAATTAATGTAACCTCACCCCCTTATTTTAGTCTAATTTGATCGGACTAATAATAAATTTTCAAACTTTTACTGAATATCATTTTTTTTTATAACATCATCTTTAAAGAGAGAACCATGGTAGGTAGAAATAAGTTTTAAAATTTTTACTTGGGACTTCTAAACAATATTTCGTTTCGAAACAGTACCTCTGAAAACAAAAAATAAGAAGGAATAAGCTGGATTTGTAGCTCGAAAATTCTGCGTGAAAGTAATCACTAGGCACAAATGCTAACATAAATATTTCCTTTTTAAGGAGTAAAGATGTTTAAATTTAAAAAAAAAGACAAATTAAGGAAATCGCAAATAAAGATATTTTTAGAACATTTTAAATATAGAAGTGAGGATACCAACCAACCAAAGTAACAATTTAGCTTTCATAAGGGTCAATGCTAGTTATTTGTTTGGCTTGCATTAGAAAAAGGACAGGTCTTATACAAATCATTTTGGCGCATTTTACCGAAATTGCATAGGACTTTCATTCGCAGGTAATCCACAAGTTAATAGCTTTGGACAAACAGCTAAAAATGTCCTTACGGAGGTTTTCCTGCAAAGGTTTTATCTAATGCACAAATCGGATTACTTGCGTAGGGTGTTATAATAAGGCCTTATAGAAGTTTTTATAAGATGTTGAATTTATGCATACAAAGAATTTATTGAATTTTATTTCATTATTTTTTTTTATTTTGACTCTTTCTTTTTTGCATTTTCTACTTTTAATTTTATTTTATTGATTTTAATTTTTTCCTATTTTGTTTTTTCTCCTTTTTTGGAAAATTCCACGTACCTCTGCATACCAAGCCAGCACCTTACCAGTAGACCATTCTCGAATATTAAAGATGAGTGGAAAAAAGGGAGCTAATTGAAACATCACATTAAAATGCAATGTGTTACAAACATTGCATAATCAGCAGGATAAAAACTTTGCATACTTACGAGATGAAAACATTGTATACTTACAAGAACCTCTTGGAACAGGTCTTATAAAAGCCTTCTGTCACTTGAAAATACAAGGCTTCTTTAGAACGGTTCAAACAGGTCTTATAAAGGTCTTCTTAAACTTATATTTACAAGGCTTCTTCTAAAAGGATACCTCCTTTTTTCCCAAATGGTTGACTTGAGTAAATAAGCCTTAAACTAAACGTATACAAACTATAGCTTGTCGAATCGAACAAAATGGACCTTATGCAAGCAAAATTGTTACTTGGGAAATATCCTTAAAATAATAGATACCTTATACAGTAGAAAGAAAAATTAAGTAAAAAAATACATCCCAATTTGAATGCCATACATTCACAAATTAAGTCCTAAAATTACCCAATATGAATATTTATCTTTGATATAAATTTTTATATTTTCATCCCACTAAAAATGATTTATTTTACCATTGATATTTTTTCTCAAATGAAAAAATATTATATATTTCCAAACAAAAATAATGATAATGACAATGGATTCCCATAAAACATTAAATCATTGCTTCTGGTTGTCGTATCCTTTTAAAATAAGTGGAGTTTATATCGTTATCCCTGTTGATTCCATGGGAATTGTTTGATTTATCTTTTCTTATTTTCGTTGTACCTATAACTTTGCAGCTTTTCTCTTTATGTCATGATGCGTGAAAGATGTTGAAAGTAATAATAATATCTCTTATAATGGAAGCAATCACTTTTCATATTGATTGTTTTATAATGCAATTATGACAAAGTATATGAAAATTATGTTATATTCTATAGAATCTGGTTGAAACAATAATAATATCATTAATTAAAAGCGTGGCGTAATTTTTATTTTGACCTGAACCAAAGTTAGTTGAGGTTTCATATAACCTACTGCACTAAAACTTTAATCTTTTTGAGTGGCCTTATAGTATATAGCCTCCTCAACTAGCATGACTAGGATAATAAATTACTTGTACAAGAAGACTTACTCGAGGGAGGACTCTCCCATTTGTTTTAAAAGCCCAAAGAAGTTTTTCCAGAGTAATTCTTCGTTACATCTCAAATTGGGTACCCTTAATGATTGTTCCTGTTTTTGTTTGTTCTTTCGAAGACGTGGTTATCTTTTTTTTACTCCAGAACTAAAATACTCGTATTAGTTAACACGTTTATTATATTCTCGTCGGTTTAATTCCCAGAAAAGTGAAGTGGCTTCATTAAGCTTCCCGTTTTTCTAAAGCCATATTTTGCAATTAAATTATTGCATTTTGCATTCTAACCCTAAACTGGTTAATGTCGGTTTCAGCCTTTGTTAATAGCCCAGTGACAATTAAAACGGATTTCTGCAATTAAAATCAAACCAGGACTTGTTACTTGCCGCACCACATCCGCACCATTTTTAAAAATTTCTTTATTCCGCCGCATCATGATCCAAATTCTTGTCAGATAGTTTTTTTTTTTCTATCAAAAATTAATGATGGTGCGGAGAAATTTTGAATATAAAATGAAAGCGTGCGGCTGTGCTTTGGCGGTGGTGCAGCGAAATTTTCCAGCAAACAGCGGTGGTGCTGCGGCGGCTATGAAATGTTTTTTCTTTAAAAATTCTATTTCTATTTTTACTCCGGAGAACCTTGACGATCCAACGACCCAAACCCGAGCCGGAAAACCAAAAGCAAAATACCAGACAAATAAACAAATTTTCGAAATATCTATACCTTTTAAGTACCGGGGAATCTGCCTTTAAATTACAGAATAATAAAATAGCACTCAAAAGCTTAAAACTCTGTGAAAAGGATTACACTTGACAAGTCTCACATATAGAAAGGTTAAATAGGAATGTGGATGAGAGAGAGTTGCAATAGTGTAGAAATTGACTCAAAGGACTACTAAAGCCACTTAAATGCTTCAGGCAAACCAAACAAATGTTACTTTACATTTATAACCTAAATTCTATATCTGCCTAATTAATGTGAATGTCAATCTTGTTTGTCCTGAATTGTTACCACACACAAAAGCCTTTATAGAAAACTTACTTATGTACAGTCACGTTCACACACAATCCTTTTGCAACAGACAGACGTTTTGCAAACAATAAGCTTTGGAACTTAATGTCCCATACCTAGGTATTTGAAAATACAAGAATGTTCATATATTTCTAACATTTATGC
This sequence comes from Episyrphus balteatus, assembly GCF_945859705.1. Lineage (NCBI taxonomy): Eukaryota > Metazoa > Arthropoda > Insecta > Diptera > Syrphidae > Episyrphus > Episyrphus balteatus. The sequence continues at coordinate 87,388,370 of NC_079136.1, read as the reverse complement.
ATTGCCAACAACATCAAATAATAATGTCCATATACGTCTAGTACACACATTTTACACTAAATGACACTTTAAAGTAATTAAATCAACACTTCCTAATCATGTAAATTTTATACTCATTTATAACCCAGGTGTGGGTTGTGTGTTGAACTTTTGGTTAGATTATGCAGATAAAGTCTTTAGAGATTCATACAAAACTAGTATAGCCAGATTCCTTTTTGGTGTATATTCGTATGTATTGACATTTTACCAGAAGCTATAAGCATACAAGGATAGTGTAGTGTAGTAGAGAACACATTTTCATGTTACAGATGCTACTGCATGCCTGTAATGTCATAATGACATTTTGCAAGTTCAGATTTGTGGATTTATCCCCCCCAGAGAGAGAGAGGAAATTGTTCATCCATCCACAAGATAGGACAAATAAATACCAAATCCTCGACTCGATGTAGATCTATTATTACAGGGATGTTTTGGTGTTGACTATATTTCTCTAACACCATGACCTATTTGTAGTGTTCGTTAAACATCGATAGTCTATCGATAGTATCGATAGTAAAAAACTATCGCGTACATCGATAGTTCTAAAAAACTATCGACAAAACTATCGATAGTTTTAAGTTTAAGAGTTTACCCCAAGCTTTTCGTTCTAAACGCACCAGCTTTTTAATTTTGAACTCCTAAAACACTGAAAAACTTTTGAAAATTTAGTGAAATCTTCATTTCTCATCATTGTAATTATTTATGAATGAGTTTTTGTTTGGGAAACCACCGAATTATAATACTAATTGTTAACATTGTCATACCATGTCACTGTTGCATTTTGTTTAGTTTCGGTTTTGGTTGCTGCGCGATTTGTTTTAATAAATTTTATTTTATTGTATTGTGTTTTTAGCTGTATCATTTCATAAATACATTCAAGGCAATAGTTTGGTTCGTTATGACAACACCAAATAAAAAATCATCTGCTTGCTTAGTATTTTTTTTTTTCAAGCCGGTCGGTGGAAACACGACCATGTTTGTAAAATGTTACTTATGTAAAATCTAAACTTTATTTTTGAGGCATTTTTTAGTATTTATACATGCACCTACTAGAATGTAGGATCTTTATTCTCTTTGTTAAATAAATATGTATATGTAGGAATCGACAAGGTTACATTATCTTATTTGCTGATGTACCTAAAAGAGTATGCAGTACTGCTAGATGTACCTATTATTGTATTGTACATATATCTATTCATACAAAAATGTTCTCTTGTGCTCGATAAACTCGTGCACATATGCGTTAAACGTTTTCATTTTAAATAATTGTCTGGTAGCTTTGGCAAGCTTGCCACAGGCCATATCGAACCGAATTTTTTTTTCGGACCTCAATACATCTGGTTTTTTGTTTTTCAAAATGTTTTGCAAGTTAACAATTGAAATAATACATTTCCAGTTGCTTAAAATAAGTTTTAAATTGCAATATTCTGATTTATTAAACGTTTTTTTATTATTCAAAAAAGCCTTTTTAAAGCTTTTTAGGAAATTTGGTAAAACTATCGATACTATCGATAGTATCGATAGGGTTTTCCCAAAACTATCGATACTATCGAAATATTAAACTATCGATGTTTAACGAACACTACCTATTTGTTTTGGAAAACTATGACGAAGCATAGACAAAAGCAAAAAAAAAAAGCACAGACACCGGATCGAAATTTACAGTTTAGGTAAACAGACATGACCTGTAGATTTTAAGGGAAAATAGAAGAAAAATCAATTCAACGAATAGTTGCACGTATGTAGGTATTTGTACTTTTTTTTTTGTTCTGTTGACTTGAAATTTTTTCGGCTTAACTTATTTATTTAGTTGCAATTAAATTTTTTCGAACATTGATTTTTCTAAATATTGATTGAATGATTTGTTAAAGGGTGTTTTTTTTTCAATAACCTGAAGGATTTTAAGGGTGACATCTTCGGGACACGCTCGGGATACCTTCGGGACATGTTCTGGACATGCTCGGGACATCTTTGGGACATGCTCGGGACATCTTCGGGACATACTCGGGACATGCTCGGGACATTCTCGAGGCATGCTTGGGACATGCTTCGAGACATCTTCGGGATATCTTCGGGACATCTTCGGGACATGGTCGGGACATGCTCGGGACATCTTCGGGACATGCTCGGGACATCTTCGGGACATGCTCGGGACATCTTCGGGACTTCTTCGGGACATGCTCGGGACATGCTCGGGACATGCTCGGTACATATTCGGGACATCTTCGGGACATCTTCGGGACATCTTCGGGACATCTTCGGGACATCTTCGGGACATCTTCGGAACATGCTCGGGACATCTTCGGGACACGCTCGGGACATCTTCGGGACATCCTTTGGACATCTTCGGGGCATGCTCGGGACATCTTCGGGACATCTTTGGGACATCTTCGGGACATCTTCGGGACATGCTCGGGACATCTTCGGGACATCTTCGGGACATCTTCGGGACATCTTCGGGACATGTTCGGGACATGTTCGGGACATGTTCGGGACATCTTTGGGACATCTTCGGGACATCTTCGGGACATCTTCGGGACATCTTCGGGACAGGCTCGGGACATGCTCGGGACATTTTCGGGAAATCTTCGGGACATGCTCGGGACATCTTCGGGACATGCTCGGGACATGCTCGGGACATCTTCGGGACATGCTCGGGACATGCTTGGGACATGCTCGGGACATCTTCGGGACATCTTCGGGACATGCTCGGGACAAGCTCGGGACATGCTCGGGACATGCTCGGGACATCTTCGGGACATCTTCGAGACATCTTCGGGACATGCTCGGGACAACTTCGGGACATCTTCGGGACATGCTCGAGACATGCTCGGGACATCTTCGGGACATCTTCGGGACATCTTCGGGACATCTTCGGGACATGCTCGGGACATCTTCGGGACATGCTCGGAACATCTTCGGGACATCTTGGGGACATCTTCGGGACATGCTTGGGACATCTTCGGGACATGCTCGGGACATGCTCGGGACATCTTCGGGACATCTTCGGGACATGCTCGGGACAAGCTCGGGACATGCTCGGGACATGCTCGGGACATGCTCGGGACATGCTCGGGACATAGTCGGGACATGCTCGGGACATGCTCGGGACATCTTCGGGACATCTTCGGGACATGCTCGGGACATGCTCGGGACATGCTCGGGACATCTTCGGGACATCTTCCAGACATCTTCGGGACATGCTCGGGATATCTTCGGGACATCTTCGGGACATGCTCGGGACATGCTCGGGACATCATCTTCGGGACATCTTGGGGACATCTTCGTGACATGCTCGAGACATCTTCGGGACATCTTCGGGACATGCTCGGGACATCTTCGGGACATCTTCGGGACATGCTCGGGACATGCTCGGGACATCATCTTCGGGACATCTTGGGGACATCTTCGTGACATGCTCGGGACATCTTCGGGACATCTTCCAGACATCTTCGGGACATGCTCGGGATATCTTCGGGACATCTTCGGGACATGCTCGGGACATGCTCGGGACATCATCTTCGGGACATCTTGGGGACATCTTCGTGACATGCTCGAGACATCTTCGGGACATCTTCGGGACATGCTCGGGACATCTTCGGGACATCTTCGGGACATGCTCGGGACATGCTCGGGACATCATCTTCGGGACATCTTGGGGACATCTTCGTGACATGCTCGAGACATCTTCGGGACATCTTCGGGACATGCTCGGGACATCTTCGGGACATCTTCGGGACATGCTCGGGACATGCTCGGGACATGCTCGGGACATCTTCGGGACATCTTCCAGACATCTTCTTGACATGCTCGGGACATCTTCGGGACATCTTCGGGACATGCTCGGGACATGCTCGGGACATGCTCGGGACATCTTCGGGACATCTTCCAGACATCTTCGGGACATGCTCGGGATATCTTCGGGACATCTTCGGGACATGCTCGGGACATGCTCGGGACATCATCTTCGGGACATCTTGGGGACATCTTCGGGACATCTTCTTGACATGCTCGGGACAAGCTCGGGACATGCTCGGGACATGCTCGGGACATCTTCGGGACATCTTCGGGACATGCTCGGGACATGCTCGGGACATCTTCGGGACATCTTCGGGACATGCTCGGGACATGCTCGGGACATCTTCGGGACATCTTCTTGACATGCTCGGGACATCTTTGGGACATGCTCGGGACATGCTCGGGACAACTTCGGGACATCTTCGGGACATGCTCGGGACATGCTCGGGACATCTTCGGGACATTTCGCGACATCTTCGGGACATGCTCGGGACATCTTCGGGACATCTTCGGGACATGCTCGGGACATGCTCGGGACATGCTCGGGACATCTTCGGGACATCTCTTGGACATCTTCGGGACATGCTCGGGACATCTTCGGGACATCTTCGGGACATCTTCGTGACATGCTCGAGACATCTTCGGGACATCTTCGGGACATGCTCGGGACATCTTCGGGACATGCTCGGGACATGCTCGGGACATCTTCGGGACATGCTCGGGACATCTTCGGGACATGCTTGGGATATCTTCGGGACATGCTCGGGACATGCTCGGGACATCTTCGGGACATCTTCGGGACATGCTCGGGACATGCTCGGGACATCTTCGGGACATCTTCTTGACATGCTCGGGACATCTTTGGGACATGCTCGGGACATGCTCGGGACAACTTCGGGACATTTCGGGACATCTTCGGGACATGCTCGGGACATGCTCGGGACATGCTCGGGACGTGCTCGGGACATCTTCGGGACATCTTCGGGACATCTTCGGGAAATCTTTGGGACATGCTCGGGACATCTTCGGGAAATCTTCGGGACATGCTCGGGACATCTTCGGGACATCTTCGGGACATCTTCGGGACATCTTCGGGACATCTTCGGGACATGCTCGGGACATCTATGGGAGATGCCCGGGACATCTTCGGGACAACTTCGGGACATCTTCGGGACATCTTTGGGACATCTTCGGGACATGCTCGGGACATCTATGGGACATGCTCGGGACATCTTCGGGACAACTTCGGGACATCTTCGGGACATCTTCGGGACATCTTCGGGACATGCTCGGGACATCTTCGGGACATCTTCGGGACATCTTCGGGACATCTTCGGGACATCTTCGGGACATCTTCGGGACATCTTCGGGACATCTTCGGGACATCTTCGGGACATCTTCGGGACATCTTCGGGACTTCTTCGGGACATCTTCGGGACATCTTCGGGACATCTTCGGGACATCTTCGGGACATGCTCGGGACATCTTCGGGACATTTCGGGACAGCTTCGGGACATGCTCGGGACATCTTCGGGACAGCTTCGGGACATCTTCGGGACATCTTCGGGACATGCTCGGGACATGCTCGGGACATCTTTGGGACATCTTCGGGACATCTTCGGGACATCTTCGGGACATGGTCGGGAAATCTTCGGGACATCTTCGGGACATCTTCGGGACATGCTCGGGACATGCTCGGGACATCTTCGGGACATCTTCGGGACATCTTAGGGACATGCTCGGGACATCTTCGGGACAATCTCGGGACATCTTCGGGACATGCTCGGGACATGCTCGGGACATCTTCGGGACATTTCGGGACATCTTCAGGACATGCTCAGGACATCTTCGGGACAACTTCGGGTCATCTTCGGGACATCTTCGGGACATGCTCGGGACATCTTCGGGACATCTAAGGGACATGCTCGGGACATGCTCGGGACATCTTCGGGACATTTCGGGACATCTTCGGGACATGCTCGGGACATCTTCGGGACATCTTCGGGACATCTTCCGGACATCTTCGGGACATCTTCGGGACATCTTCGGGACATCTTCGGGACATCTTCGGGACATGCTCGGTACATCTTCGGGACATCTTCGGGACATGCTCGGGACATGCTCGGGACATCTTGGGGACATCTTGGGGACATCTTCGGGACATCTTCGGGACATGGTCGGGACATCTTCGGGAAATCTTCGGGACATCTTCGGGACATGCTCGGGACATCTTCGGGACATGCTCGGGACATGCTCGGGACATGCTCGGGACATCTTCGGGACATGCTCGGGACATGCTCGGGACATCTTCGGGACATCTTCGGGACATGCTCGGGACATGCTCGGGACATCTTCGGGACATCTTCGGGACATGCTCGGGACATGCTCGGGACATCTTCGGGACATCTTCTTGACATGCTCGGGACATCTTTGGGACATGCTCGGGACATGCTCGGGACAACTTCGGGACATCTTCGGGACATGCTCGGGACATGCTCGGGACATCTTCGGGACATTTCGCGACATCTTCGGGACATGCTCGGGACATCTTCGGGACATCTTCGGGACATGCTCGGGACATGCTCGGGACATGCTCGGGACATCTTCGGGACATCTCTTGGACATCTTCGGGACATGCTCGGGACATCTTCGGGACATCTTCGGGACATCTTCGTGACATGCTCGAGACATCTTCGGGACATCTTCGGGACATGCTCGGGACATCTTCGGGACATGCTCGGGACATGCTCGGGACATCTTCGGGACATGCTCGGGACATCTTCGGGACATGCTTGGGATATCTTCGGGACATGCTCGGGACATGCTCGGGACATCTTCGGGACATCTTCGGGACATCTTCGGGACATGCTCGGGACATGCTCGGGACATCTTCGGGACATCTTCTTGACATGCTCGGGACATCTTTGGGACATGCTCGGGACATGCTCGGGACAACTTCGGGACATTTCGGGACATCTTCGGGACATGCTCGGGACATGCTCGGGACATGCTCGGGACGTGCTCGGGACATCTTCGGGACATCTTCGGGACATCTTCGGGAAATCTTTGGGACATGCTCGGGACATCTTCGGGAAATCTTCGGGACATGCTCGGGACATCTTCGGGACATCTTCGGGACATCTTCGGGACATCTTCGGGACATGCTCGGGACATCTATGGGAGATGCCCGGGACATCTTCGGGACAACTTCGGGACATCTTCGGGACATCTTTGGGACATCTTCGGGACATGCTCGGGACATCTATGGGACATGCTCGGGACATCTTCGGGACAACTTCGGGACATCTTCGGGACATCTTCGGGACATCTTCGGGACATGCTCGGGACATCTTCGGGACATCTTCGGGACATCTTCGGGACATCTTCGGGACATCTTCGGGACATCTTCGGGACATCTTCGGGACATCTTCGGGACTTCTTCGGGACATCTTCGGGACATCTTCGGGACATCTTCGGGACATGCTCGGGACATCTTCGGGACATTTCGGGACAGCTTCGGGACATGCTCGGGACATCTTCGGGACAGCTTCGGGACATCTTCGGGACATCTTCGGGACATGCTCGGGACATCTTCGGGACATGCTCGGAACATCTTCGGGACATCTTCGGGACATCTTCGGGACATCTTCGGGACATGGTCGGGAAATCTTCGGGACATCTTCGGGACATCTTCGGGACATGCTCGGGACATGCTCGGGACATCTTCGGGACATCTTCGGGACATCTTAGGGACATGCTCGGGACATCTTCGGGACAATCTCGGGACATCTTCGGGACATGCTCGGGACATGCTCGGGACATCTTCGGGACATTTCGGGACATCTTCAGGACATGCTCAGGACATCTTCGGGACAACTTCGGGTCATCTTCGGGACATCTTCGGGACATCTTCGGGACATCTTCGGGACATCTTCGGGACATCTTCGGGACATCTTCGGGACATCTTCGGGACATTTCGGGACATCTTCGGGACATGCTCGGGACATCTTCGGGACATCTTCGGGACATCTTCCGGACATCTTCGGGACATCTTCGGGACATCTTCGGGACATCTTCGGGACATCTTCGGGACATCTTCGGGACATCTTCGGGACATCTTCGGGACATGCTCGGTACATCTTCGGGACATCTTCGGGACATGCTCGGGACATGCTCGGGACATCTTGGGGACATCTTGGGGACATCTTCGGGACATCTTCGGGACATCTTCGGGACATGGTCGGGACATCTTCGGGAAATCTTCGGGACATCTTCGGGACATGCTCGGGACATCTTCGGGACATGCTCGGGACATGCTCGGGACATGCTCGGGACATGCTCGGGACATGCTCGGGACATGCTCGGGACATGCTCGGAACATGCTCGGGACATCTTCCTGACATGCTCGGGACATCTTCGGGACATTTCGGGACATCTTCGGGACATGCTCGGGACATCTTCGGGACATCTTCGGGACATCTTCCGGACATCTTCGGGACATCTTCGGGACATCTTCGGGACATCTTCGGGACATCTTCGGGACATCTTCGGGACATGCTCGGGACAAGCTCGGGACATGCTCGGGACATGCTCGGGACATGCTCGGGACATCTTCGGGACATCTTCGGGACAACTTCGGGACATCTTCGGGACATCTTCGGGACATGCTCGGGACATCTTCGGGACATCTTCGGGACATGCTCGGGACATGCTCGGGACATGCTCGGAACATGCTCGGGACATCTTCGGGACATGCTCGGGACATACATATTCGGAACATCTTCGGGACATATTCGGGACGTGCGCGGGACATCCTCGGGACATGCTCGGGACATCTTCGGGACATCTTCGGGACATCTTCGGGACATATTCGGGACAACTTCGGGACATGCTCGGGACATCTTCGGGACATCATCGTGACATCTTCGGGACATGCTCTGGACATCTTCGGGACATCTTCGGGACATCTTTGGGACATCTTCGGGACATGCTCGGGACATCTTCGGGACAACTTCGGGACATCTTCGGGACATCTTCGGGACATGCTCGGGACATCTTCGGGACAACTTCGGGACATCTTCGGGACATCTTCGGGACATGCTCGGAACATGCTCGGGTCATGCTCGGGACATCTTCGAAACATCTTCGGGACATGCTCGGGACAAGCTCTGGACATGCTCGGGACATGCTCACGACATCTTCGGGACATCTTCGGGACATGCTCTGGACATCTTCGGGACATCTTCGGGACATCTTCGGGACATGCTCGGAACATCTTCGGGACATCTTCGGGACATCTTCGGGACATCTTTGGGACATGCTCGGGACATGCTCGGGACATGCTCGGGACATCTTATGGACATCTTCGGGACATGCTTGGGACATCTTCGGGACATGCTCGGGACATGCTCGGGACATCTTCGGGACATCTTCGGGACATCTTCGGGACATGCTCGGGACATGCTCGGGATATCTCCGGGACATCTTCGGGACATCTTCGGGACGTCTTCGGGACATGCTCGGGACATCTTCGGGACATCTTCGGGACACTTTCGGGACACCTTCGGGACATGCTCGGGACGTCTTCGGGACATCTTCGGGACATCTTCGGGACATGCTCGGGACATCTTCGGGACATCTTCGGGACATCTTCGGGACATGCTCGGGACATGCTCGGGACATGCTCGGGACATCTTATGGACATCTTCGGGACATGCTTGGGACATCTTCGGGACATGCTCGGGACATGCTTGGGACATGCTTGGGACATGCTCGGGAGATCTTCGGGACATGCTCGGGACATCTTCGGGACATCTTCTTGACATGTCATCTTTTGGGTCATTTAGAGCATAAATAGTGCCAGGAAACGTATTTGAAGTGAAAAAAATGTGATTTTCTTAAAACGTGAATATTTTGCCTAGATTTGTATCTTATTCGATAGATATCGACGCAGAGAACACAAAAATGTATTTTTTATAAGTTTGAAGTGAAAAAAACTGTGATTTTCTTAAAACGTGAATATTTTGCCTAGAGAGCACATATTTTGCCTAGAGAGCACAAAAATGTAATTTTTATAAGTTTTTGTCAAGTAGTTTTGTTTTTAGAGAGTTTTGAATTTGTCAACTTTGTATTTTTTATAAGTTTTGGTCAAGTAGTTTTGTTTTTAGAGAGTTTTGAATTTGTCAACTTTTGGGTCATTTAGAGCATAAATAGAGCCAGGAAACGCATTTGAAGTGAAAAAAATGTGATTTAAAACGTGAATATTTTGCCTAGATTTGTATCCTATTCGATAGATATCGACGCAGAGAGCACAAAAATGTATTTTTTATAAGTTTTGGTCAAGTAGTTTTGTTTTTAGAGAGTTTTGAATTTGTCAACTTTTGGGTCATTTAGAGCATAAATAGAGCCAGGAAACGCATTTGAAGTGAAAAAAATGTGATTTTCTTAAAACGTGAATATTTTGCCTAGATTTGTATCCTATTCGATAGATATCGACGCAGAGAGCACAAAAATGTATTTTTTATAAGTTTTGGTCAAGTAGTTTTGTTTTTAGAGAGTTTTGAATTTGTCAACTTTTGGGTCATTTAGAGCATAAATAGAGCCAGGAAACGCATTTGAAGTGAAAAAAATGTGATTTTCTTAAAACGTGAATATTTTGCCTAGATTTGTATCCTATTCGATAGATATCGACGCAGAGAGCACAAAAATGTATTTTTTATAAGTTTTTTTCAAGTAGTTTTGTTTTTAGAGAGTTTTGAATTTGTCAACTTTTGGGTCATTTAGAGCATAAATAGAGCCAGGAAACGCATTTGAAGTGAAAAAAATGTGATTTTCTTAAAACGTGAATATTTTGCCTAGATTTGTATCTTATTCGATAGATATCGACGCAGAGAACACAAAAATGTATTTTTTATAAGTTTGAAGTGAAAAAAACTGTGATTTTCTTAAAACGTGAATATTTTGCCTAGAGAGCACATATTTTGCCTAGAGAGCACAAAAATGTAATTTTTATAAGTTTTTGTCAAGTAGTTTTGTTTTTAGAGAGTTTTGAATTTGTCAACTTTTGGGTCATTTAGAGCATAAATAGAGCCAGGAAACGCATTTGAAGTGAAAAAAATGTGATTTTCTTAAAACGTGAATATTTTGCCTAGATTTGTATCCTATTCGATAGATATCGACGCAGAGAGCACAAAAATGTATTTTTTATAAGTTTTGGTCAAGTAGTTTTGTTTTTAGAGAGTTTTGAATTTGTCAACTTTTGGGTCATTTAGAGCATAAATAGAGCCAGGAAACGCATTTGAAGTGAAAAAAATGTGATTTTCTTAAAACGTGAATATTTTGCCTAGATTTGTATCCTATTCGATAGATATCGACGCAGAGAGCACAAAAATGTATTTTTTATAAGTTTTGGTCAAGTAGTTTTGTTTTTAGAGAGTTTTGAATTTGTCAACTTTTGGGTCATTTAGAGCATAAATAGAGCCAGGAAACGCATTTGAAGTGAAAAAAATGTGATTTTCTTAAAACGTGAATATTTTGCCTAGATTTGTATCCTATTCGATAGATATCGACGCAGAGAGCACAAAAATGTATTTTTTATAAGTTTTGGTCAAGTAGTTTTGTTTTTAGAGAGTTTTGAATTTGTCAACTTTTGGGTCATTTAGAGCATAAATAGAGCCAGGAAACGCATTTGAAGTGAAAAAAATGTGATTTTCTTAAAACGTGAATATTTTGCCTAGATTTGTATCCTATTCGATAGATATCGACGCAGAGAGCACAAAAATGTATTTTTTATAAGTTTTGGGCAAGTAGTTTTGTTTTTAGAGAGTTTTGAATTTGTCAACTTTTGGGTCATTTAGAGCATAAATAGAGCCAGGAAACGCATTTGAAGTGAAAAAAATGTGATTTTCTTAAAACGTGAATATTTTGCCTAGATTTGTATCCTATTCGATAGATATCGACGCAGAGAGCACAAAAATGTATTTTTTATAAGTTTTGGGCAAGTAGTTTTGTTTTTAGAGAGTTTTGAATTTGTCAACTTTTGGGTCATTTAGAGCATAAATAGAGCCAGGAAACGCATTTGAAGTGAAAAAAATGTGATTTTCTTAAAACGTGAATATTTTGCCTAGATTTGTATCCTATTCGATAGATATCGACGCAGAGAGCACAAAAATGTATTTTTTATAAGTTTTGGTCAAGTAGTTTTGTTTTTAGAGAGTTTTGAATTTGTCAACTTTTGGGTCATTTAGAGCATAAATAGAGCCAGGAAACACATTTGAAGTGAAAAAAATGTGATTTTATTAAAACGTGAATATTTTGCCTAGATTTGTATCCTATTCGATAGATATCGACGCAGAGAGCACAAAAATGTATTTTTTATAAGTTTTGGGCAAGTAGTTTTGTTTTTAGAGAGTTTTGAATTTGTCAACTTTTGGGTCATTTAGAGCATAAATAGAGCCAGGAAACACATTTGAAGTGAAAAAAATGTGATTTTCTTAAAACGTGAATATATCGACGCAGAGAGCACAAAAATGTATTTTTTATAAGTTTTGGTCAAATAGTTTTGTTTTTAGAGAGTTTTGAATTTGTCAACTTTTGGGTCATTTAGAGCATAAATAGAGCCAGGAAACACATTTGAAGTGAAAAAAATGTGATTTTCTTAAAACGTGAATATTTTGCCTAGATTTGTATCCTATTCGATAGATATCGACGCAGAGAGCACAAAAATGTATTTTTTATAAGTTTTGGTCAAATAGTTTTGTTTTTAGAGAGTTTTGAATTTGTCAACTTTTGGGTCATTTAGAGCATAAATAGAGCCAGGAAACGCATTTGAAGTGAAAAAAATGTGATTTTCTTAAAACGTTAAAATTTTGCCTAGATTTGTATCCTATTCGATAGATATTGACGCAGAGAGCACAAAAATGTATTTTTTTAAATTTTTTTTGTCAAGTTGTTTTGTTTTTAGAGAGTTTTGAATTTGTCAACTTTTGGGTCATTTAGAGCATAAATAGAGCCAGGAAACGCATTTGAAGTGAAAAAAATGTGATTTTATTAAAACGTGAATATTTTGCCTAGATTTGTATCCTATTCGATAGATATCGACGCAGAGAGCACAAAAATGTATTTTTTATAAGTTTTGGTCAAGTAGTTTTGTTTTTAGAGAGTTTTGAATTTGTCAACTTTTGGGTCATTTAGAGCATAAATAGAGCCAGGAAACGCATTTGAAGTGAAAAAAATGTGATTTTCTTAAAACGTGAATATTTTGCCTTTTGAATTTGTCAACTTTTGGGTCATTTAGAGCATAAATAGAGCCAGGAAACACATTTGAAGTGAAAAAAATGTGATTTTCTTAAAACGTGAATATATCGACGCAGAGAGCACAAAAATGTATTTTTTATAAGTTTTGGTCAAATAGTTTTGTTTTTAGAGAGTTTTGAATTTGTCAACTTTTGGGTCATTTAGAGCATAAATAGAGCCAGGAAACACATTTGAAGTGAAAAAAATGTGATTTTCTTAAAACGTGAATATTTTGCCTAGATTTGTATCCTATTCGATAGATATCGACGCAGAGAGCACAAAAATGTATTTTTTATAAGTTTTGGTCAAATAGTTTTGTTTTTAGAGAGTTTTGAATTTGGCAACTTTTGGGTCATTTAGAGCATAAATAGAGCCAGGAAACGCATTTGAAGTGAAAAAAATGTGATTTTCTTAAAACGTTAAAATTTTGCCTAGATTTGTATCCTATTCGATAGATATTGACGCAGAGAGCACAAAAATGTATTTTTTTAAATTTTTTTTGTCAAGTTGTTTTGTTTTTAGAGAGTTTTGAATTTGTCAACTTTTGGGTCATTTAGAGCATAAATAGAGCCAGGAAACGCATTTGAAGTGAAAAAAATGTGATTTTATTAAAACGTGAATATTTTGCCTAGATTTGTATCCTATTCGATAGATATCGACGCAGAGAGCACAAAAATGTATTTTTTATAAGTTTTGGTCAAGTAGTTTTGTTTTTAGAGAGTTTTGAATTTGTCAACTTTTGGGTCATTTAGAGCATAAATAGAGCCAGGAAACGCATTTGAAGTGAAAAAAATGTGATTTTCTTAAAACGTTAAAATTTTGCCTAGATTTGTATCCTATTCGATAGATATTGACGCAGAGAGCACAAAAATGTATTTTTTTAAATTTTTTTTGTCAAGTTGTTTTGTTTTTAGAGAGTTTTGAATTTGTCAACTTTTGGGTCATTTAGAGCATAAATAGAGCCAGGAAACGCATTTGAAGTGAAAAAAAATGTGATTTTATTAAAACGTGAATATTTTGCCTAGATTTGTATCCTATTCGATAGATATCGACGCAGAGAGCACAAAAATGTATTTTTTATAAGTTTTGGTCAAGTAGTTTTGTTTTTAGAGAGTTTTGAATTTGTCAACTTTTGGGTCATTTAGAGCATAAATAGAGCCAGGAAACGCATTTGAAGTGAAAAAAATGTGATTTTATTAAAACGTGAATATTTTGCCTAGATTTGTATCCTATTCGATAGATATCGACGCAGAGAGCACAAAAATGTATTTTTTATAAGTTTTGGTCAAGTAGTTTTGTTTTTAGAGAGTTTTGAATTTGTCAACTTTTGGGTCATTTAGAGCATAAATAGAGCCAGGAAACGCATTTGAAGTGAAAAAAATGTGATTTTCTTAAAACGTTAAAATTTTGCCTAGATTTGTATCCTATTCGATAGATATTGACGCAGAGAGCACAAAAATGTATTTTTTTAAATTTTTTTTGTCAAGTTGTTTTGTTTTTAGAGAGTTTTGAATTTGTCAACTTTTGGGTCATTTAGAGCATAAATAGAGCCAGGAAACGCATTTGAAGTGAAAAAAATGTGATTTTATTAAAACGTGAATATTTTGCCTAGATTTGTATCCTATTCGATAGATATCGACGCAGAGAGCACAAAAATGTATTTTTTATAAGTTTTGGTCAAGTAGTTTTGTTTTTAGAGAGTTTTGAATTTGTCAACTTTTGGGTCATTTAGAGCATAAATAGAGCCAGGAAACGCATTTGAAGTGAAAAAAATGTGATTTTCTTAAAACGTGAATATATCGACGCAGAGAGCACAAAAATGTATTTTTTATAAGTTTTGGTCAAGTAGTTTTGTTTTTAGAGAGTTTTGAATTTGTCAACTTTTGGGTCATTTAGAGCATAAATAGAGCCAGGAAACGCATTTGAAGTGAAAAAAATGTGATTTTCTTAAAACGTTAAAATTTTGCCTAGATTTGTATCCTATTCGATAGATATCGACGCAGAGAGCACAAAAATGTATTTTTTATAAGTTTTGGTCAAGTAGTTTTGTTTTTAGAGAGTTTTGAATTTGTCAACTTTTGGGTCATTTAGAGCATAAATAGAGCCAGGAAACGCATTTGAAGTGAAAAAAATGTGATTTTATTAAAACGTGAATATTTTGCCTAGATTTGTATCCTATTCGATAGATATCGACGCAGAGAGCACAAAAATGTATTTTTTATAAGTTTTGGTCAAGTAGTTTTGTTTTTAGAGAGTTTTGAATTTGTCAACTTTTGGGTCATTTAGAGCATAAATAGAGCCAGGAAACGCATTTGAAGTGAAAAAAATGTGATTTTCTTAAAACGTGAATATATCGACGCAGAGAGCACAAAAATGTATTTTTTATAAGTTTTGGTCAAGTAGTTTTGTTTTTAGAGAGTTTTGAATTTGTCAACTTTTGGGTCATTTAGAGCATAAATAGAGCCAGGAAACGCATTTGAAGTGAAAAAAATGTGATTTTCTTAAAACGTGAATATTTTGCCTAGATTTGTATCCTATTCGATAGATATCGACGCAGAGAGCACAAAAATGTATTTTTTATAAGTTTTGGTCAAGTAGTTTTGTTTTTAGAGAGTTTTGAATTTGTCAACTTTTGGGTCATTTAGAGCATAAATAGAGCCAGGAAACGCATTTGAAGTGAAAAAAATGTGATTTTCTTAAAACGTTAAAATTTTGCCTAGATTTGTATCCTATTCGATAGATATTGACGCAGAGAGCACAAAAATGTATTTTTTTTAATTTTTTTTGTCAAGTTGTTTTGTTTTTAGAGAGTTTTGAATTTGTCAACTTTTGGGTCATTTAGAGCATAAATAGAGCCAGGAAACGCATTTGAAGTGAAAAAAATGTGATTTTCTTAAAACGTGAATATTTTGCCTAGATTTGTACCCTATTCGATAGATATCGACGCAGAGAGCACAAAAATGTATTTTTTATAAGTTTTGGTCAAGTAGTTTTGTTTTTAGAGAGTTTTGAATTTGTCAACTTTTGGGTCATTTAGAGCATAAATAGAGCCAGGAAACGCATTTGAAGTGAAAAAAATGTGATTTTCTTAAAACGTGAATATTTTGCCTAGATTTGTACCCTATTCGATAGATATCGACGCAGAGAGCACAAAAATGTATTTTTTATAAGTTTTGGTCAAGTAGTTTTGTTTTTAGAGAGTTTTGAATTTGTCAACTTTTGGGTCATTTAGAGCATAAATAGAGCCAGGAAACGCATTTGAAGTGAAAAAAATGTGATTTTCTTAAAACGTTAAAATTTTGCCTAGATTTGTATCCTATTCGATAGATATTGACGCAGAGAGCACAAAAATGTATTTTTTTTAATTTTTTTTGTCAAGTTGTTTTGTTTTTAGAGAGTTTTGAATTTGTCAACTTTTGGGTCATTTAGAGCATAAATAGAGCCAGGAAACGCATTTGAAGTGAAAAAAATGTGATTTTCTTAAAACGTGAATATTTTGCCTAGATTTGTACCCTATTCGATAGATATCGACGCAGAGAGCACAAAAATGTATTTTTTATAAGTTTTGGTCAAGTAGTTTTGTTTTTAGAGAGTTTTGAATTTGTCAACTTTTGGGTCATTTAGAGCATAAATAGAGCCAGGAAACGCATTTGAAGTGAAAAAAATGTGATTTTCTTAAAACGTTAAAATTTTGCCTAGATTTGTATCCTATTCGATAGATATTGACGCAGAGAGCACAAAAATGTATTTTTTTTAATTTTTTTTGTCAAGTTGTTTTGTTTTTAGAGAGTTTTGAATTTGTCAACTTTTGGGTCATTTAGAGCATAAATAGAGCCAGGAAACGCATTTGAAGTGAAAAAAATGTGATTTTCTTAAAACGTGAATATTTTGCCTAGATTTGTACCCTATTCGATAGATATCGACGCAGAGAGCACAAAAATGTATTTTTTATAAGTTTTGGTCAAGTAGTTTTGTTTTTAGAGAGTTTTGAATTTGTCAACTTTTGGGTCATTTAGAGCATAAATAGAGCCAGGAAACGCATTTGAAGTGAAAAAAATGTGATTTTCTTAAAACGTTAAAATTTTGCCTAGATTTGTATCCTATTCGATAGATATTGACGCAGAGAGCACAAAAATGTATTTTTTTTAATTTTTTTTGTCAAGTTGTTTTGTTTTTAGAGAGTTTTGAATTTGTCAACTTTTGGGTCATTTAGAGCATAAATAGAGCCAGGAAACGCATTTGAAGTGAAAAAAATGTGATTTTATTAAAACGTGAATATTTTGCCTAGATTTGTATCCTATTCGATAGATATCGACGCAGAGAGCACAAAAATGTATTTTTTATAAGTTTTGGTCAAGTAGTTTTGTTTTTAGAGAGTTTTGAATTTGTCAACTTTTGGGTCATTTAGAGCATAAATAGAGCCAGGAAACGCATTTGAAGTGAAAAAAATGTGATTTTCTTAAAATGTGAATATATCGACGCAGAGAGCACAAAAATGTATTTTTTATAAGTTTTGGTCAAGTAGTTTTGTTTTTAGAGAGTTTTGAATTTGTCAACTTTTGGGTCATTTAGAGCATAAATAGAGCCAGGAAACGCATT
The DNA here is from genome assembly GCF_945859705.1 of Episyrphus balteatus. Taxonomy (NCBI): domain Eukaryota; kingdom Metazoa; phylum Arthropoda; class Insecta; order Diptera; family Syrphidae; genus Episyrphus; species Episyrphus balteatus. The sequence continues at coordinate 87,370,640 of NC_079136.1, read as the reverse complement.
TGAAGTGAAAAAAATGTGATTTTCTTAAAACGTGAATATTTTGCCTTGATTTGTACCCTATTCGATAGATATCGACGCAGAGAGCACAAAAATGTATTTTTTATAAGTTTTGGTCAAGTAGTTTTGTTTTTAGAGAGTTTTGAATTTGTCAACTTTTGGGTCATTTAGAGCATAAATAGAGCCAGGAAACGCATTTGAAGTGAAAAAAATGTGATTTTCTTAAAACGTTAAAATTTTGCCTAGATTTGTATCCTATTCGATAGATATTGACGCAGAGAGCACAAAAATGTATTTTTTTTAATTTTTTTTGTCAAGTTGTTTTGTTTTTAGAGAGTTTTGAATTTGTCAACTTTTGGGTCATTTAGAGCATAAATAGAGCCAGGAAACGCATTTGAAGTGAAAAAAATGTGATTTTATTAAAACGTGAATATTTTGCCTAGATTTGTATCCTATTCGATAGATATCGACGCAGAGAGCACAAAAATGTATTTTTTATAAGTTTTGGTCAAGTAGTTTTGTTTTTAGAGAGTTTTGAATTTGTCAACTTTTGGGTCATTTAGAGCATAAATAGAGCCAGGAAACGCATTTGAAGTGAAAAAAATGTGATTTTCTTTCGACGCAGAGAGCACAAAAATGTATTTTTTATAAGTTTTGGTCAAGTAGTTTTGTTTTTAGAGAGTTTTGAATTTGTCAACTTTTGGGTCATTTAGAGCATAAATAGAGCCAGGAAACGCATTTGAAGTGAAAAAAATGTGATTTTCTTAAAACGTGAATATTTTGCCTAGATTTGTACCCTATTCGATAGATATCGACGCAGAGAGCACAAAAATGTATTTTTTATAAGTTTTGGTCAAGTAGTTTTGTTTTTAGAGAGTTTTGAATTTGTCAACTTTTGGGTCATTTAGAGCATAAATAGAGCCAGGAAACGCATTTGAAGTGAAAAAAATGTGATTTTCTTAAAACGTTAAAATTTTGCCTAGATTTGTATCCTATTCGATAGATATTGACGCAGAGAGCACAAAAATGTATTTTTTTTAATTTTTTTTGTCAAGTTGTTTTGTTTTTAGAGAGTTTTGAATTTGTCAACTTTTGGGTCATTTAGAGCATAAATAGAGCCAGGAAACGCATTTGAAGTGAAAAAAATGTGATTTTATTAAAACGTGAATATTTTGCCTAGATTTGTATCCTATTCGATAGATATCGACGCAGAGAGCACAAAAATGTATTTTTTATAAGTTTTGGTCAAGTAGTTTTGTTTTTAGAGAGTTTTGAATTTGTCAACTTTTGGGTCATTTAGAGCATAAATAGAGCCAGGAAACGCATTTGAAGTGAAAAAAATGTGATTTTCTTAAAACGTGAATATTTTGCCTAGATTTGTACCCTATTCGATAGATATCGACGCAGAGAGCACAAAAATGTATTTTTTATAAGTTTTGGTCAAGTAGTTTTGTTTTTAGAGAGTTTTGAATTTGTCAACTTTTGGGTCATTTAGAGCATAAATAGAGCCAGGAAACGCATTTGAAGTGAAAAAAATGTGATTTTCTTAAAACGTTAAAATTTTGCCTAGATTTGTATCCTATTCGATAGATATTGACGCAGAGAGCACAAAAATGTATTTTTTTTAATTTTTTTTGTCAAGTTGTTTTGTTTTTAGAGAGTTTTGAATTTGTCAACTTTTGGGTCATTTAGAGCATAAATAGAGCCAGGAAACGCATTTGAAGTGAAAAAAATGTGATTTTATTAAAACGTGAATATTTTGCCTAGATTTGTATCCTATTCGATAGATATCGACGCAGAGAGCACAAAAATGTATTTTTTATAAGTTTTGGTCAAGTAGTTTTGTTTTTAGAGAGTTTTGAATTTGTCAACTTTTGGGTCATTTAGAGCATAAATAGAGCCAGGAAACGCATTTGAAGTGAAAAAAAATGTGATTTTCTTAAAACGTGAATATTTTGCCTAGATTTGTATCCTATTCGATAGATATCGACGCAGAGAGCACAAAAATGTATTTTTTATAAGTTTTGGTCAAGTAGTTTTGTTTTTAGAGAGTTTTGAATTTGTCAACTTTTGGGTCATTTAGAGCATAAATAGAGCCAGGAAACGCATTTGAAGTGAAAAAAATGTGATTTTCTTAAAACGTTAAAATTTTGCCTAGATTTGTATCCTATTCGATAGATATTGACGCAGAGAGCACAAAAATGTATTTTTTTTAATTTTTTTTGTCAAGTTGTTTTTTTTTTAGAGAGTTTTGAATTTGTCAACTTTTGGGTCATTTAGAGCATAAATAGAGCCAGGAAACGCATTTGAAGTGAAAAAAAATGTGATTTTATTAAAACGTGAATATTTTGCCTAGATTTGTATCCTATTCGATAGATATCGACGCAGAGAGCACAAAAATGTATTTTTTATAAGTTTTGGTCAAATAGTTTTGTTTTTAGAGAGTTTTGAATTTGTCAACTTTTGGGTCATTTAGAGCATAAATAGAGCCAGGAAACGCATTTGAAGTGAAAAAAAATGTGATTTTCTTAAAACGCGAATATTTTGCCTAGATTTGTATCCTATTCGATAGATATCGACGCAGAGAGCACAAAAATGTATTTTTTATAAGTTTTGGTCAAGTAGTTTTGTTTTTAGAGAGTTTTGAATTTGTCAACTTTTGGGTCATTTAGAGCATAAATAGAGCCAGGAAACGCATTTGAAGTGAAAAAAATGTGATTTTCTTAAAACGTGAATATTTTGCCTTTTGAATTTGTAAACTTTTGGGTCATTTAGGACATAAATAAGGCCAGGAAAAGCATTTGAAGTGAAAAAAATGTGATTTTCTTAAAACGTGAATATTTTGCCTAGATTTGTATCCTATTCGATAGATATCGCCGCAGAGAGCACAAAAATGTATTTTTTATAAGTTTTGGTCAAGTAGTTTTGTTTTTAGAGAGTTTTGAATTTGTCAACTTTTGGGTCATTTAGAGCATAAATAGAGCCAGGAAACGCATTTGAAGTGAAAAAAATGTGATTTTCTTAAAACGTTAAAATTTTGCCTAGATTTGTATCCTATTCGATAGATATTGACGCAGAGAGCACAAGAATGTATTTTTTATAAGTTTTGGGCAAATAGTTTTGTTTTTAAAGAGTTTTGAATTTGTCAACTTTTGGGTCATTTAGAGCATAAATGGAGCCAGGAAACGCATTTGAAGCGAAAAAAAATGTGATTTTCTTAAAACGTGAATATTTTGCCTAGATTTGTATCCTATTCGATAGATATCGACGCAGAGAGCACAAAAATGTATTTTTTTATAAGTTTTGGGCAAGTAGTTTTGTTTTTAGAGAGTTTTGAATTTGTCAACTTTTGGGTCATTTAGAGCATAAATAGAGCCAGGAAACGCATTTGAAGTGAAAAAAATGTGATTTTCTTAAAACGTGAATATTTTGCCTTTTGAATTTGTAAACTTTTGGGTCATTTAGGACATAAATAAGGCCAGGAAAAGCATTTGAAGTGAAAAAAAATGTGATTTTCTTAAAACGTGAATATTTTGCCTAGATTTGTATCCTATTCGATAGATATCGACGCAGAGAGCACAAAAATGTATTTTTGATAAGTTTTGGGCAAGTAGTTTTGTTTTTAGAGAGTTTTGAATTTGTCAACTTTTGGGTCATTTAGAGCATAAATAGAGCCAGGAAACGCATTTGAAGTGAAAAAAATGTGATTTTCTTAAAACGCGAATATTTTGCCTAGATTTGTATCCTATTCGATAGATATCGACGCAGAGAGCACAAAAATGTATTTTTTATAAGTTTTGGTCAAGTAGTTTTGTTTTTAGAGAGTTTTGAATTTGTCAACTTTTGGGTCATTTAGAGCATAAATAGAGCCAGGAAACGCATTTGAAGTGAAAAAAATGTGATTTTCTTAAAACGTGAATATTTTGCCTAGATTTGTATCCTATTCGATAGATATCGACGCAGAGAGCACAAAAATGTATTTTTTATAAGTTTTGGTCAAGTAGTTTTGTTTTTAGAGAGTTTTGAATTTGTCAACTTTTGGGTCATTTAGAGCATAAATAGAGCCAGGAAACGCATTTGAAGTGAAAAAAAATGTGATTTTCTTAAAACCTGAATATTTTGCCTAGATTTGTATCCTATTCGATAGATATCGACGCAGAGAGCACAAAAATGTATTTTTTATAAGTTTTGGTCAAGTAGTTTTGTTTTTAGAGAGTTTTGAATTTGTCAACTTTTGGGTCATTTAGAGCATAAATAGAGCCAGGAAACGCATTTGAAGTGAAAAAAAATGTGATTTTTTTTAAACCTGAATATTTTGCCTAGATTTGTATCCTATTCGATAGATATCGACGCAGAGAGCACAAAAATGTATTTTTTATAAGTTTTGGTCAAGTAGTTTTGTTTTTAGAGAGTTTTGAATTTGTCAACTTTTGGGTCATTTAGAGCATAAATAGAGCCAGGAAACGCATTTGAAGTGAAAAAAATGTGATTTTCTTAAAACGTGAATATTTTGCCTAGATTTGTATCCTATTCGATAGATATCGACGCAGAGAGCACAAAAATGTATTTTTTATAAGTTTTGGTCAAGTAGTTTTGTTTTTAGAGAGTTTTGAATTTGTCAACTTTTGGGTCATTTAGAGCATAAATAGAGCCAGGAAACGCATTTGAAGTGAAAAAAATGTGATTTTCTTAAAACCTGAATATTTTGCCTAGATTTGTATCCTATTCGATAGATATCGACGCAGAGAGCACAAAAATGTATTTTTTATAAGTTTTGGTCAAGTAGTTTTGTTTTTAGAGAGTTTTGAATTTGTCAACTTTTGGTCATTTAGAGCATAAATAGAGCCAGCAAACGCATTTAAAGTGAAAAAAATGTGATTTTCTTAAAACGTGAATATTTTGCCTAGATTTGTATCCTATTCGATAGATATCGACGCACAGAGAGCACAAAAATGTATTTTTTATAAGTTTTGGTCAAGTAGTTTTGTTTTTAGAGAGTTTTGAATTTGTCAACTTTTGGGTCATTTAGAGCATAAATAGAGCCAGGAAACGCATTTGAAGTGAAAAAAATGTGATTTTCTTAAAACGTGAATATTTTGCCTAGATTTGTATCCTATTCGATAGATATCGACGCAGAGAGCACAAAAATGTATTTTTTATAAGTTTTGGTCAAGTAGTTTTGTTTTTAGAGAGTTTTGAATTTGTCAACTTTTGGGTCATTTAGAGCATAAATAGAGCCAGGAAACGCATTTGAAGTGAAAAAAATGTGATTTTCTTAAAACGTGAATATTTTGCCTAGATTTGTATCCTATTCGATAGATATCGACGCAGAGAGCACAAAAATGTATTTTTTATAAGTTTTGGTCAAGTAGTTTTGTTTTTAGAGAGTTTTGAATTTGTCAACTTTTGGGTCATTTAGAGCATAAATAGAGCCAGCAAACGCATTTAAAGTGAAAAAAATGTGATTTTCTTAAAACGTGAATATTTTGCCTAGATTTGTATCCTATTCGATAGATATCGACGCAGAGAGCACAAAAATGTATTTTTTATAAGTTTTGGTCAAGTAGTTTTGTTTTTAGAGAGTTTTGAATTTGTCAACTTTTGGGTCATTTAGAGCATAAATAGAGCCAGGAAACGCATTTGAAGTGAAAAAATGTGATTTTCTTAAAACGTGAATATTTTGCCTAGATTTGTATCCTATTCGATAGATATCGACGCAGAGAGCACAAAAATGTATTTTTTATAAGTTTTGGTCAAGTAGTTTTGTTTTTAGAGAGTTTTGAATTTGTCAACTTTTGGGTCATTTAGAGCATAAATAGAGCCAGGAAACGCATTTGAAGTGAAAAAAATGTGATTTTCTTAAAACGTGAATATTTTGCCTAGATTTGTATCCTATTCGATAGATATCGACGCAGAGAGCACAAAAATGTATTTTTTATAAGTTTTGGTCAAGTAGTTTTGTTTTTAGAGAGTTTTGAATTTGTCAACTTTTGGGTCATTTAGAGCATAAATAGAGCCAGGAAACGCATTTGAAGTGAAAAAAATGTGATTTTCTTAAAACGTGAATATTTTGCCTAGATTTGTATCCTATTCGATAGATATCGACGCAGAGAGCACAAAAATGTATTTTTTATAAGTTTTGGTCAAGTAGTTTTGTTTTTAGAGAGTTTTGAATTTGTCAACTTTTGGGTCATTTAGAGCATAAATAGAGCCAGGAAACGCATTTGAAGTGAAAAAAATGTGATTTTCTTAAAACGTGAATATTTTGCCTAGATTTGTATCCTATTCGATAGATATCGACGCAGAGAGCACAAAAATGTATTTTTTATAAGTTTTGGTCAAGTAGTTTTGTTTTTAGAGAGTTTTGAATTTGTCAACTTTTGGGTCATTTAGAGCATAAATAGAGCCAGGAAACGCATTTGAAGTGAAAAAAATGTGATTTTATTAAAACGTGAATATTTTGCCTAGATTTGTATCCTATTCGATAGATATCGACGCAGAGAGCACAAAAATGTATTTTTTATAAGTTTTGGTCAAGTAGTTTTGTTTTTAGAGAGTTTTGAATTTGTCAACTTTTGGGTCATTTAGAGCATAAATAGAGCCAGGAAACGCATTTGAAGTGAAAAAAATGTGATTTTCTTAAAACGTGAATATTTTGCCTAGATTTGTATCCTATTCGATAGATATCGACGCAGAGAGCACAAAAATGTATTTTTTATAAGTTTTGGTCAAGTAGTTTTGTTTTTAGAGAGTTTTGAATTTGTCAACTTTTGGGTCATTTAGAGCATAAATAGAGCCAGCAAACGCATTTAAAGTGAAAAAAATGTGATTTTCTTAAAACGTGAATATTTTGCCTAGATTTGTATCCTATTCGATAGATATCGACGCAGAGAGCACAAAAATGTATTTTTTAAAAGTTTTGGTCAAGTAGTTTTGTTTTTAGAGAGTTTTGAATTTGTCAACTTTTGGGTCATTTAGAGCATAAATAGAGCCAGGAAACGCATTTGAAGTGAAAAAAATGTGATTTTCTTAAAACGTGAATATTTTGCCTAGATTTGTATCCTATTCGATAGATATCGACGCAGAGAGCACAAAAATTTATTTTTTATAAGTTTTGGTCAAGTAGTTTTGTTTTTAGAGAGTTTTGAATTTGTCAACTTTTGGGTCATTTAGAGCATAAATAGAGCCAGGAAACGCATTTGAAGTGAAAAAAATGTGATTTTCTTAAAACGTGAATATTTTGCCTAGATTTGTATCCTATTCGATAGATATCGACGCAGAGAGCACAAAAATGTATTTTTTATAAGTTTTGGTCAAGTAGTTTTGTTTTTAGAGAGTTTTGAATTTGTCAACTTTTGGGTCATTTAGAGCATAAATAGAGCCAGGAAACGCATTTGAAGTGAAAAAAATGTGATTTTCTTAAAACGTGAATATTTTGCCTAGATTATTTTTTATAAGTTTTGGTCAAGTAGTTTCGTTTTTAGAGAGTTTTGAATTTGTCAACTTTTGGGTCATTTAGAGCATAAATAGAGCCAGGAAACGCATTTGAAGTGAAAAAAATGTGATTTTCTTAAAACGTGAATATTTTGCCTAGATTTGTATCCTATTCGATAGATATCGACGCAGAGAGCACAAAAATGTATTTTTTATAAGTTTTGGTCAAGTAGTTTCGTTTTTAGAGAGTTTTGAATTTGTCAACTTTTGGGTCATTTAGAGCATAAATAGAGCCAGGAAACGCATTTGAAGTGAAAAAAATGTGATTTTTTTAAAACGTGAATATTTTGCCTAGATTTGTATCCTATTCGATAGATATCGACGCAGAGAGCACAAAAATGTATTTTTTATAAGTTTTGGTCAAGTAGTTTTGTTTTTAGAGAGTTTTGAATTTGTCAACTTTTGGGTCATTTAGAGCATAAATAGAGCCAGGAAACGCATTTGAAGTGAAAAAAATGTGATTTTCTTAAAACGTGAATATTTTGCCTAGATTTGTATCCTATTCGATAGATATCGACGCAGAGAGCACAAAAATGTATTTTTTATAAGTTTTGGGCAAGTAGTTTTGTTTTTAGAGAGTTTTGAATTTGTCAACTTTTGGGTCATTTAGAGCATAAATAGAGCCCATTTGAAGTGAAAAAAATGTGATTTTCTTAAAACGTGAATATTTTGCCTAGATTTGTATCCTATTCGATAGATATCGACGCAGAGAGCACAAAAATGTATTTTTTATAAGTTTTGGGCAAGTAGTTTTGTTTTTAGAGAGTTTTGAATTTGTCAACTTTTGGGTCATTTAGAGCATAAATAGAGCCAGGAAACGCATTTGAAGTGAAAAAAATGTGATTTTCTTAAAACGTGAATATTTTGCCTATCGAAAACGCATTTGAAGTGAAAAAAATGTGATTTTCTTAAAACGTGAATATTTTGCCTAGATTTGTATCCTATTCGATAGATATCGACGCAGAGAGCACAAAAATGTATTTTTTATAAGTTTTGGTCAAGTAGTTTTGTTTTTAGAGAGTTTTGAATTTGTCAACTTTTGGGTCATTTAGAGCATAAATAGAGCCAGGAAACGCATTTGAAGTGAAAAAAATGTGATTTTCTTAAAACGTGAATATTTTGCCTAGATTTGTATCCTATTCGATAGATATCGACGCAGAGAGCACAAAAATGTATTTTTTATAAGTTTTGGGCAAGTAGTTTTGTTTTTAGAGAGTTTTGAATTTGTCAACTTTTGGGTCATTTAGAGCATAAATAGAGCCAGGAAACGCATTTGAAGTGAAAAAAATGTGATTTTCTTAAAACGTGAATATTTTGCCTAGATTTGTATCCTATTCGATAGATATCGATGCAGAGAGCACAAAAATGTATTTTTTATAAGTTTTGGGCAAGTAGTTTTGTTTTTAGAGAGTTTTGAATTTGTCAACTTTTGGGTCATTTAGAGCATAAATAGAGCCAGGAAACGCATTTGAAGTGAAAAAAATGTGATTTTCTTAAAACGTGAATATTTTGCCTAGATTTGTATCCTATTCGATAGATATCGACGCAGAGAGCACAAAAATGTATTTTTTATAAGTTTTGGTCAAGTAGTTTTGTTTTTAGAGAGTTTTGAATTTGTCAACTTTTGGGTCATTTAGAGCATAAATAGAGCCAGGAAACGCATTTGAAGTGAAAAAAAATGTGATTTTCTTAAAACGTGAATATTTTGCCTAGATTTGTATCCTATTCGATAGATATCGACGCAGAGAGCACAAAAATGTATTTTTTATAAGTTTTGGGCAAGTAGTTTTGTTTTTAGAGAGTTTTAAATTTGTCAACTTTTGGGTCATTTAGAGCATAAATAGAGCCAGGAAACGCATTTGAAGTGAAAAAAATGTGATTTTCTTAAAACGTGAATATTTTGCCTAGATTTGTATCCTATTCGATAGATATCGACGCAGAGAGCACAAAAATGTATTTTTTATAAGTTTTGGTCAAGTAGTTTTGTTTTTAGAGAGTTTTGAATTTGTCAACTTTTGGGTCATTTAGAGCATAAATAGAGCCAGGAAACGCATTTGAAGTGAAAAAAATGTGATTTTCTTAAAACGTGAATATTTTGCCTAGATTTGTATCCTATTCGATAGATATCGACGCAGAGAGCACAAAAATGTATTTTTTATAAGTTTTGGTCAAGTAGTTTTGTTTTTAGAGAGTTTTGAATTTGTCAACTTTTGGGTCATTTAGAGCATAAATAGAGCCAGGAAACGCATTTGAAGTGAAAAGAATGTGATTTTCTTAAAACGTGAATATTTTGCCTAGATTTGTATCCTATTCGATAGATATCGACGCAGAGAGCACAAAAATGTATTTTTTATAAGTTTTGGGCAAGTAGTTTTGTTTTTAGAGAGTTTTGAATTTGTCAACTTTTGGGTCATTTAGAGCATAAATAGAGCCAGGAAACGCATTTGAAGTGAAAAAAATGTGATTTTCTTAAAACGTGAATATTTTGCCTAGTTTTGTATCCTATTCGATAGATATCGACGCAGAGAGCACAAAAATGTATTTTTTATAAGTTTTGGTCAAGTAGTTTTGTTTTTAGAGAGTTTTGAATTTGTCAACTTTTGGGTCATTTAGAGCATAAATAGAGCCAGGAAACGCATTTGAAGTGAAAAAAATGTGATTTTCTTAAAACGTGAATATTTTGCCTAGATTTGTATCCTATTCGATAGATATCGATGCAGAGAGCACAAAAATGTATTTTTTATAAGTTTTGGGCAAGTAGTTTTGTTTTTAGAGAGTTTTGAATTTGTCAACTTTTGGGTCATTTAGAGCATAAATAGAGCCAGGAAACGCATTTGAAGTGAAAAAAATGTGATTTTCTTAAAACGTGAATATTTTGCCTAGATTTGTATCCTATTCGATAGATATCGACGCAGAGAGCACAAAAATGTATTTTTTATAAGTTTTGGTCAAGTAGTTTTGTTTTTAGAGAGTTTTGAATTTGTCAACTTTTGGGTCATTTAGAGCATAAATAGAGCCAGGAAACGCATTTGAAGTGAAAAAAATGTGATTTTCTTAAAACGTGAATATTTTGCCTAGATTTGTATCCTATTCGATAGATATCGACGCAGAGAGCACAAAAATGTATTTTTTATAAGTTTTGGTCAAGTAGTTTTGTTTTTAGAGAGTTTTGAATTTGTCAACTTTTGGGTCATTTAGAGCATAAATAGAGCCAGGAAACGCATTTGAAGTGAAAAAAATGTGATTTTCTTAAAACGTGAATATTTTGCCTAGATTTGTATCCTATTCGATAGATATCGACGCAGAGAGCACAAAAATGTATTTTTTATAAGTTTTGGTCAAGTAGTTTTGTTTTTAGAGAGTTTTGAATTTGTCAACTTTTGGGTCATTTAGAGCATAAATAGAGCCAGGAAACGCATTTGAAGTGAAAAGAATGTGATTTTCTTAAAACGTGAATATTTTGCCTAGATTTGTATCCTATTCGATAGATATCGACGCAGAGAGCACAAAAATGTATTTTTTATAAGTTTTGGTCAAGTAGTTTTGTTTTTAGAGAGTTTTGAATTTGTCAACTTTTGGGTCATTTAGAGCATAAATAGAGCCAGGAAACGCATTTGAAGTGAAAAAAATGTGATTTTCTTAAAACGTGAATATTTTGCCTAGATTTGTATCCTATTCGATAGATATCGACGCAGAGAGCACAAAAATGTATTTTTTATAAGTTTTGGTCAAGTAGTTTTGTTTTTAGAGAGTTTTGAATTTGTCAACTTTTGGGTCATTTAGAGCATAAATAGAGCCAGGAAACGCATTTGAAGTGAAAAAAATGTGATTTTCTTAAAACGTGAATATTTTGCCTAGATTTGTATCCTATTCGATAGATATCGACGCAGAGAGCACAAAAATGTATTTTTTATAAGTTTTGGGCAAGTAGTTTTGTTTTTAGAGAGTTTTGAATTTGTCAACTTTTGGGTCATTTAGAGCATAAATAGAGCCAGGAAACGCATTTGAAGTGAAAAAAATGTGATTTTCTTAAAACGTGAATATTTTGCCTAGATTTGTATCCTATTCGATAGATATCGACGCAGAGAGCACAAAAATGTATTTTTTATAAGTTTTGGTCAAGTAGTTTTGTTTTTAGAGAGTTTTGAATTTGTCAACTTTTGGGTCATTTAGAGCATAAATAGAGCCAGGAAACGCATTTGAAGTGAAAAAAATGTGATTTTCTTAAAACGTGAATATTTTGCCTAGATTTGTATCCTATTCGATAGATATCGACGCAGAGAGCACAAAATTGTATTTTTTATAAGTTTTGGTCAAGTAGTTTTGTTTTTAGAGAGTTTTGAATTTGTCAACTTTTGGGTCATTTAGAGCATAAATAGAGCCAGGAAACGCATTTGAAGTGAAAAAAATGTGATTTTCTTAAAACGTGAATATTTTGCCTAGATTTGTATCCTATTCGATAGATATCGACGCAGAGAGCACAAAAATGTATCTTTTATAAGTTTTGGGCAAGTAGTTTTGTTTTTAGAGAGTTTTGAATTTGTCAACTTTTGGGTCATTTAGAGCATAAATAGAGCCAGGAAACGCATTTGAAGTGAAAAAAATGTGATTTTCTTAAAACGTGAATATTTTGCCTAGATTTGTATCCTATTCGATAGATATAGCACAAAAATGTATTTTTTATAAGTTTTGGTCAAGTAGTTTTGTTTTTAGAGAGTTTTGAATTTGTCAACTTTTGGGTCATTTAGAGCATAAATAGAGCCAGGAAACGCATTTGAAGTGAAAAAAATGTGATTTTCTTAAAACGTGAATATTTTGCCTAGATTTGTATCCTATTCGATAGATATCGACGCAGAGAGCACAAAAATGTATTTTTTATAAGTTTTGGTCAAGTAGTTTTGTTTTTAGAGAGTTTTGAATTTGTCAACTTTTGGGTCATTTAGAGCATAAATAGAGCCAGGAAACGCATTTGAAGTGAAAAAAATGTGATTTTCTTAAAACGTGAATATTTTGCCTAGATTTGTATCCTATTCGATAGATATCGACGCAGAGAGCACAAAAATGTATTTTTTATAAGTTTTGGTCAAGTAGTTTTGTTTTTAGAGAGTTTTGAATTTGTCAACTTTTGGGTCATTTAGAGCATAAATAGAGCCAGGAAACGCATTTGAAGTGAAAAAATGTGATTTTCTTAAAACGTGAATATTTTGCCTAGATTTGTATCCTATTCGATAGATATCGACGCAGAGAGCACAAAAATGTATTTTTTATAAGTTTTGGTCAAGTAGTTTTGTTTTTAGAGAGTTTTGAATTTGTCAACTTTTGGGTCATTTAGAGCATAATAGAGCCAGGAAACGCATTTGAAGTGAAAAAAAACGTGTGTGTACACATGTACACGCGACTGAAGTTTTACTTCTCACTTTTTTTTTTGCAAAACTACAAATTTTATTTCTAATAACATTCATTAATTTCTAATAACATAGGGTAGCGTTGCCTATTTTCTGCCGTCTCCAGTTTCCGGCCACCTTTCGAAAAATCGTTATAACTAGTGATTTCGAAGGCGTTTATTCCAAATTTTCCCTCGTATGCTGTTCTAACAAATAAGAAAACAGCATAAGAACAAAATTTTGGAATAAACCCTATGAAATCCCTAGCTATAACGATTTTCCAAAAGGTGGCCGGAAACTGGAGACGGCCGAAAATAGGCAAATCTACCCTACCTAATAAGTTCAGGACTAATGATATTGCAATAGAAAACAATACCATTCTGATTAAAGAAAGCCGACTAGGCTCTTCAAAAATTTCACATCTTATTTCACATAATTATGTAGATTAAAAAAGAATCGATTTTTTGTTCAGTACAACAGACTTCGCGAATTATTTACGACAAGTAAAACGCAATGAGATCGATTTTAATTCGATTTTAGAAGAAGTTTGTGTATGGGCAATTCCATGGTAACTCACGTTACATTCACAAAAATTTCCAACACATAAATAATTTTTTTTTCAATTTTAATGTAAATTGATACGAAATTACTATCCATGAATGGAGCATAACTATTACTTTCATAATTCACTAAAAAAATTGTATTTATTTTTAACATTTACTTGGGAAAAATAAAAGTTTGATGGTAACTCACGTTACAAAAATCGGACACGAATTTTAAGGGTCCGACAGTATGAAGTTTTTATGTGAAATTAAGTATCTTAATTTGTTTTCAATGAAGATTCCATACATACAAAATTACAAGCTTTTAATATGAGTGACAAAACCAAACATTTTTTCAATATTTCAAGGAAAAATTTTTAAATATTTAGGTAACTCACGTTACATTATTTTGGTAACTCATGTTACCTGCGATTTGTGGTTCCAAAAGTAAAAAAAAGATGCATTTTCACTCAAGTTTTGTTTTAATCGAATAGTGTGTAACGAAGCTTGCTTAAATGTTAACTTATTTTAGCACTCACCAGGGGATATTGTCATCGTCACTATTAGACTCATCATATTTTCAGTTTGCTTGTTTTTCCGTCATTTTCATGTGAAATTCTTCTGTTGCTGGCAAGCTTATGCTATAAAAATGCTTTACTGGTTGAACAGAATGAAAATTCGCTTGTAGCAAAGAAAAACGTCGTGGTACAAGATGTCAAATAAATTCGCTCAAAATGTAGAAAAGATGAACAGAATTATGTGGCGTACAAAAATGTCAATTGCCTTGAAAAAAAATAATTTTAACTGAGTAACCACATTAGAAACGTCAAAAGTCATTCCGCTTGTAGCTTGAAGTAAAAGTCGACTCGACTTGTACCACAGCGAATTTCCTTGCCACAGCCACAGCTACGTATTCTGGCACCAATATACTAATTTCATACTTTTTAACTTTGACAGCGACACAAGACACAAGCCACAGACACACATTCTGGTCTACCAGTTAAGATTATTAAACTCCCTGAATTTTTATGTTGCTATTTATAAATAGTAATTTTCTAATAAAATAAGTAAAAATGACTGCATAATTTGTTCAAAATTCGTGTCCACTTTTTCATGGAATTACCCGTATGGCTTTTCATTCTTGCAGGGAAGCTGCCTATGTAATCAATTTATATTGAAGGTTTTGAGTGAACAACAACAACTTGTGTGTACTTTCAAATAAACTACAAGAAACAAGAATCTTATGTCAAAATTCAAATAAAAAAAAACACTACTGGAAAAGTCAAAATGACATTTTCCTATAGCGTAGATAACTCAGCAGCTACATGTGCATTATTTTTGTGTGCATTATTGTGCCTGTTCACACGTGAAGAACGTCTAGGGTTATCATACGTGAAGAATTACTTCTGCGTATTTTGTTTTTCATTTTATGTTTAAAGAAAAATATAAAAATGGTTTTGAAACCAAATTTATGTTTTTTTCATCTTTGTTTAAAATTTTGTCACAAAATGACTTTGTAAATTTGCACTTTTCTCTTTTGGCAAATAGTAGTAATGGAATGACGACACCAGAAAGAGATGCGTACCTACGGGAACGGGTAGTTGTATGAAAAAATTCCAAACCAGAAAGTCAAAGTTCACGTGTGGAAAAGTTTCTCATGTAAACGTCGGTCGTCGCCGTTCCAGCTTGGAATTTTTCCACACGTGAACGTTGACGTAAATCACCGGTTTGGAATTTTTTTTCATACAATTTCCCGTGTGGAACTGTTCCGGCTTGGAATTTTTCCCTACCGTAGTGCCACCGTATTCACTTTTTCGATTTTGGTTTACAGCTGTGGTGAGTTAAAAAATTTATTTTTCCGAAAAAATCTTAAAAAATTGGGTGATTTGCCTACGGCCTCTAATGGCCCTATTCTGGCAAACCTCACAAGTTATGAGGACCTCACAAGGTGAGCTGATTTTGATTTTGTGAGGTTTTCGCGTCACAAAAACTTTCGAATTTGTGATCTGCTCTGAAGGAGGTCACAACTCACAAGTTGGATTTTTGCTAGTAAGAAGTTTGTGAGAAATAAATTTTTACAAAATCGAGTTATGATCACCTTGTGAGGTTTTTGTGACTTGTGAGGTTTGCCAGAATAGGGGGGTAAATCACTTGATTTACCATACAAATATAAAGGCTTGGCCACACCGGAGGGTACATGCGGTAGCGGTACGGGTATTTGTATGAACAAAATTCTAAACTGACACATCAACGTTCAGATGTGGAATTTCTTTCATACAAATACCCGTACCGCTACCGCATGTACCCTTCGGTGTGGCCAAGCCTTAAAGGCTTGGCCACACTGGAGGGTATGCGGTAGCGGTGCGGGTAGCGGTGAGGGTACTTGTATGAAAAAATTTCCAAACTGACACATCAACGTTCAGGTGTGGAATTTTTTTAGTACAAATATCGTTACCGCTATACCGCATACCCTCCGGTGTGGCCAAGCCTTTAAATCTCCCCAAAACAAGATTTAGGCCGTTTTTGAATTGGGTTAAATACTTAACCTCTGTTAAATTTTTGACACTATTGTGGTGAATAAAAATGTTAAGTTGTTAAAAATTTAATGGGCTCTGGGACCAGGTTAAATTTTGTTGGCAGATGTTTTTTTTTTATTGAAAAGGAGTAGTATCATGGTAGAAAGAGGCAGAGAAAAATATTAAACAATAAGCTATACAACTGAAAATTTTTTTATTCACCTCAATAGTGTCAAAAATTTAACAGAGGTTAAATATTTAACCCAATTCACACACGGCCTTATAATCGAAATCGAAAATGAGGAAATCAAACATACCCAAACACACAGATTTTGATGTGCTGAACGCACTCATTTTCTTTTTTGACAACTTATGAAAAAAATGTCATAATAGGGGGGTTCACATTGACCAACTTACCGGACAGACTAGCTGCCATTTGGTCTGATCGGATAGTATTTTGATAATGGGAACACACATCCGACGGCCACCCAACTAACTATTTCGATGTTATAACGATGGTGAGAAGCTTCTCGTCATGACTAATTTCACACCTAAAAGACTCATATAACATTGTTTATCATCAAAAAAGCCCCCTTTTTCACTCCTATTAAACTTATGAGAAGTGCAATGAAATACTCCTGTAAAGTTTCTCATCAGTAGCCGAAAGTGGTATTCGATCCTATAAGTGTGGGAAGAAGTACACTGTAAGACTACTGTAAAGTTTGTCATCAACAAACGCAAGTGGAGGAGAAATAAAAGGTGAGTGAGGATATAAAAGGAGTGGAAATAAAACGAGGAAAAAGAAAAAAAGAAATTAAATTGTGTTGCATTTATGTTGATTTTTATTTAAGTATTAATTTATTTTTATAAAGTTTATCTGAGGAGCTAGGCCCAACTAGCACAACAGCTTCTATAAATTGAGATCTCTACTACTAATACTACTTTTTATACAGCTTGTATTGAGCTTGCTTCAGAATTTAATTTCTTATAGAAGTTCGAACTTGTTTAACAACTTCTAATAAGTTGTTTAAATACTGTTAAAGAAACTTAAACGAAAAAAAAAATTGTTGTCGGAAAAGCCTGCTTAATGAATTTATACAAGCTTTACAGAAATTACCAAGTATAGTAATTGATTTTTGGTTTTGATATTGAATAATCTAGCTCGGACACTTTTTGGTTTTGACATTGAATAACTTAGCTCAGACATTTTTTTTTTTACATTTCTGATATTTGAACTGATTAAGTTTTTGATTTCATTAATGAATATACTAGGATGGCCGAAAGTAAAAAAGAATTCTTTTTTGTTTTTGTAGTTGTTTTTTTTTTTAATTTCGATAAGACATGTATTAAAGAGCTATACAAGTTCTTCCGAAGCTATCTGTCAAATCTCACAGCTTCGGTAAAGCTTCATTTAAACTTCTTAAAGAGTTTCAAACTTGTATAACGTTCTCCTTTTTCCATGCCCAACAACCTTACTAAAGTTTAAAAGAAGCTGAAATGTAGCTTTTGTAATATCTTAACCGAAGCTGAAATTTTAGTTGGGTATTGTGTAACAAAAAATAAAGTATCTTGGCACTACTGTTTTCATCGAGATAATAGTAAAATCTGGATAATGATCTGGATTTTTCAAATATTTATACAATTAAAGTTGTTGTTGTTGTTGTTGTTTTTAATGCGTAAATTGTCTTGATTTCAAATGTCTCGATTTCGTTTTTTTGAGCAAAACTCTATATAGAAAAACAAAAAAGCACACCAAATAGCACAAACTTAAACAAATTTTGAATTCATTTAAAAAATAAAAAAATATCTAATTGTTAAATATAATTGAGAAAATTGAACGAAATTATCATCTTTAAATTGTTTGCATTTCCGATTTACAATTGTAGAGATAAAATTTAGTAAAGCGCGATTTGTATACTGGACTTTTGGCCAGAAATTCACTTTCTACCGTGTGAACATTAATTATTATAATGTGCGCAATAATTATGCCCATGTAGCTGCTAAGTTATTTAAGATTGGTACTTGTAATAGAGCTAGGTGGCGCTACTTGCTAATCCTTTTGACAGTTCTTGTCAAAAAGTAAATTTTCACAGTCCACCGCCGGAAAAGAAGTAAAACTTCAAAAATGTGATTTTCTTAAAACGTGAATATTTTGCCTAGATTTGTATCCTATTCGATAGATATCGACGCAGAGAGCACAAAAATGTATTTTTTATAAGTTTTGGTCAAGTAGTTTTGTTTTTAGAGAGTTTTGAATTTGTCAACTTTTGGGTCATTTAGAGCATAAATAGAGCCAGGAAACGCATTTGAAGTGAGAAAAAATGTGATTTTCTTAAAACGTGAAAATTTTGCCTAGATTTGTATCCTATTCGATAGATATCGACGCAGAGAGCACAAAAATGTATTTTTTTATAAGTTTTGGTCAAGTAGTTTTGTTTTTAGAGAGTTTTGAATTTGTCAACTTTTGGGTCATTTAGAGCATAAATAGAGCCAGGAAACGCATTTGAAGTGAAAAAAATGTGATTTTCTTAAAACGTGAATATTTTGCCTAGATTTGTATCCTATTCGATAGATATCGACGCAGAGAGCACAAAAATGTATTTTTTATAAGTTTTGGTCAAGTAGTTTTGTTTTTAGAGAGTTTTGAATTTGTCAACTTTTGGGTTCATTTAGAGCATAAATAGAGCCAGGAAACGCATTTGAAGTGAAAAAAATGTGATTTTCTTAAAACGTGAAAATTTTGCCTAGATTTGTATCCTATTCGATAGATATCGACGCAGAGAGCACAAAAATGTATTTTTTATAAGTTTTTGGTCAAGTAGTTTTGTTTTTAGAGAGTTTTGAATTTGTCACTTTTGGGTCATTTAGAGCATAAATAGAGCCAGGAAACGCATTTGAAGTGAAAAAAATGTGATTTTCTTAAAACGTGAATATTTTGCCTAGATTTGTATCCTATTCGATAGATATCGACGCAGAGAGCACAAAAATGTATTTTTTATAAGTTTTGGTCAAGTAGTTTTGTTTTTAGAGAGTTTTGAATTTGTCAACTTTTGGGTCATTTAGAGCATAAATAGAGCCAGGAAACGCATTTGAAGTGAAAAAAATGTGATTTTCTTAAAACGTGAATATTTTGCCTAGATTTGTATCCTATTCGATAGATATCGACGCAGAGAGCACAAAATGTATTTTTTATAAGTTTTGGTCAAGTAGTTTTGTTTTTAGAGAGTTTTGAATTTGTC